>NC_133481.1:9932609-10540679 GCF_025370935.1 Choristoneura fumiferana | reverse complement strand
TAGTGCCCGGGCAATGTAATTAATTGAATAGTTTTATCAAATTGCTATCTCATATTGGTCATTTTTCATAATGCCCCCGGGCTTTATGTAAAATGACCCGATTTATCACTTGGTCCACAACATATACAACGCAACATTTCTCTAAGAAAGTGTACCTACTGATGTCTTCTGAGTTACAGGACAGAATAACATACACTAAAAAGTTGATTGGTCCAAAAATTACAATTTAAAAAAAAAAACTATTTTTATACAGACCACTGCCAACCCAGGCACCAAAACCGCAATCCAAATACAAAGCATCGTAGTTAGACATGATTAGGCGATATCCCTTTTGAAGTAATCTAGAATTTGAGGATTACGCCAGTTGTCCATACCTAGAACATAATTATTACAATTTATTTCTACAGCCAACACAATCACAAGTTAAGCTCAAGTTTTCCAAATTCACCATGTCAGTGAAGAAAATCAATTGAGTAGATTCCTGGATAAGAAAACCAGCCAAGAGCGTGTCGGACACGCCCAAGATAGGGTTCCGTGGTCATTACGAAAAAATCAAGCAATATTTTTCTAAGTTTTTTCGTATTCTGTACGGAATCTTCCAAGTTTAGGTATTTTTATAACTTAAGCTGCTATTTGCTCTTAAACTATCTACGAATAATTCTCAAGCAATCTTAGCCGTTATAATTTTCCTAGTAAATTTGATATATTTACCACCATACTGTTTTTTTTTCAAATTTTCTCACCCAACAGTTTAGATTTTAGAGGGGGGGGGGCCGCTAGATTTTAATGGAAATTTGCACTTTAAAGTTGAATGTTTCGCAAACATCACTGAATCGAAAAATCGTCGTGGCAATCCCTCAATGGTTTGTATATAGTTTTTTTACCACTGTCGGCGTGACTGAATTCATGCAAATTACAGCTTTCTAATGATAACGGTATCTGAGCTTAGCCGCGGACAGACAGACAGACAGACAGAAACTATAAGGGTTCCTAGTTGACTACGGAACCCTAAAACCAACATTTTATTAAGCGCGTCGATTAGATTATCAGAAAATATTGAACACGTAACTATTATATCTTATGACGTCATGTCAAACAAGTCTCATTCAGTCAATTTCTGAGAGGCCTGTGCCACTGTGCGGGACGTACACAGCAGGGCTACTACGAAACTCGAAACACGAAGTTCGTGTCGTGTGGTCCCTCTGACACTTATACTATTTAATACGAGAGCGAGAGAGACGATACGAACTCCGAGTTTCGTAGTAGCCCTGCTGGTCGGAGATGACGCGACACTCACTTGAATAATATAATCATCTTTGTTCAGGTATTTGTCGACGTAGACGTGGTCAGTCAACGTGCTCGTCCACAGGATGATGGGCACCTTCTTACGAACGCCTAAGAAATTATAACGAACTTAAATCACACATTAATAAACAGCAATGGTGCAAATAATATATTCATTTTAGGTATCTAATTTAATTTATTTATTGATATAAAACACAAATTAGTATAGAAAAAAACTTTACGAACTTTTTATTCGTGACTGTTGTAGAGCAAGAGCCTACGACGGCCAAACCTTCGTTATTTTATAAAAGCTGAAAACTCGAACTTTCGCATTTATAAGATTTATATAGTTGGATTGGTCATTTGCATTGCATCAACAAATTAACAACTTATGTACCTTGTAAACCTTCTCCTGTGCCTTCCTCTGGAAGTAGTCCCAAAGGTTGAGGAAGCTGGACTTGTCCAGGTCCCAGCGGTGCTGCATCATGAACTGCTGGATATCGTCAGAGGCATTCCAACAGCGCTCGCTCACCTCGTCACGGCCCATATGGAATATGTCCGGCTTAAATACCTCTGGTAAATAAAAAAATGTTGACAAACTGAAGGGATTCGTATGATTTGATATGCTTAATTAAAGAGTTCTACCCGGGCCCAGTTACTAAAGTGAAACTGTTTGTCCGTTTGTAGGACAAACGTAGGACTGTATTTTTGCACCGTAAGTGCATAGGCAGACGCTTGTAAGGGTGACACTCTTTTCCGGCCCGGATAATACCGACACAAGAAAATACCGACCTGTTTTTCATGTACCTACACGCCCATAGAAACTGACATGAGCTTCTATGGGCGAGTATTTGAAAAACAGGGGTCGGTATGGAAATACCGGTCGGGGTCGGTCGGTGGTAATGTCGGTATTATCCGGGCCGGTAAAGAGTGTCACCTGCTTCACCTGCTTGTAATATCCTATTGTCCTAAATAATTATAATTAGTCCGTTAGTTAAATTGTCAATCATAAAATATTAGACACGTAATTTTTCTATATCTATTAAACAAAAAATTATGAAATTTTTCGTCTTTAACGTTTCGAAAAGTATTTTTACAAGAGAGATGCTAACGGTTAATTTTTATGAAAACTAAAGACAATTACAGATTATGTTAAATCTAGCGCCATCAAAGTTGTTGCGCACAACTTTCGCTGGAGGCGCTTGTCCGTGTTTCCATACAAATTGAGATTTAAACGCGAACGCGATCGTAAACGTATTTTGTGAATGGGAAAAATACACTTAAGCATAGTACTGCTAATATCAGCACAACGGAAAGACAAGTCGCAAGAATTTTGATGGCGCTAGATTTAACATAATCTGTATTTGTCTTTAGTTTTCATAAAAAATAATTTAACCGTTAGCATCTCTCTTGTAAAAGTACTTTCGAAACGTTTAAGACGAAAATTTCATACTTAATTTTTTGTTTAATGGATATAGAAAATTACGTGTCTAATATTTTATGATTGACAATTTAACTAACGGACTAATTATAATTATTTAGGACAATAGGATATTACAAGCAGGTGAAGCAGGTGACACTCTTTACCGGCCCGGATAATACCGACGATTACCACCGACCCGACCGACCGGTATTTCCATACCGACCCTGTTTTTCAAGTACTCGCCCATAGAAGCTCATGTCAGTTTCTATGGGCGTGTAGGTACATGAAAAACAGGGTCGGTATTTTCTTGTGTCGGTATTATCCGGGCGCGGAAAAGAGTGTCACCCTTACAAGCGTCTGCCTATGCACTTACGGTGCAAAAATACAGTTCCTACGTTTGTCCTACAAAACGGACAAACAGTTTCACTTTAGTAACTGGGCCGGGGTAGAACTCTTTAATTAAGCATATCAAATTCATACGAATCCCTTCAGTTTGTCAACATTTTTTTTATTTACCAGAGGTATTTAAGCCGGACATATTCCATATGGGCGGTGACGAGGTGAGCGAGCGCTGTTGGAATGCCTCTGACGATATCCAGCAGTTCATGATGCAGCACCGCTGGGACCTGGACAAGTCCAGCTTCCTCAACCTTTGGGACTACTTCCAGAGGAAGGCACAGGAGAAGGTTTACAAGGTACATAAGTTGTTAATTTGTTGATGCAATGCAAATGACCAATCCAACTATATAAATCTTATAAATGCGAAAGTTCGAGTTTTCAGCTTTTATAAAATAACGAAGGTTTGGCCGTCGTAGGCTCTTGCTCTACAACAGTCACGAATAAAAAGTTCGTAAAGTTTTTTTCTATACTAATTTGTGTTTTATATCAATAAATAAATTAAATTAGATACCTAAATGAATATTTATTTGCACCATTGCTGTTTATTAATGTGTGATTTAAGTTCGTTATAATTTCTTAGGCGTTCGGTAAGAAGGTGCCCATCATCCTGTGGACGAGCACGTTGACTGACCACGTCTACGTCGACAAATACCTGAACAAAGATGATTATATTATTCAAGTGAGTGTCGCGTCATCTCCGACCAGCAGGGCTACTACGAAACTCGGAGTTCGTATCGTCTCTCTCGCTCTCGTATTAAATAGTATAAGTGTCAGAGGGACCACACGACACGAACTTCGTGTTTCGAGTTTCGTAGTAGCCCTGCTGTGTACGTCCCGCACAGTGGCACAGGCCTCTCAGAAATTGACTGAATGAGACTTGTTTGACATGACGTCATAAGATATAATAGTTACGTGTTCAATATTTTCGGATAATCTAAGCGACGCGCTTAATAAAATGTTGGTTTTAGGGTTCCGTAGTCAACTAGGAACCCTTATAGTTTCTGTCTGTCTGTCTGACTGTCTGTCCGCGGCTAAGCTCAGATACCGTTATCATTAGAAAGCTGTAATTTGGCATGAATATCAGTCACGCCGACAGTGGTAAAAAAAACTATATACCAAACCATTGAGGGATTGCCACGACGATTTTTCGATTCAGTGATGTTTGCGAAACATTCAACTTTAAAGTGCAAATTTCCATTAAAATCTAGCGGCCCCCCCCCCTCTAAAATCTAAACTGTTGGGTGAGAAAATTTGAAAAAAAAATCAGTATGGTGGTAAATATATCAAATTTACTAGGAAAATTATAACGGCTAAGATTTCTTGAGAATTATTCGTAGATAGTTTAAGAGCAAATAGCAGCCCTAAACTTGGAAGATTCCGTACAGAATACGAAAAAACTTAGAAAAATATTGCTTGATTTTTTCGTAATGACCACGGAACCCTATCTTGGGCGTGTCCGACACGCTCTTGGCTGGTTTTCTTATCCAGGAATCTACTCAATTGATTCTCTTCACTGACATGGTGAATTTGGAAAAACTTGAGCTTAACTTGTGATTGTGTTGGCTGTAGAAATAAATTGTAATAATTATGTTCTAGGTATGGACAACTGGCGTAGATCCTCAAATTCTAGGATTACTTCAAAAGGGATATCGCCTAATCATGTCTAACTACGATGCTTTGTATTTGGATTGCGGTTTTGGTGCCTGGGTTGGCAGTGGTCTGTATAAAAATAGTTTTTTTTTAAATTGTAATTTTTGGACCAATCAACTTTTTAGTGTATGTTATTCTGTCCTGTAACTCAGAAGACATCAGTAGGTACACTTTCTTAGAGAAATGTTTGCGTTGTATATGTTGTGGACCAAGTGATAAATCGGTCATTTTCCATAAAGCCCCGGGGGCATTATGAAAAATGACCAATATGAGATAGCAATTTGATAAAAACTATTCAATTAATTACATTGCCCGGGCACTATACATAATGTCTATCCCTTATCGGGCAAAGTAATAAAAAACATGTCTCATTACTATTTTCTTTTTTTTTATGTAAAAAATAATGAATCTTTAAACATGCATCAAAATCTGTACCTAAAGTAGTTTATCTTATAGTAAGAATTTTATTCTGGTACTTGCCGGCCACTGCCGCGGCACGCTCGTTTCTCTCGCTCGGCTCGTGTTGGTTTTAGTCACAGTTGAACTTGAACCTAACACGCTCCGCTCGTCGTCGCACCTAACTTTCCGATTCAATGAATCAGACTTTAGCTAGCCAAGAATCAGTTGTGATCAAATAGCCCAATGGTTATGTAGCAATATTCATAATGACCAGACAATGTGATAAATAATGAAATTTAGACAATAATTATCACTTTGCCCGGTATAGCTGTCATTATTCATAATAGAAGAAAGAAATAATTTATTTTAAATATAACAAGGTTACAATTTAGATTCATCGGCGGACGCCGCACTAGACTCTGGGCCTGTATCGCGGAGACCAGAGAAATTGCAATTTACAGCAGTTACTTAAGTAATTAATTAATTAAGTAATTAATGCCCGGGCATTATAGGTACATAATGCCCTTATTAATCACTATTACGAGTAGAATGCTTAGTAGATGAGATGAACTATGAAGGAATTGCTTAAACTGTCACAACTCGTAACTTTTAATTTATATCCCATTAAATATACTTGTAATAAAATTAACTCGGTACATTGCTTTGTCCAGAAGCTACACTATAAAATTAATGGACTCTTTTACTTGATATTTTATATTGACATAATGATAATATTTTTATCTGTCTTTTAGGAAACAATTGGTGCTCACCTTACATCGGCTGGCAGAAGGTTTACGACAACAGCCCTGCAGTTATGGCTCTTGACTACAAAGACCAAGTTCTAGGTTTGTATTCTCGCAGGTAAAACTTAAACATGTTGAGCTAAGAAGCAAAATTGATTTGAAAAATTTACGTTTGAACGGAGTTTGAACGCATTGTTGTTGGTGGTTGGTGGCGTTCCAAATTTTAAGGACTGTCTTCTTTCTGTACCTACAGATATCCTTCATTAGAGTAAGAATTCTGTGAAGTTTGTTTTTGTGTGTGTCTGTATGTGTATGTTTGTTACTCCTTCATACCCACACCGCATTAATGCCCAGTTCACATTATTCCAGTAAAGTCGTGCCAGTAGCGATACATTGCGGGGTCTCAATCCAAACGAGTTACACAAGATCGATCGAGCACCGCAGTGTCATGCTACTGGAACGGTTTTACTGTGCCCTTAGTGTAAGTTATCGGTTACAAAATACGTATTTTGTAACCGAAAACTTACACTAGGGGTACTGGAATAATGGGAACCGGGCATAACTTTTGTGGAGCAAAATTGTGCAACACGATAAAATTAGAAAACTACCTACCTATATCATGTTGTTTAAGTTATGAAGTCGGTTAAAAATTCGACTAAGTTTTAATTAGTTAACCTATAGCGAATAAAATAATACAAAAGTTACAGATGTTACCTAATGTTACTGTGTGTTGCATAATGTAATGTTACTCCACGTAAGTTAAGTGCGTTGCGGATACATCTAAAATGAATGGACGGATTTGGATGAAATTCGGTATGTAGACAGCCAGAGTCTGGAATAACACAATAACACAAAGGCTAATTTTTATCCCGATACCCCTTCGGGATCAGGATAAGAACTCTGAATTTCAACTGCTAGGCTAAGGGTGATGCTTATGATATATGGCACGGTAGTTTTTAATGCAACGTCAATGAATACCACGCTATTGTGTTTGGGAATTTAGCGAAATGCTGGGATTTTAATTCAACTGCTGGATCTAATGGTTTAGCGTGCAAAACCGCGGATAAAGGCTAGTGATTAAATACTTTTTTTTAGGCGGTGAAGCGGCCCTGTGGTCAGAGCAGTCGGATTCGGCCACCTTAGACGATCGATTATGGCCGCGAGCGGCTGCGCTTGCTGAGCGTTTGTGGACGGAGCCATCCACCACATGGATGGATGCAGAGTATCGCATGCTGCATGTCCGGTGAGTGAGCGAGTTAGAATCGACGACCTTAGATGGTCAGTGGTGGCCGCGAGCGGCTGCGCTTGCCGAGCGTTTGTGGACGGAGCCATCCACCACATGGATGGATGCAGAGTATCGCATGCTGCATGTCCGGTGAGTGAGCGAGGTAGAATCGACCACCTTAGATGGTCAGTGGTGGCCGCGAGCGGCTGCGCTTGCCGAGCGTTTGTGGACGGAGCCATCCACCACATGGATGGATGCAGAGTATCGCATGCTGCATGTCCGGTGAGTGAGCGAGGTAGAATCGACCACCTTAGATGGTCAGTGGTGGCCGCGAGCGGCTGCGCTTGCCGAGCGTTTGTGGACGGAGCCATCCACCACATGGATGGATGCAGAGTATCGCATGCTGCATGTCCGGTGAGTGAGCGAGGTAGAATCGACCACCTTAGATGGTCAGTTGTGGCCGCGAGCAGCTGCGCTTGCCGAACGTTTGTGGACGGAGTCATTCACCACATGGATGGAGGCCGAGTATCGCATGCTGCATGTCTGGTGAGTGAGCGAGGTAGAGTCGGCCACCTTGGACGATCAATTGTGGCCGCGAGCGGCTGCGCTCGCCGTGCGTTTGTAGACGGGACCATCCACCACATGGATGGATGCCGAGCAGCACATGCTGCATGTCCGGTGAGTGAGTGAGATAGAATCAGCCACCTTAGACGATCGATTGTGGCCGCGAGTGGCTGCGCTTGCCGAGCGTCTGTGGACGGAGCCGTCCACACATGGATGGATGCCAAGTATCGCATGCTGCATGTTCGGTGAGTGAAGTATAGGTCGACTCACAAGCGCTGGCACAAATGAATTGAACGAAAGTAATTGCGCTTGTCAGTGTGAGTGCCGTTCTTATATGGGGCCTCCTAATATTTTGTAGACAAGTAGGTAGGTAAGTACATAATCTTTCTTATAAAACGCGATTATCACTTATTGAGTCAAACCTGTATTTAATACCTTTGTGATGCACACATAAATACTATTTGGTGGCCCTGGGCACTTTAGGATAATGGCGCCTCGTTCACCAGGGGACCATCTTTCGCCAGGCATATAGGCATGTGTCTAGTCCTGTGGCAAAAAAGAGCCTGTCTTTGGGGGCTCTTTGAGGTCAGGGCCCTGGGCGCGTGCCCAAAGTGCTCATTGGGAAAGAGGGGCCTGCGCCTGCCTGAATGAACCTATAATACGGCTTTGAGTAGCTCCTATAATCTACGTTCAACTTCGATTATGATGTTATAGAAAGTGACTTGTATTTTTTTCCCACAGTGAGCGTCTTGTGCGTATGGGCATCCATGCAGAATCCATCCAACCGGAATGGTGCTACCAGAACGAAGGATACTGCTATAAGTAAATTATTCGTCCATTAATTTATTTTACTATGAATTCCTCAATAGAAATAAAAACACGTAAACTTAAAATTACTCAACAGTCCACATTTTCACTATAATTGAGATTATTAATCAGTATTTATTGCACATTTAAATTTAGTGTGAAACCATAGGTTTCCACTGCCTTGACATAAAATTGAAATTAACGCGTACAATTTTTGTTTTGTCATTTATGCGGTCTCTATTGCATAATAATAATGTAGTACATAGAACAATTTTAAGTATTCACTTTATATTTTATTGCACGTTTTGTTTAATTACTTATCTAAGTATTTGAAGATTTTGAAGCAATAATTTATTTAATAAAATTTTGGTAAACCATATTGTTTTTTTTTTCATCTTTAGAATACCCAGTTTTTGGTCGTCGATCGTGCAAGTTTGCAAATTTTCATTAAAGTCGAGCGTCCCCCCCTCTAAAATCTAAACCGGTGGGTGGAAAGATTTGAAAAAATTCAGGATGGTAGTATAAGTATATCAAACTTACAAGGAAAACTATAACGGTTAAGTTTTCTTGAGAATTATTAGTAGTGAAATAAATAAATAAAAATAAATATTCCGTACAAAATACGAAATCCTTAGAAAAATATTACTTTTTTTTTTCGTAATGGCTACGCAACCCTATTTCGGGCGTGTCCGGCATGCTCTTGGCCGGTTTTTTTTGTGCGTGTAGGTATTGTACTAAAAACATTATTAGAGGCAATTTGCTCACTAACCTGCGACCGAAAGTAAAAAAAATACAAAAATTTGTTTAATTGATTAAAAATTCAGTGAGGAAAATAATTGTCTTTAGTTCATTGATATAATATTATGGACCTCCGCTATAACGCCCGATTTCATAAATTGGTTAAGTTTTTGTGGTAACACGGAACTAGTCTTAAAAGGTAGGTACCTAGACTGTTATCAACTCATGTTCGCTATCAAATTCACATAAGACACGTACGGTTTTTTAGTAAATTTTATGACCCAATGTTCCCAGTAATATTACCTACCTATTACTATATTATACAATTATTATCATAGGTATTGCATACTTTATGCAACTCGTCGTCTTGAGAAATAACTAGTAATAAATAGGCATTTTTTAAATGAAAGCTGCATTTTTTAAGTAACCTTTTAAACAGTTAATAGTGTCAAGAAATTAATTTATAATGCCTACCAAGGGAATTATTGTTCTTTGCACACTGCTGGTGTTTGTGCAGGTAACTAACTAAATTTTTATATTAATTGTGGATTACTTTAATTTTTATCAAAATTAAACTAAAGAAAGGCGAGCTAAAAGGGGTATTTGAGGGGCATTTCTTAGGTCGATACAGAACCAGGGGGCTACTACGAAATACGAAAATCGAAGTTCGTATCGTACCCCCTCACTCTCTTATTAAATATGATATTATAATGTCAGCGGGACGGTAAGATATGAAGTTCGAATTTTGCACTTCGTAGTAATAGGGTAGGGCCAGTCGGGCCACTGTGATAGCGATTTCGCTACATAGAGCCTCCTGGAAAGAACTGCAGTGGCCGCACAAGTGGGTACCTACATGCAGGTAAGTTGTGGTTACTGTTCAGGGCTCTACAGTCCTAACCCTTATGGTTTCTCCAAGCTCGTTCGTCTGTCTGTCTGTTCGTCCTTCCGTCCATCCGCGGCTTAAAGACAAAGTGCTACGAAGCTGTGATTTTGTATGCGAAAATATTAATCACGCAGACAAATTGGTAAAATATATATATATATATATATATATATATATATATATATTATTCGTCTAAATCCCCAGTGTGGTAGGTATATCGTTCGATACGTCTTTCTAAAAAATATAAATTTGCAAAGATCACTTGTTAATAAACCTTTATTAACACACTTAAAGCAAAATATGACATTATTTACAAACGGAAGATATTTTCCAAATTAGGCTATGTATCAGTTGTACTATATCTATTCTGTGGTAAGTAATGGTAAGAGTTGAGTGTCCTCCCTATACCGTTGGCTTATTTTTTTTTACAATCTTAAATTATTTTTTTGGTTTTAAAAATATATCGATACCTAATAAATTACATGACAACGGCATATTTCCAAAATGTAAATTTTCCCGATCTTTTAATAAAGTATGCAACCTCGTTGCACGAAAGCCGCTTCTCTTGTTTTTAGGGTTCCGGAGCCAAAATGGCAAAAACGGAACCCTTATAGTTTCGCCATGTCTGTCTGTCTGTCCGTCCGCGGCTTTGCTCAGGGACTATCAATGCTAGAAAGCTGTAATTTTGCACGGATATATAAGTAAACTATGCCGACAAAATGGTACACTTAAAAATTAAAAAAAAAATTTTTTTTGGGGTACCTCCCATAGACGTAAAGTGGGGGTGATTTTTTTTCTCATCCAACCCTATAGTGTGGGATATCGTTGGATAGGTCTTTTAAAACCATTAGGGGATTTTTCGATTCAGTGATTTGTTTGCGAAATATTCAACTTTAAAGTGCAAATTTTCATTAAAATCGAGCGTCCCCCTCCCCTCTAAAATCTAAACCGGTGAGAGGAAAAATTTAAAAAAATTCAGGATGGTAGAAAGTATATCAAACTTTCATGGAAAACTATAACGGCTAAGTTTGCTTGAGAATTATTAGTAGTTTATGAGTAAATAGCAGCCTAAGGTATAAATATACCTAAACTTGGAAGATTCCGTATAAAATAAGAAATCCTTAGAAAAATATTGCTTAATTTTTTCGTAATGGCTACGGAACCCTATTTTGGGCGTGTCCGACACGCTCTTGGCCGGTTTTTTTTATACGACTGGATGGCAAACGAGCAAGTGGGTCTCGACAGGATTAGGAGCAAGATGGTGGTAGCAATCCGGGCGGACCTTGCACAAGGTCCTACCACCTGCAAAAACTATTGTTCTACAATGTCAACTACTCTATTTTCTTTTGTTTTCAGATAGCTGTGTCTCAGGTTTTAACTGTTAAGTCCGCTGGTTCCTGCCAGATAACCAAGGATTCTGGTTCCTTCCTGGTCAATAGCAAGTCGGCTATAGCACCGGATGGCATTTCGGTTAGCAACAGCCGTGTTAGCCTCATTTTCCTGTTTTCACCCTTTCTCAAGTTTTAAAATATCCCGTGCCTCAAGGAACTCCTGGCTTTATAAGATTCTACTTTCTTAATTAAATTAACTATGATACTAAGGGCCGTCTCACATCATTGATTAGTGTTAAGCCTTAAATTATGCCGTCACCCTATTCGAAACAAACAAAATAGAACGTGCCTCAACCTAACGCCTGTTAAACTAACATTGATTGAAAACTATGATACTTAATGTTATATTTTTCAATTTTAAAATATAGTCTTGTTAATAAAAATGGTGTTGGTTTTGTTAATGCACTTGGGCTCAGAGCACTATTTACATGTTTAAATAAATGGGTTTAAAATAAATATCATACAGCGTGACAAATTGAGTTTTATAGTATAACAAATTTGAGGTGCAATTTTGAACACCTTTACTACCTACCCTGTTACCTGCCAAAGCCAGGACTACCCAAATTATAATATAGAAATAGGGATCGTTCAGGATCGTTTTTACCAGGAGGGCTACGAAGTTCGTATCGTACCGTCCCTCTCACTCTCGTAATAAATAATACCTACTAAAGCGTCGTGCGATACGACGGCAAGATAGGTACGTACGAAGTTCTAATTTTGTACTTCGTAGTTGGCACAGAGGTGTTAGGAGAATATTATAAAAGAACTTTCAGCTTAATATAATTATATCCTACTAATATTATAAATGTGAAAGTTTGTGAGTGAGTGAGTGAGTGAGATGTTTGTTACTTCTTCACGCTGAAACGGCTGGACGGATTTGGATGAAATTTGGCGAAAAGTTAGTTTATAACCTGGATTAAAACAAAGGATACTTTTTATCCCGATATTCCCACGGGATACGGATACAATCTCGAAATAACGACCACTGGGCCTAGAGCCATGAAATTTGGTATGTAGGTAGCTGAACCTCTGAAATAACACATAGGCTATTTTTTACTCCGATATTCCCACGAGATACATAGGGATAAAATCTTGAAATAACAACCGCTGGGCTTAGAGCCATGAAATTTGGTATGCAGGTAGCTGGACCTCTAGAATAACAGATAGGCTACTTTATATCCCGATATTCCCACGGGATAGGGATTAAATCTTGAAATAATAACCGCTGGGCTTAGAGTCATGAAATTTAGTGTGTAGGTAGCTGGACGTCTAGAATAACACATAAGCGACTTTTTGACCCGATATTCCCACGGGCTACTTAGGGATAATATCTCGAAATAACAACCACTGGGTTTAGAGCCATGAAATTTGGTATGTAGGTAGCTGAACCTCTGTAATAACAAATAGGCTATTTTTTATTCCGATATTCTTACGGGATAGGGATAAAATCTCTAAATAATAACCGCTGAGCTTGCTGGATGTCTAGAAAAACACATAGATGATTTTTTGACACGATATTCCCACGGGATACTTAGGGATAAAATGTCGAAATAACAACCGCTGGGCTTAAAGGCATGAAATTTGGTATGTAGGTAGCCGGACGTCTGGAATAACACATACGATACTTTTTATCCCGATATTCCCACGGGATAGTTTTGTTACTAAGGGACCCCATACATCCCTATATTATTATTATCATTATTTTGTATTTAGTTCTTGAATTGTGTACTGTAGTTTTTAAGTATTTTATTTTGAAAAAATGACTTTCTGCCAAGTTTCTTGCGGCGCATTCTTCTTGGCAATGATGGTCTTTCCGAAAGCGCTGGTAGTTTAAAAATAACGTGTCAAAGTGCCCATTGCGGCATATTTACTGAATGAATGAATTTGAATTTTAAATTTGAATTTGGCTTGGGAATTTTTTTTTTAATTTCAGCACTGGGTTTTAGGGTCTTGAATTTTGTACAGTCAATCACAACACAACCTCAATGAAGACCACGATATAAATTTTGAAAATTTCCAGGGGAATTTTGTAAAATCCCGAAAATTTTAATTGCAACTACCAGACCGAAAAGTTTACGCGTGCGAAGCCGCGGGTAAAAGCTAGTACTTAATATAGAAGGTCAGTTCGTCATGGGCTCTTGGTCCAATAAGGCTGATTATCATCTTGCATCAACTTGCTAGTGAAAATAGTCTTTATTTTTTTAACTATACAACTGTATTGTATTGAAACCAAAAAAATGGAGCCAAAACCGTGGTCGACTATTATTTAGGTACTTACTGGATAAATTTATTTTAACAATAATAACGAATCATGTCATGAACCACCATGAACAGCAGGGCTACTACCACTACTACGAAATTCGAAAATCGAAGTTCGTGTCATTCGACCACTCTGACACTTATACTATTTTTAGTGTATTTTAGAGAGAATGAGAGGGACGGACCGATACGAATTTCGATTTTCGAATTTATGAGTAGGCCTACTCCGAAACTGCTAGCTCCGCAGAGGGGCTAATACGAAACTCGAAACTCGAACTTCGTATGTTGGCATCCCGCTGAGCTGACGCTTATACTATTTAATACGAGATCGAGAGGGACGGTACGATACGAACTTCGAGTTTCGAGTTTCGTATTAGCCCAGCAGAAGTTTGTTTTGATTTGAAAGCGCAAAGAAACTGCGTTCATATTTATTTTGTAAAAATAGTAAAATTTATTTTTTGTGTGCTGGCAACCCGACACAGATAAACGTCACTTATATTTTGTGATTAGATCAGAAGGCTACTACGAAACTAGCAACTCGAAGATCGTATCATACCGTCCCTCTCGCTCTCGTATTAAATAGTATAGGTGTCAGAGATACCGCACTACACGAACTTCGAGTTTCGAGTTTTCTTAGTAGCCCTGCAGATGTGTGTGAGTGTGAGTGAAGTTTAGGTTTGTCATTTTTATTTACATTTTCCAAACATTTTCTGATCTCCGATATCCTTTATCTTTACAAAAAATACAATAATATCAAGAAATAAACATGAACTGCTTTGAGAACGTTTCGATGCCGAACTGCGTGTGGTTCGAAGGCGGAGAACGGCGCAATGTATTATCAGCGATGGCTGCAGGATTTCTGGTAAGTACGATATTTTAACTTTCTCGATGAATCATACTTCTGTTCTTCATGAGTAGAAATATTACACAGCAATTCAGCATTAATGCAATCGTTTGTTAGAGGCTAATTTCTCGAAATTAAAGCTGGTTTAATCAAGGCAGACCATTGATATATGTTGCAATCAAAACAAAGCTATGTCAAAATACCTCAATGTTTCTTTGTCAGTTGCTATTTATATAGACAATTTCAAGACACTTAGCGTATAAATAAAATATTGGAAAAATATGAATAGATACAGAAAAGAAGCACAACATAGGAATTAGAATTAATTTTAGGATTCCGTACCTCAAAAGAAAAAAACAGATCTCTTATTTATAGGATTGGTAGCGCGTCTGTTTGTCTGTCACATATAATTTGCTCCGAAACTACTGAATCAATTGCAGAACTGCCTTCAATTATTTGGCTTCAATTGTCCCAGTATACGTGTATTTATGACAACCCTAATTTTGAGACATTTTTATATACTTACTGCTACTACCAGAGTTGATTCTCAAATTAATTATTTCTTTGTTTTTAGTTCTTTACAGGATGGTGGTTCATCATTGATTCAGCCTCGATGTATCCAAATGACCTCCCAAATGCCGCTCACGTGTGTGGTGTAATGGCCACTATATCTTTGGTCATGATCAATTCTGTCTCTAATGCGCAGGTAATCAATTAATTATCTATGTATCGTACAAGTTTATAATTCTATCCTAACATAGATATTCCAATTTCATGAAACTCCATAAACTAGGTCGAGTCGGAGACCTGTCAATATGTATGTTTGCCTATATTCTATTTGTTCTAACATGTTTCAAATGACAGATGCCAAACTGACGGAACTAGAGTTCCTCCTACTGTTACACAAACTATTGATACTTTTGCATGGACCTAGTGCTAAAAGTGGCAATAGCATCACAACTGAAAGTCTTATTTGAATTTAAAAATACAATTTATTTGACACTTGGATTGTCACTTTCCCACCCTGACGAACAATCTTGCAAATTAATAATAAGTTTGTTTATTTTACCGCTTTTATTTTTACCGATAACCCTCACCTCTAGCAATTGCAGCCTATTGAGACAACATTGTAAAAGCGTTCATTAAAGGAAGTAAGTTAATATAACACAGTGCCTATGCAGTAACTTAACAATTTGTTAGCAAATTTCAGTTCACATTTTTGAACAATCAGCAGTTTTAATGTGATTTAATTTTTTCAAGCATTATACCTGTTGGAAAAAATAAAAAAATTGTTACCGCCTCACAAAGTTACATAATCATCATGTGTCATTTGAATCATCTTAGAACAAATAGAGTATAGTGAGGTGTGATTGTGAGGGAGCGTTCCTTCAAACTATCTTCTAAGTTCATAATATTACTCTACCCAGTGGATTTTTTTTCTGGGGTGAGTCGCATTAAGGGACAAATAAACAAAGTACTTGCTTTTATTTAGGTACTTCATTTTAGTTTTCAAAATTTTACGCAGTGTTATTACTTATATATGGCAGCTTTTAGGTGGTTAGGTTGCTTTACTTTAGATTCGAATTTGTCTTATGTTAAACATTGTAATATTCCAGGTTCGGGGTGAGACATACACTGGTGGTTGCATGGGTCCTCGCGGCGCCCGGCTGTGGCTCTTCCTAGGGTTCGTCGTGGGTTTCGCCTCACTCATCGCTGCCTGCTGGATACTGTTTGCGAACTATGTGAACACTGGTAAAACATCCTCAGGTCTTTATTGTTTTTTTTTCCTGAGCTTTTGGGTGAAGGGCATATCGGTAAAAGGTTCACTGTTTAAGCTTATTAGAACTTGGTAAAATAGTGCTTAAAAAGTTTAGATTGTAATATTTTTATCTCACTTTTTAAATTTTTCTATGTTTATTAACTTTCATCAGTTTATTGTACAGTCGTAGAAACTGAAACACGTACCTTTGTTCTGCTAATGTCATGTTGACATCTCATACATTTGCCAAAGAAATCACAGCGAAATTGATGAACAAGGTTCCACCCTGTTATGTGATTCAGTTTCCACAACTGTACAATAGTTGCTATTCTGTTACACTAGCTAGGTGATTTCCAGTTCAATAATATTTTTTTTGTCTACTAAAATATTGCATTTCATAATGCACAATATTTTTTCTCAGGCCTATGAAATTTTACCAGATATTTGAAACTTAATGCAGTTAATTTCAAATTAATAAAATGTCTTTCTGCACTGCTTTTGCCAAGATAAAATAGCCATTCTTGGTATACTTTTGTATTTGTTTGTATTATGTGATTATTTCCGTTTACAGATACTACAAAGCACACATGGGCAGGCGTGAGTCTGTTCTTACAAAATGCGTTCATCTTTGCTGGCTCGCTAGTCTTCAAGTTTGGACGCACGGAGGATCTTTGGGGCTAGACATTTAGGTTTCCAGTAAAATCTGATAAATATCTCATACATTTTAAGTCCACATTATGTCTGTGCCTTTAGCATAAATGGGTCGTTTTAATTTTAAAATAAGGAAGGAATACTGTATTTAACTCAATTATTATTAATACTCTAAAGGCGCAGAAAACATTGCTGAGGTCATGATTATTAGAAGAAAAACGAAAATTTCAAAATTGTAATTCCGTGAATTATGAATTATTATGATTCTTCACCTGTTATAAATTGAGTAAGTAAGTAGGTAAATAATATTATATTTTTATATTCATTCCAGAAACGCCACTGGGAAACTATGCCTATGATTTGAATATTTGGTAGCTCCTAGATTTACTTAACACATAATACCATGTATTGTAACGCTTTGCTTCAAGTGTCCTACTATTTATAACCATGTACATCCACCAAGTGAGTAACACGCTTCATTGAAAGAGCTTTCCGTTTTTTTTTCTAATAGTTATGACCAAGAGGTAAACTTTTTATCGAAGTACAGTCACAAATCATGTAAATAATGTCTTTTAACCACAGAACTTGATCCAAGATCTGCTATTTTAACTTACCCAAAAGCAGTTTTTTATTATTGCTATACAAAAATTTAAGTTTGTGTTGGTACGCACCTAGTTCAAAATAACGAATGTGCAATTCTGAATGCTTAGCTTAATATTGACCTGTGTAAATTATTTTTCATCACACTTGCTCGTAAACAGTGTCAAAACATGAAGGCTACCTTGATTGCAACCCCCCCAAATAAAACCTTAGACCTTAATGTTCTTGTCATGAAACCCGTGGTCGGTAAATGAGTCATTGCCCGTACTAATTTTCTTGTCATGAAGCCCAAGGCCGGTAAATGAATTTGTTACTGCATGGTGTGCTGCTGCTCCGTGCGCGCGCTGCACACGCACGCCATGCACATGCTGCGGAGGGGGAGGGCGGCGGGGAGCTCTCGCTGCCAAGAGCGCAATCAGCGGTATCGGCAATTTTTGAAAAAATATTAGTTTTTCTTTTACCAATATACAATTTTACTCGCAAATGTGATGAAAAACATTGTATGTCGCACGGGCGGTACCAGAATTACGAACATCGACTCATTAAAGCCCTCAGTCTTTGATTGCGATCGCGAGCGTTAGAAACGTTAGGCTATACCTACGGCCTCTCTGGTTCGTCAATCGAAATAGTGCGTAGAACTACTTACAAGTAGAGAGAATATAAAACTAATTAATATATGCTTTTATTCCTCATGTGTGTAGCTTTTGTAATGAATGAAAAATTTTATACAAATAATTTGTGGTAGTGTAATAGTGTTATAATTGGTCTATAGTAAATATTTAGTTTAATACACATATATCTGATTTAAATGGTGGACCATAGAAAGGCATATGGATATATTAGGTTTTGTTTATTCTTATCAGGCATGGTAATTAGAAGTCTCCGAAAAAAAGCTCATGTTCTACATTTATAAACCATAATAATATTACATTGTTGATTATTTAAAAAAAATGATTATGACTGCATTGGGATCTACTTAAAATATATGTTCTGTTAATATCTCTAGATTTAAGAGCTGTCACTTGTGAGTGAATATATTTTATTATTTCATTAATAAATATCGCTGTATTTGATTTTGACTGCATTTTCATTTTATTATAATGCCGATTACAAAATGATTGCCATGTGCGAGCGTTTTATGTAAAACATGTGCCAGTTAGGTAGAAAGTGGCGTCCTCATTTACATTTTACTCTTTTATATCATGAGTATGGTAAAGCCCTTTATCCTGACAACGTTATAAATAACTAACTTAGATTTTAGCGGGCAGGATACCAAACTCTTAAGGGGGATAAGTGTCCTGCTAAGCGGTAAATAACAGTTCCAAATACTGCTATAGTGGCGCTAGAGTAGCAAGTGTCTGAAATAATTTAGCGAATATTATCCTAAAATAATTCATGGAAGAGAACCTGGACTGTGATTTAATCTTCGTGATCTGTTAAAAATGTTGAAAGGCGTCGGGTGATTTTACTGTGTTTTTAGTTATAAAGCTTTAACCCCTTGCTACTGTAACGACACCTTTTCAACACCTTCCCGCGGGCACTCCTTCCTTCTACACCTTTGAATTAAATACTCAAAGCTCTACACTCATAATCGAAGGCTTTTCTCGGCAAATGTATGGGATGTCAAGAGGACATTAGTAGCAAAAATGTTCCAATCTGGTACGCGATTCAGTTTCCTTGACTGTACCTAAATCAAACAAATGAGGGCGACCGATGTCGGAGGTAAAGTTCACTTCGGGTTGCTGAGCTAGCCCGTAAGTAAATCAAACACGTGCAATATGTATTATAATTTATATTTTATTATACAGAAAGAATAAATAAGATCTTACAAAAGTATTGTATTAAAACCTCAAGTGCTAAAACAGAAAATGGGGAAATTTGTTAAATAATAAATTTACATCTTAGACACAGCAACAAAGTTTGCATGAAAAAAAAAAACGTTTTTTGTAACGTTACACTTCTGTCAGTTGAGTTTGTTTTTATGCTAACTTATATCTATGTTAAATGGGGTCTTAAGAAATGAGGCATGCTATCTTTGGTTTCTAACGGAAAGTTCTTTCGGTAAACTTACAACTAAATTAAGGAAATCTTTAAAAATAAGAGACCATTCTGGCAGATGTTTTAGTATTTTCCATACGACAGAGGGGGATTCCTTCATTTCCGAATTTCGGTGAAAAATCTGGTATTTGTATCGCTCTCGGCTGAAAATGCCATTTCGACTTGGGATAAAACGTAACCCCCGATGTCTTATAATTACAAATACGTCATAAAACACTGCAGGATATTGCTGGAGAATGCTAAAAGTTTACATTGTATCTTTACTGTTAGTTGTGTAAAGTTAGTGATTAGGATCCTTAATAGCCGTACGAGTTGTCACCGGGTAAGCACAGTCTGCTTCCGTTTCCGTCCGGCACACAGATTTGGTCTGACTCGCAGTTGCCGTTCCGGTACTGGCAGACGTTGCTGGATCCTGGACATTGGCTGGGGGCGACCGCCACGCCGTACAACCGACGCGATGCTGTCGCGATTGGAAGCTGTCCCTTCCTCTGGGTTAGTGTGTCGATGTTTTCAATTTTGAGCCTGTTAATAAAATAACTTTTTAAGAGTCGCCAGTACGTTCGCCGCTGATCGCATTTTCATACAAAAGTAGTTTCTTCTAATTTACAAATAACACACAGAAACAAAATAAAACTCTGCGACTAGGTATAATGGAAGCAGCAATTTTGATGCTTATAATTAGTTTTCGTTAATATTCAATGTAACAAAATAAAATCACATTAATTTTAAGTTTTGTATGAGAAAGGGAAATTCGTTATTGTTTTTTTCCGTTACATTTTATTTTAACCAAACCTAATTATAAGCATCGTAATGGCTGCTCCCATTAGTTGCAAAGTTGCGTTTTGATCTGTAGTGCTGCTTCTATAATTTGAACGAAAACGTTTGTATGGGGACGCGAGCGTACTGGGGACTCTTAATAAAGGTAGGTAAATACTTATAGGGTAGGTAAGACGTTGCAATTATCTGTTATTTCATTAAAATGTGACTTAAATAAAAGCTCGTAAACTTATCCTTATCATGCTAGATGTAGGTAGGTACCTATGCTGCAAAACATAAGTACGTAAATAGTATTCAAGTGCAAGTGTAAAAATGCCAAAAGCTGTACTACTATTTTAGACATCTTGATTTTCAAATAAATATATTACAATTTCCATTATGTTCTTTCTTTAGGTACTTTAATTATCTGCAAGATTTTACGAGGTTTTGAAATTATGTGGGTCTACATTGGCGCATGTACCTTACTTATTTATTTATTTAGTAATACACTTTTGTGCAATTATCATACATAGGTACTTATAATAATAAAAATACAATACAATAATACACTGACTCTTTATTGTACTACACCAGAAATAGTAGCGATACGTACCTACAGAAAACAGGAAGGTACGCAGTGAATAATAAGTATCTTTAAACAAGCAATAAGTACTTGTACGTACCTATGATAATGGATTTGATAAGTGCGGGTTTTCAGGGACGAAAAATCGATCTGGCTTGGTCTTATTTCGAGTTTTAGCAAGCTACTATGTTGAGTAATGAAAACACTTACGTTTTCCAATCCGTCCAATAGAATGTATTGTCATTGATTGCTAGTCCGAAGGGGTACGAGCAATTCTGCACAACGGTTTCTCTCTCCATTGTCTTCAGACTCACGCACTTTATAGCGAACAGTCCAGCGTCGGCATAGCACAGCCGATCTCTCGCCCAATCTATGGCCAAAGAGTTTGGCAGTTTCACCTCCGAGTTGTCCACGAAGACGCCTCGCTGGGATCCGTCCATGTTGGCCCACTCGATTTTAGGACTCGCGCGGTTCCAATCTGACCAGAATACCTTTCTGCAATGTTTAAAAAAAGTCAATGTGCATAATTATCGTGAGAAAAATCTTAAGTGTCATTTGTGTACAGTATCAAAAGTTACCCTCTTCCTGGATGGACTGCGATGCCTCTCGGGTTTCTGATGTCGTTTTTGGAAAACAATACTGCTCTTACTTTGGTGTCAATATTAGCAACCTCTATTGTCAACTTCTTTGAATCCGTCCAGAATATGTTACGTGCTGACCAGTCAATGGCCACTCCCTCCGGCGATTTGATACCTGGAGAATTATTTTTTTATAACGCTATTTTTTTTAAACATTCAAGTATTGATACGCATTTAAATTAAAATCATTTTACAAACCAGTAGCTAGAAACAGTTCAAATGATGAACCATCGTAATTTGCACGCTTGATTGAGTTACTGACCACGTCTCCCCAATAAATTTTACCACTTTGGCAGTCAACGTCGATACCGACGGCAATTTGGTCTATACCGCTATTAATGGGAGTAGCATAGGTTCGGGCAGAGCTCTCAAATGGCACCTTGTACACGAACACGCCATCACTAGCCACTAAGAAGTTGCCGAGTTGTCTAGGGTTTAGTGTGCATCGACTGCCATCCCCAGAGTATCCAGAGTTACACTCGCAGACGTACCCCTCGTTACGTTTTAGACAAGAGGCTTGTGGATCGCACATGTCAGGGTCGGTTTTGCAGCTAGGTTCTAATCTGCAGTCATAACCATCTCCAACATATCCTTCATTACAAACACACTGATAGACGTTTTCAAACGACAATGAGCATGTAGCGCTTTCGTGGCAGTCATTGGCTACGTCGCACGTAGCACGGACGGGTGAGCAATTCAAAATGCCCTCGCCTCCATAGCCTGAGTCGCAGTGGCAGTAGCTTATCCCAATTGTGTCGTCATATAGGCACGTGGCGTGCTCAGCGCATACCGCTCCGTTGCAAAGTGGGCGGTCAGGGATACATGCTTCGTTTTCGTCTTTGACGTATCCTGGTACGCACTGACAAACCATCTCATTGCTGGCAGTGTCAAGTCGGCATTCAGCGTGGCTTTCACATTCCGAACTATTTGTGCAAATAAGCTTAGGTCGGCAGTCATAGCCGTCGCCGTGGTAACTGGGGTCGCACATGCATATGTCGCCGTTGCTGGTTGGGTAGCAGTGAGCATTTGGGCCGCAGGAGCAGGAGTCGGAAATTCGTTCGATGCACTCGTATGCATCACCTTCATATCCTTCGGGACAAACGCAGTGTGATACGTATTGTCCGTCAACAGGGTCAAGTGTAACGGTACAAACCGCGTTCGGTGGACAATTAGAATCCGTCGTGCATGTTACTGAAACAAAAAAGGTTGTTATGAACATATTGACCATTTCTAATCATGTGACTAATGATAATGATAAACAAATTCTTACTCGAAGAGTCATTAGTTTCTTGTATAGGACTTGGAACCTCGTATTCGTCAAGACGACACAGATCGTTATTTCTTTCGTCTTTAAATCTCGAATAGCCCTCGGGGCAATCACAGCCATATACACTGCAGGTAGGCAATACAAAAGTCTCGTTATTTTCGGCTTCTTCGGTAGTAGGTGTTGGTGGTGGAGTTGTAGTAACAGGTGGTAGTGTGGAAATGTACGTTGGAGCTTGTACGGCGCAGTAATAACCATCACCAATGTAACCAGGATTACATTGGCAAATATGACTGTTGCTGACTTGTGAGAAGATGCATGTGGCTTGAGGTGAACAATTTTGCAAAACGTCGCAAGTGAATTCATTGATAAGCCAACATCTCTGTCCGTCACCAGTGTATCCTGGGGTGCACACACATGTCGGTCCACTTCCATTGTAGCCTTCTTGGCATTGAGCATGTTGGTTGCAAGTTATATCTCTGCATTGGGACACTTGAGTGCAACTGACACCATTCCCTTCAAATCCATCGCGACAACGGCACTGAAATCCTCCATCATGGTTGTAGCAGTCAGCGTTTGTGTCGCAGTTGTGTGTTCCAGCGTTGCATTCGTCTACATCTATACAAGCGAGCGCGTCATCTATGTACACGTTTGTGAATCCTGACTCGCAGACACAAGTGAAGGAGCTACCTTGCACCACGCAAGAGCTATGTGGCCCACACGCACTTCGACCGACAATACATGGATCTTCTTGTCCTAGTGGCACAATTTTATTGCTCATTCCGTACCTGACTATGTTGTCCTTGGGTTCGTAACCTAAATAATTCTTTGAGACTTTCAAAGTAGACGAAATAGCGTCTTCTGGTGCCGCGGGTGCATAATGACACGGGTTATACGTAAAGGTTTGCGAAACCCTTTGTTCATAGTTGACTCCTGTTAATTTATTAGTTAGAGTGCGAGTCGACTCTGATCGTATTAATCCCGCTTCCACGAGTGTGTACTGCTCTTCATATTCTGAAATTTGAAGTTTGGCACCAAATTCGACTTGTGGCAACGATCCTCGTATGTCGGAATCCAAAGCGATTTGATCGAAAACATCATGACCTAAGAACTCTTGCGTAAGTGTCACTCTGTTCTGTGTTGCTGGGAAATATATGTCCGCTGTATGGTTGAACACAGCTCCTGTTAATTGGTAACCGTTGCTAGCAGCTCCTGAAGGCTTCGCGAATAACCACCCGACAACTCCACCGAGAACATTTACTAATTGAAGGCTACTTCCTAAAGGACTCGGGGCTTGCGACAGCGCTGTGTATGATCGCCCGTCTGCAACCACAACGTATGCCTGGATGTCAACGTCGTTTATTGAAATATCGTTTACGACACCGTTCAGTTTGCCGTGAACTCGTAGTGGGGCATCATTTTTTACGCAATATTTTCCGTTACCATAGAATCCCTCACTGCATTGGCAGCAGATTCCCGCTTGATAGTCGACACACCTCGCGTGCGTGTGGCACACGCTGGGTCCACTTTGAGCGCAAGTTTTGGATTCTTCCTCGAACTCCGCTTCGTATTGATTGTACAGGTCCGGCACGACGATGTTGCCATCCAAAGAAATGTTACCTACACGAAACACATACTTCCCCGGTTCGTGCATGTTCGACCATCTGAAATGAAATCGTAAAGAAATTAAGATCTCATATAATTTTACATTAGCTTAATAATAACAGAATTTTAGGTTTCTTTACTTACGCAACGATATTTCGTATTTGGTGACTGCCTGAACCTCTAAGGTGTAACATACGACCATCTTCAGCAACAAAGCCAGCTTGTGCCTTGGCATCAGGTAAGCTTCCAGGTGGCATCTCTCGTTGGATCCACTGAATGTCTCTGTCAGGGTATAGGAATTCAACAAAGCTCTCTGTGCCGTTACTAATGACAACGACTTGAAAAGTGTTCCGTCGATTTTCCTGTGAGCCGGCGTACGGTACCTCAAGCCACGTGACTATGAATATGCTGGTAGGATGAAAATCATAGTATTCGTGGAAATTATTTTGAATGCTCTCTTCGGCTTTTACCAAAACGTGGTTTTCGTCAGTCTCTCTGTAATAGACGGCGCCAGATTCTGAGGTGTCTATATTTGAGTAGAATGCTGCTATCGAGGGATATGGCAGTGGAAACTCGGTATTCAGAAATGATGATATGTCTGCTCTGAATGTAAGTACTCCGTAGTTGTTCACCTGGGGACAACAAGAAAGGTTATAGTCAAATCATCAGTCGGATTAATTTTATACATAGTTAGGTTGTACACAATACAATACAATGTTTTGCACATCACATACCTAGTACATAATTAATCAGAAAACGGATACGTATGAAACATTGTATTGGGTATAAACCAAGTAGTTACCTAGTAACCTACGGAATTTATGTATTTTACCAGTTTATAATGATTCACGTTTAATTATATTAGACAGACATATTTATTATGATTATTAAATTGAATGAATACACTAGCAGCTCTATATTTTTTACGGAATGCAACCGAAAATAACACAGTCGTTATCATGATGTAGGTATTGCAACGGGGTCGAAATATCAGGAGCTCACTAATGATAATCACGATCTACATTCCCCCGTAAGAACTATGTCTTATATAATATGTAAGTGAGAAATCCGGTAGTCGATACCAATCGATGTGTCAATTAACTGTACACTCCGTGAGCTCTAACACTGTAATAATATTACGCTTCTTTATCTTTTTCTAATTTTTATACAATATGACTTTTTGTCATGATACAAATAAAACAAAATCAGCATTTTCGAATTCTTCCATCGTTAATTTAAATAGAGAACACCCCGCCTTAACACACTACTTTTATTTAGAAGTATATAGAGCTGCATGTTGTTATACTGTATCTACTTCTCTTGGGTATGTCAAATATTTTTTTTTGGTCTGCTTACGTTTAATATTTTTTTAATGTAGGTACTTTTCGAAATAGCTCGGTCTTGAACCTTATCGTAGGCTTGAACCTGCTTCTATAGGTTTTTCTTTTTTATTTCTTTCTTTTTTTTTGTTGATTTATTTTTTATAACTTTAATTAATTTGTTGTCATTAATAAATAAGAATTAAACACAAATAAATAACAAATTAAATAAATAAGTAAGTGAAAGATTTTAGCTATATAAATAATGCCACAACCACTCTTCGCGTGATGGATTGCTACTAAGTCAAAAAGACAATTTTCATTTTCTACTACGCGAAACCTTCCGATTTCCCCCGAAACCCGAAGGTTTTTCTAAGAGCTCACGGATTGTACTGGTCCACCCGTTTAAGTATTGTCTTAATCGCGTGTTGAACATTGATTGCTCGATCACAGAACAAAAGACTGGAGGAAAAGTTCTGAGTTCAAATGTTTAACTTGTTGTGTAGTTTTTTGCGCAAATATTTTAATAGGTTCTAGCTCTTTTGATGTTCAATATTAAAAAAAAATATATATCATAGGACACCTGACATCAATTGACCTAGTCCCAAACTAAGCAAAGCTTGTACTATGGATACTAGGCAACGGATAAACATACTTATATGTATAGATAAATACATACTTATAAATACATATTAACATCCAAGACCCGAGAACAAACATTCGTATTATTCATACAAATATCTGCCCCGGCCAAAAGCGTCTTTGTAAGAACAAAAAGTGCTCAGGCGACGCCTTAGCCTTAGCCAACGTATATACCCGTATAGTAGGACAAACCTTCAAGCTTGTAACGATTTCCAGTCGATAGCGGCACTTTCATTCAACATGATAACGTGCGGCTAGTACCCGAACACATCCGTCAAAATTAAGAAAAGAAGTAAAAGTTATATTAATTAGTGTAACGTCTTATGTTTCGTTGCAAGAAGGAAGATTTTGAATAAAAAAAATCTTTGGAAAAACAATTGCAAGTAAGTATGACGAAAACTCAATATTCAATACTCAAACAAAACAAAAGAAAATCCCGGTAATGAATATTTTTTTAGCCAAGTAAAAGTAAATTTATTTTTAAATCGGTCCTTAATTTCGGTGTTGATTTCTTATTATTTTGCGATGTTTTGTATTATTTTATATCAGGACATAACCAAGTGGAGTCATTTATTTCAATGCAATTATGGCTTAAACTTTATTGAGTAGTTCCAAATTTGAAACGTCCGAATTGGTCAAAATTCGCGGCCTTACCCATAATATAAGTTTGACGCCAATCTATTCTGTCAATTTGTCGGTCTATCTGTCTGTGGCATCGTAGCTCTCAAAAGGGTGGACCGATTTCGATACGGTTTTTATATGTGAAAGCCAGTTTCCTTGCCTTTATTCTTAGCTATGTTTCATTATAATCAGGTCAGCCGTTTCTTAGATATACTTTGAAATGACAATGTGGGGGATTTTCAACTTTTTTTAAGTTGGTTATACTTAACAGAGCCCTCCTAAGAAAAAGCAGAAAAGTACAATTCAACCAGTTCAAGAGCTGCCATAACAGATAACAGCTTAACCTGATATCACAGAATAACCAAGTTTATGTCACATGTTAAGCTGAATATCACTGAATTACCTACTTTTCCATGTGTTTAAACATTTGTTTTGCCACATGGAAAAGCATTTGCTTATTAAATTAATTTGGTACATTATAAATATAACCAGAAGTTCACAAATTGTAGACAAATTCATACATTTTTAATTAGTAACATTTCAAAAATACTTAATCGGTATGTAATATTATATAGTCAACAAACCTAACTATCACCGATTAACTAAGGTAGGCAGGGCAAACTTTATTTTTTATTAAAAATTTGATAACCCTTACGAAAAATTCAATGATACCCAAATTTGAACAAAAACAGGATTTCACATGAGTGGGTTTATGTAGTGAGATTATTCGACTACTCGTATTTAAGTGCAGTGACCTCTAACTTCGTTCTGATAGCCACGTGCATTTCCGCCCGTTGTCCCGTTTGCCCCCGAATGTACTATCACATCACCCCTTATCATGTTGCAAATAACGCTTTTGTACATACGTAAGTACCTATTTTTTAAAGAATTAGTATGACTGAACTTAAAATCACACAAATATGTTTAATTATTCACCAGGAAATACTTAAGCAGTTCATTTGGAAGCAAATATTGATTAGTGGATTTTTCTTTTGTATTCAATGCGGTTAAGAATATTTACTCTACGCTAATTATGGAAAGTGCTTCGAAATTGTTTGACGATTTGACATTTTAATTTATGTGCCTTGGTCATTAGGTACCTAAACACATTCACTGTTTAGAAGAGACAATTCACGTATAAGCGATTATTTTGCAATGACTGTAATTTTACAAGCTTTTATTTAACTTCGCGTATAGTATACTGGGTACCTACTTATTTGTTTGTTTCAAATCTTGCAAGTTAATTTTGATCCGCTCTCAGCGGTCGGATTGACTTGAAATTTGGTATACATATTTGGACGACAATGGGAGTACAATCAACAAATAGTACAGTCAGAAAAAAAATACCACGATGCTGAAGTTTCTAAGCTAGACAAGTTTATGTTCGACTTTGATTTGGTTTATTGCCTCATTTATGCTTGTTTAATTACAAAGTTTGAAAAGTGTTTTATGTGTAATTTTAAGAACCTATATTTTCGAATCCACCAAAATTTGGTTCCGGAAGAGTAAAAAAAATTTGTAAGTACTTACCCTAAATTATAGGTTAGTACCACATTTTTTTGTCCAAAAATGATATCAGTAAATTTATTGTCAAAATACGTTTAAATAATTCAGTTTTTAGACCCGCAAGCTGAATCCACCAATATATCTAACAGGAAAGTAGAAAAAAAACCAACCAAGAGCGTGCCATTACGAAAAAAAACAAGTAATATTATGTGCGTTATAACACAATTAAAACACTACAGTCGTTGTCGTCGTCGTTTCTTTAAAAAAATATGGCTCTATCCATTAGAGGACAATTTTGCCAGTGTCTAGTAGTTTTTGTTTTGCCGTTGTACGGTAAAAAAATTCTAGAAAACGAAATATGAGCGGTGATGGTGGATGAACGATGACAGCGCCGAATCTATTCACACTACAGTCTTAAAATCTATTACCAACTTGGCATTGTCATATATAATAAGTACCCTTAATAATGCAATCTGCCACGTATGTCAAAAGCGGTGTTGGTCCATGAATCTGCCAGTATATCATTAACGATAAAGAGGTTGCAATGTGCATAATCTCTTTTGCGACTAAATTATCTTGTATGGGTACACCATATCCTTTATTTTTCCATTTTCTAGTATGAAGTACCAACTGGATTATTTTGAAAAAAATATATATTGTACGCCTTTATATAAGCAATTACCTAATAAAAAACTGTTGATGTCGCTCTTCTAGAAAGCAAGAAAAAAAAATACTGAAGTTTTATTTCCTACATTTATCCAAGTTTTTTTTTGGAAAAATAAAATATTATTTAAAGAATATGTGAATATGTTAGCCAATGAGGAAAAAAAACACATTTTTGTGAAAAGTAAAAAAAAAACATATCTCAGAAAATAACACAGATAGGAAGCTAAAACTTACAGGAAATAACACTTGTCATGAGGGCTCTTATTAAAAAAAATACAAACGTGAACGTGAACGTTTGGTGAAAGCTCGGCTACGCTCTTTTGGTGGATTATTGAAGAATAGGTATATTTGCAAATTACTTGACCTAATTTTTTATGCAAAAAATTGCTTATTTGAATTACCTACGGAAATAGGGCCATTTCGAAGTGAAAATATAAATCCCATTTATTCCCTATCCCGTGGGAATTTCAAAAAATCCTTTTTTAGTGCGCGTCTACACCTATTAAGGAACATATATTCCAAATTTCAAGTTTCTAGACCCAGCGGTGTGGGCTGTGCGTTGATCTATAAGTCAGTCAGTCAGTCAGTCAGTTTCTTCTTTTATATATATAAGAGATTAGTATAGGTGTACCTCGAACAAAAAGATCAGTTTCTAATTATTAGTTGGACTATGTTGAGACATCTACTAGGACAAGGGGCCTACACGTGTCAAATGTGTGAAGATCAATTTCTTTATGAAACTCTTAGATTGATTGTTCATTCCCAAAAACCCCCACATAACAAATTTCATCATATTTAATTCTTACAACTGTTTTTGAGGTATATACCTAAATTTATAGGTATAAATAAGATACATCCTAATCGATGTCGGTCTATGCTTAACTAAGTAAACAAGCTTGTAAGCTCATCTGCGGGTACTCAGACCCTATGACAATAGGCATAATAAGTAGAAAATGGTCTGTGTAAAGATAACATCCATACTGCACAATCTGGTAACATAACTATGTAGTAATGCTCCAATAACTTTGTAACACGAAATAGGGCACGTTTGTTTACTAAACACTGCCCTTAGTGATCTAAAATGACCTAAATTCCTAGATACTCGTTGTTTTTTGGAAATTATCTATGTACCTACGTGTTTGCCTCAATAATCAAGGGTATATCAACGAGGACCTCTGCATGATATTTAAGTTAAAAACCATATTTAAAAATCAAACAACATATTGTTAAAGTTACGGGGTGATTCCAAGCGCAAGCAATTATAATTACAGTGTGCATATTTAATAAATACTTTACGAGCAGTTAATTAAAGTTTTATATTTATTTTCCTTAATAATCTTTATTTAATTCTTTACGAGCAGTTAATTAAAGTTTTATATTTACTTTAATAATTTATTATTTTCATTTTATTTTGATAATTTAATTAAATTGCATTTTACGTGTTGTTCTAGCAACAGAGCATGAGAAACCAGATTATATTTAAAACCTATTTTGTACACCATGTTTTTATGTAATAGTATATTTTTTATCGAGGGACTAAATTAAGCCAATATATACCCGAGGTGGTTAGCCACCCGAGCTTTAGCAAGGGTGTCGTCTATTTATCCGATGGTTTATATTGACTTTTAGTCTCGTATTTTATTCCAACCAGACACAGACATAGGTACCTAATAGGTACCTAATAAAATCGCAATGGCGAAATGGTCCATACACAAACTGGAATAAATAGAATGGCGCCACCTTCTATGCGGAAAAAGCATAGAACTAAGACCACGTAGACTAAGAACGAAACACTTTCGTCATGAAAATGGTCCACACACAATCTTATTTTATGCCAAAAACTAAGCAAGTACTTACTGGCTGTTTGAGTTTATCTAAGTCACTCGAAGTAAATTACAAAAAAAGAAATTACTTTTACTCCCTAGGGACTAAAGTACTCACTTTACTGCTTTTAGAGCATGAGAAGTGGAAAATAAGTATTTGATTGATTAATTTACAATTTTAACACTAACACATTACATTATAAACTAACGATAAATCTAAACTTAGTTATTTTAACTTAGTTTAAGATATGTAACCAAATAAATTAAGTATGTACCTATAGGTACTTAAAAAAATTAAATGTAAGTATCATTGTCAATGTAGCATTCAATTATTTGAATCAAGAACCTGCCTGTCAAATTTGGAGCAGAGAATCTAAGTTTGGGGAATTCGATTTTGACCAGATTAACGTATCTACCTACTACTGGCAATCTAATGGACGCACGTAATGTATAAAAAAATAGATGATTAGTAATAAAAATACACGTTGCATTTTTCGATGAATTTAAAAAAATATTCGAAAAAGTATTTAATGATGTTTTTTCATAATAATTAAGATTTATTATAATATATAAGTATCTAACAGGTTCCGTTATTCCGAATGTTCATATGGGTTAATTTAGGTTTCTGAATAAGCAATTATTGCCTGCTAAACAATTTAAAAGTTCTTAGAGAAGTCTTATCTTCACTTTTGAATTTCACTGAAATGTTTTATCTATGGGTAAGTAAGGGTATCTTTTTTAAAAGACGAAGGACCATTTGACCTATCTTCCAAGTAAATCAATAATTACTAGTGTTTCAGTAAGGTGAAGCACATGGCAGACCAGCATCAGTGAACAAGGACAAGAAATTAAAGTAATAAAAAAAAAACTTACGAAAATTTTATCGTACGTCTCCCCGTAAAAGACAACGGGAACTTTCAACGGCACTTCAGGGCTGACGATTTCGGCACCTTTTGGCAGCTTGAGGTCCAGTCCAGGGCCGTGAGGGTAAAGTTGGTCCCGCGTGATAGCGCACGCGCAAGCCGCGAGGGCGAGCACTCCCGCGCACGTCCACATGTCGACGCACTGTGTTCTATACTAATAGGGAATGACCCATTATTTTGACGTCCGGAACAAAGTTGAGCGGGCAGCGATTTGGATTGGTTTGGTTTAATTAATGCGGGGAAAATCCGCCATTAAAATAGTTTTATTAATAATGCTGTAACGTAAAGGTATCAAGCATGCAAAGCCCGTGCCGAACATTGTTTTTTTTTAAATGTTGATCAGCGATTGCTGCGCATGCGACTTCTATCTCATCTAATAGTAAATGCACCCAGAGATGTAACTCACTGGTTCAGTAACAGTCATCATTCGTTATGGCCTTGGATGTTCTCAATTTTTTTTAATACTTAATTTATAGTATAAGTTTTGAACACAATTGCCAAAAAGCGTAGATTTTTTAGTAAATTAACCGGTTCCTTCTATACAATGGCAAGATACAGAAATTATTTCCTAAAATTTACGTCTTTTAATGGTTTGACGTTTGACACAGAATTCAGGAACATGACATAATTGTAACTTATTAAGTACCGCTAAATGTTATGCAGGTACGCACGTACGGTACCAAAATGAATAGCGTAGGTATATAATTAGAAAAATATTTAGAAAACAGTACTAGAAGACCATATAACTTAAGCAATAAAATTTCACATTTATTTCACGGGTGTAATAAAACTATGAGTGAAAATCGTGAAAGCGTAAAACAATGTAAAATAATTTAATTTTAAAATACGCTAGGCGCTCGGTCGATTCAGCAAACTCGGCTCGTAGGACATCTCAGAAGGCAATAAAGCCAACTAAAATAAACAGTTGAATGTGGAAAGCTCACGAAAGTTGCAGCAACAACGACGGAATGCCGAGAACTCCGATGAAAGCTTAAAATCTTCAGAATTTTAACGGCTTAAACTACTTTGCTTGGATAGCTCGGTTCATTAAATGTTTTGAAATATTTTGGCCACGTTTAATTAATAGTCAGGTTAAAGCTCATCGTGTTTTAAATAATATTAAGGCTAGGTGTAAACAATTGGGTTATATAAGTAAGTGTTATCAACGCCGAGACTAAGTCATTATAGTTAGTAGTAGGTACGTAAGTAAATAGATATTTACTTATTCGATAGCTGATTAATTATTTCGGTAATAGTAGATTATGCCCTGGTCAACAAGAAGTTTATGGATTGTTTTTCTGTGTGTAATCTCTAATCTTGTTAACAAAAGTTTCTTTAATATTAAACAGGAAAAATATAATCAAATTAGTTCATTATTGCAGTTAGTAATATACGATTAAATATTATGAGTTATAATATTTATAACAGTCAGTATTAAATTTTAAAGCCAAAGACAGAGATGCTTTTGGTACCTACTCGCTACAGTAAAAAATAACCACGACATAATAAATGAAAAAAAAGGGGACCACCGAGTGGGACAGACAAGGACTTTTTTTTTTGGCGCGGTAGTACGGAACCCTTCATTTACGACTTCGACTTGCACTTAGCCGCCGTTTTTTTCTACTGGCGCCTATATACTTACTTCTGCTCTAAATTAGGATTTTACACTCATAGTATCATAATATGGAATTTTAAATACAAACTAAACAAATATGCACTTCATATTGTTCTTTAAAACGATTTCTAATCGTTTAGTAAAAATGATTAGGGCTTGAACAACGTGTTATCTGCGATTGTGAGCTAGTTTCTTTGTTCGCCCCCATTAACGCCCAGGCGCATCACAAAGCGCTGTGGATTGTCCATTCATTTCTTATCTCACTACGTGGTATATTATTACAAAAAGTAACAGAATTTACTTAACTTAACTTATAATGCTCTTGAAATTGTGTTGCTGGTCAAATGTAAAGCTAAAGTTGAATTGATTGCGAAAAAATTTGGTGTAATCTATCTGCGTCTATCAACGACAAGCACTTATTGGCCCTGTACATACAGAATCCAGGCTTAATTTAAGTTTTTTAAGTTTTGAAAAATATGGCAAAGATTGGTTACACTAACTGCAACATGTTAGATCCGAACACAAGCCTAACTCAAGCATGTCTTACTAGAAGTACTTTCTCTCTGGGTTGTAAACATTTTTTTTCCATCCCAGCCTATATACGTCCCACTGCTGGGCACAGGCCTCCTCTCAGAACAAGAGGGCTTGGGCCATAGTTCCCACGCGGGCCCAGTGCGGATTGGGAACTTCACACGCACCATTGAATTGCTTCGCAGGTTTGTGCAGGTTTCCTCACGATGTTTTCCTTCACCGCAAAGCTCGTGGTAAATTTCAAATGTAATTCCGCACATGAATTTCGAAAAACTCAGAGGTGCGAGCCGGGGTTTGAACCCACGACCCTCTGTTTGAGAGGCGATAGGTCAAACCACTAGGCCACCACGGCTCTTACGGCAATTTTTTTCACTCCAAGCCAATATAGCAAAACTGCAAAGTGAAAGTATTTATCGGTCACTCGCGACACATACAAAAATACAATTACCACGGAACGTTTTCCGCGACTATTTCGGATATAATTGCAGATTGTTGACCTGTTTGCCAGTAAATGCATGAAACCGCCGCTTGGCACAGTGCCGCGAAGTAAAGATAACAACATTAAATCTAACTCTTTATTGTAACGGTTGCAGTTCTTGTAGCCACGGACGTATTGTTTGTAATTTGGCAACTTTTATAATAGAACTAGTTTGAGGATTAGAATAGAATGCGGAAACACAGAAATGTGATTAAAGATATTTTCACGAGTATGTGAAAGATGTGTAAAAAAATCAATACTTATTCGAAATATAAGAAAAATATACACGTTAGTACACACATTCAACAATTAAACTATGAGATTTCTTTTTTATTCTGAACGCATTATTATTATAATGATGAATGGCTTGTTTTGTAAAAATGCATTTTTGTGTTTGATCTTTTGGGGTAGGTACGATTATAAATCAATCACTCGAAAATCACCACTCGAAAGTGGTAAAATTTGTGTTAAATTTGAAATATAAGTTGAATAGGAACAGTAGCAAATTACATCTTTAAATAATTTTTCACCTCACTAGCTCGAAAAAGCTATCTTTATCCTTCGAAATCTGCGTGGAAAGTCGCTTTTTATCCTCTTGGCTGGAAAGAGTTTTTGAAATTCGAACGTTATCGTGAACGGGTGCCCCCTTGAAAATACATATCGACCGCTTACTTTCACAACCTCTGGCCACATTAAAATTGCTGTAGAATCATCCTTCTGTTAACTACGATACTGTTGATTTGTTGTATGCAATTCAGGTAGATACGAGGTTGAGGAAGTAAGCGTTGAATATTGACGTGTTTACAAAGAAAGTTCGTCATACATTTTTGAAGTAATATTTAAATAAATCTGTTATTTCATTCTTATTACAAAACATTTATTTAGTAATAATAAAGCTCATTTCAGTTTTCTGAAATTATTCCAAATACGTCTATAATTTTACATAAAAATTACAGAACAAACAAGAAGAACTAAAATAGATATCAAATGATGAAAAGCGATACGCAAATGCACCCAAAAAAAAACTCAATGACACGTTCTGAAACGTGGTTTGTCATAAATTATTTCATTAATATATAAATGCGTTAGTGTTTTCATTCTTGTTATTATTGTTGCTATTTATTAATACCAAAAAAATAGATGACATTTATTTTAATTTTGTTCTATTACATAAGTTTTTTCGTCTTTATTCATAAAAAATAACGACAAATAGGTAGATAGATATGTGGTCAATTTCAGAACGCACCTACCGGAGGGAAAAAAGTACACTCTTTAAATATTACCAATTCTAGTAATAATTATTTTAATTTTAATTAGGTTTAGCTACTTACATAATGAAATGTAAAAAGTACTGGCTAACTCACTTACAACGAAATGTAAAAAGTACTGGCTAACTCACTTATCAACGTCCAACCTAAACCCTGGATCTAGAAAGCTGAACTTGGGCTTCGAAATTCCCTCTTTTTATGGAGACAAGAACGTGGATGTATTTTGAAATATTTCCATGGGATGAGAATTCTGCGATTTAGAAAAAGTCACTGGCATAAGCTAGCTAGCATAACCTGAAACTGATTTATTAGTGTTCAATTTATTTTCTTCCATCTACCTACTATTTATCTCGCTGTCGTGAGGTGAAAAATTGTGTGTTCCGCTCGGCTATAAAGTTGTTTAGCATCTCGTGCCTTTGAAACCCTCGACTACGCTCAGGATTCTTCTTTTGACCCACTCGCTTCGCTCGTGGTTCAATCCTAGAATCCTTCGCTTGCTCGGCTTTCAATATAAGCACTCGTGCCAAACAGCCACTTTCCAGCCTTGCATAACAAATTTTATACGTTAGTCCATACTTCAATCAGAGATTATTTTCAATTTTTGAAAATAAATTTTGAACTCGCAGATTTTACCATTGTAGAAACCAGATTTTGAAAAATGGAACTCGAATGCCTTCGTTTACCTTGTTACGTAGTATCCCAACTAGGTGAAAAGTTTTATAATGGACTTCCAGTTTTCACCAAATAAAGTTCCTGCGACACTGTTTGCTACAAACGCTTTTTGTGGTCCTTCGCAACTCTTGTACATCGCTGCGGTTTCATTCGAGACTAAAACGAACCTTACACGGTTTGGGTTAAAAGAGCTTGCAATGGAATTGTGAGCGGTCGTCAAACACACCGGAGCGGATTAAGTACTTACCCGAAAATATTCGATTACACCCTGTGTTTCTCCCGTTTCGAGAACAGTTATTTTCAGGTAACCGTCCACGTTTATATTTCACGTGACATGCTTCCTGCTAGGTGTGGGAGTCACATTATTTTGCTAATAAAAGAGAAGAAAAAGCTAGTGGTAGGGATTTCGAAACGCAACCCCTAAAGGCGTGAAATAAGGGAAGAAGAGTTGTACGAAACTTTTGAATATTAAATTTTTAGAAAATCAACCAATACAACTGAAATAAAGAATGAAAAGTTGGTACTTACAGAATTTTTAGAGATATCGACCGGAGGAAGATGGTCAATTCATTTATTTTTGCCTGAATTGAGTCGTGCTAAAAGCTACGAATATAATATAATAGCTCTAAAGAAGTGTTTTTCAATCTTTTTCATGGCCAAAAAATATTTGGTGAGCCTTATTACTTACCCTCGTGTTTTAGACTTTGTATTTTGTTACATTGTAATATAAATGTCAAATTGTTTAGGTGGGTAATTATTATGAGCGTATTTTGAAGTGCTAGCGATCCCCTTGAGATTTCGCGACCCCGAGGAGTCACAGCTCACAGCTTAAATAATATGCTCTAAGGCGATATTTCTGAAATTTAGCGCTAATGTAGAGCACTGTAATTATTAAATAATACTTACTTCTCGGTCATCGTCTCTAATAAACTATTAAACGAAATATATCGTTTGCGACGCAGACGCTGAAAAAACTAACCCGCTTATTGCTCAGTAATGATGAAAAATGTGCAGTCTCCACTATATCCCCTACTTCGCGATAGCGCCAATTTCTCAATTCTGGGGCCCTAGTGAGAAAGGGGTCAATTCTGCACTAGTTGAACAGCTGATTTCGACTTAAACCCCTTTACACATAAAATAGAAAATAGCTGTGTAATTTCTGCAGACTAACCCCCCCCCCAGCAGATTAACCCCTTTTTTACTAGGGTCCCAGAATTATGAGGCACTGTGTTTTAAGAATTAAAATGAATGGTATTTAATTGATCACCAGACATAATTAAGATCATATAACAAAGAGCTGGAATTTGTGTTTGTTTTGTTTCTATATGGTGGTGGTTTTTAGAGTTCCGTACCCAAAAGGTAGAAACGGGACCCTAGTACTCCACTGTCCGTCTGTCTGTCAGCAGGCTGTATCTCGTGAACCGTGATAGCTAGACACTTTTTGGTGGATCTACCTATTTCGCCTCCGTTCTACCTATCTACCACCTTTGGCCTTAAATCCACCTATTTTTCAAAATATTACAATTGTTATTTACTTACTATCGAATTTAGCCTATCTTGTAATTTCAGCACTTGCAATTTTGGCGTTAGTAAGAATATTGATAAAGTAAACACCACGAATAAATAATTTAAAACATTTTATGCGCATTTTTAATCATTAAAAATAGATTAACCTTGAGTTGGTAGATCTACCTGTTTCCCATTTCAAATTCTACCAATTTCTACTAATTTTTGTATCCAGTTCTACCGTTTTTCCAAAATTGTATGTGACAACACTGCTAGACAGTTAAAAATTTCACAGATGATGTTATTGTGATGATTTCTGTTGTCGCTATAACAACAAATACTAAAAACAGAATAAAATAAGTATTTAAGGGGGGCTCCCATACAACAAACGTAGTTAAGTAGATGCATGAATTCACAAAATATTTAATTGTATATTCACTTTAAAAATTAATAATTAAATTAGAATAAAACAAATATTTAAATATTTGGGGGGCTCCCATACCTACTACAAACGTGATTTTTAGACGTTTTTTGCTAAGTCTAATGTTGTATAGATGACGGTACGGAACCCCTCGTGCGCGATTCCGTCCGACTAGGGCTTGGCCGGTTTTTGAAACCACCGATTATAAAAATATTTTACCTACTGTCAGGTAAAAAGTTGCACTGTAGTAAGACTGTAGTTGATTGACGACCGGATGGCCAAGTAGTTAGAGTTATTGACTACGAAGCTTGAGGTCCCTGGTTCGATACCTGGCCGGGGCAGATATTTGTATGAATAATACGAATGTTTGTTCTCACGCGCGTCCGGTGTGGATTTTGAACTTCACACATACCTACCAATGATTTGTTTCGCAGGTGTGTCATGATTTCTCGTGATATCTTTCTTCACCGAAAAAGTCATGGCACATACATACTGCAAGCCCGGGCTTGAACCCACGAAGGCTTTTTTACTTGAACCAATGGTAGTGGCAATTCAGAAAGAATTTAATGCCGTAGTGACGCGAGCTGCGTTCCGACGAGATCTAAGGCTGACGGTGGGCGCTCCGGAAGCCGGCGAGGTGAGTAGAACGCTGATAGTTACATATCACTAGTAGTCACTGCCAGTGATACAGAGTTTAGTCAGTCATTTAACCACTATTACCGGCAAAGGATGTTTACGTTTCTACGAGTAAGGTGGACTTCTAAGTTAAAAAATAACTCCGAAAAAAGTAACTGCTACGGCTCCTATGGCTGATATAAAGAAAGAAAGAAAGAAAATACATTTAGTATAATGATGATGATGATAATGAAGTGCTAGCCAAGGGTTAATTAGTGTCAAAATGTAACTGTCATGTACCGTGCAACTCGTGCAAGTGGCTCTAAGAAGGACACCTTAATTGACAGAAGAGGTATGTATAAGGGGTGGCTAGTTGACATAGGTACTTAAGCTTATTCAATTCCACTTTGCTGTTCTCATCGCGAACGAAGAATTGACTACCAAATGATAATTTTCTCGTTCAAGTTTCAAGGAACGAATATCAATAAAAGATATCTTCAACATATAGGGTGTCTATGACCCTGGGGCTTTAAATTCAAGGTTCGATTCTACTCACGAAACTAAGCTACTTTTGTTTTGTAACATTGTCAAAAAACTAAAATGTTGATAATTTATTGATCCTCAAAGTTTAATTGTTAAATCAGTGTATCGGACATGGCGGTGTTATCGTATCACTGTCTCTTGGTAGCGGGGCGGGGCCTTGGAATAATTTTTGACATTTATTTGACGTCTCTAAGATAAGCTTTTACCAATGTGCCATCAATTTATTATTGGATAAATTTGACTTAGGTACTTATTTAATAATGGTTGTTGATTTTTGTATCGCATACATTAAAAATAACATTTAATTTGTATGAAGATAACCTTACCAACAAAAAGTTGGAAAGCCCCCGACTTTGTCACTTCAAAGTTCAATAAACGGCTGAACCTATTTGAAAAAAAATTAGGTTAGGTAAAATTATGGTTCTTAGACATTTTTTAGATAAAAAATGTCTAAGAACCATCGCCAAAAAATCTGCTTTCAAATAAAAAAACCGCATCCAAATCGGTCCACCCGTTTAAGAGCTGCGGTGCCACAGACAGACAGACACACAGACACACATAGCGGTCAAACTTATAACACCCCTCTTTTTGCGTCGGGGGTTAAAAATGAAATTAATAGTGGTCATATTTTTTAAAAGTAGCAGAACAAAAGTAGCTCTGTTATGCGACTAGAAACTAACCCTGGATTTCTTTAAATCCATGGGCAGAGACTCCCTGTATAGTATATATAGTTACATAGTTAATATAGTAGATACATAGTTAATAGTTCACACTGACAGTGAGGGCATTTTTTCTACTAGTTCCTCGTAGCAACTAGCGCTTTCAATGAAAATAATCGCCCAACGACAAAACTATCGGAACTACAAACTTTCATCTTAGTACAGGAAAAACGGGATATTTTGGAGGCAAAATAATGTACATCAATGAAACTTTGTTTATTACTTTATCTTGGCACTAGAAATGAGGATCTGCCGAGTCCTACCAAAATTTAGACGTCCTAACCCTTCCCAGCGGGTATGGGCATGGGCAGGGGGCTACACTTAAAAAATGCAAATTTTACAAAATAGGCAAGTGAGGTGCGTTTTTGCGCTGAATCGAATGAGATCATACCCATACTTATAGGATCAGTATTTTACGAGATATAATGGGTTTTTGTTGAAAACATAGAACAGTCTAAAAATCGCTTGCCAACAATAGTTTCTCAAGATGTGGATGTGATGGTAATACTAATACTGATTGTTCTCAATGATCATGAGAAGCCTTTACTTTGTTTTCTATGTTTTCAACAAAAACCCTTTAAAAAATCTCGCAAAATATTGATCCTATAAGTATGGATATGGTCTTATTTGATTCAGCGCAAAAAAAAACATAGAAAATGATACTAGCGGTAAAACCACTATCTTACCTCAGCTTTCAGTTAAATTGTAGCTACACTTATGAAACGGTTCATTTGTCATAAAGTAATTTATTTCTGAAATAGTATTTTCTTCAGAATTGATATTACTCGTAACTATTAAACCTAACCTACTAGTTATTTACTACTAAAGCTATTGAATTCTATAAGATGAAGAAAATCTAAAAGACAGCACGCTTCTATATATTTTATGGCAAACGATGCTGTTTTAAGTGAAGTTATGACAAATTAAATTAGGGAAAAAAGTGGTTCCTTTTAAAACAATACTCAAACGTTTAAGTTTCTTTGGACATCTGTTACATATGTACATTTTGCGATAAATGAAAACAAGTTATAAGTTGAGATTTCGTAGACTTGACAATAATCTGAACCTTACTGATCCTCAATGAAATAGTGAAACAAAAACCAAACGTTAAAGGAAAAATATCCGTAACAATGAATTGTTGCTATCAATGAATATTTAAAGAAGATGCCGGCAGTATTCTTATCACCTTGTAGCTTTGACCCTATTCGTTGCGTAATTAATCGACTGTATTTTGTTTAGTTGTTCCGTGGGTTCAACAGCCGACCTTAAGATTATTAAGAATTGATATTATTTCGCGAGTTCAATGAACATAGTGCTAAACGTTATCGCTGATTCACTAATAACATTCTATAACACAATATTTAAATAGACTCAGGGCCTGTTTCACCTTTCATTAGTAAATTTTATGTGACAGATAGCTGAGAGGGTCAGGAACATATTGCAGCTGTTAAAAATCGCCTGGTAAATAAATCAGCCATAGCCGAGCATTTGTTGGAGTCAGGACCAAACCACTAGATTGAGCTTCACAATCCCAAAATTCTGTCCACGGAACGTCATTGCTACTCAAGAATGGTTGGTGGTGAAGCAGTTGAAATAAAAAAGCATAAAAATTTCAACCGGGACGATTGATATAAGCTTTCATCTTCGTGGAATCCTGTTATTAATAAGTGTCGGGGTCGGGATGAATGTCCTGAGGGACGATCGGACGTTGTTAGTGTTGTGTGTCGGTGTGATGGGGTGACAAATAAACATAACCAAGTGCGGGTAGTTCATGACACGAGTGCCGGTGCTATTGGTGATCAATTGCGGGTAGTACGAAGGACTCGCGCTGCTAGGCAGACTTGACACCCCACACTTCAGTCTACTCGTGACCACCGCCACTGTAATGTTGCCGAAACGTCGAGGTAAATATTACTCGTGTGTGATAAGTCCCGTTGGTGGTATTTTGATTATGACAGATAAAGATGTAATTTCTCTGTTTATTCGGACAAAACAAATCGATAATCCCTCCATAACAAATAGAAAATACGTTAATGTCCTGTGATCGTGTCAAGCCAAGTCCAAGCTAACATAACTGGCGAGCAGCACCGTGTGTAATTTTATCCGAACCATTTGGAGCCATCACTTTTGACCCCCTCATAACTCAAAAACTATTTCACATAAACATGTCAAATTTGGCTCATTTATTGAGACTTCGAAGTGCTCCAAATTTCATAAACAAACCTCAAACGGTTATTTACATATTTACATCCAAAAATCGACATTTTTATCACTGACTCACCTATAGATCAAAATTCTAACCCAGTTCCAGATGACCTAGAAAGTTCAAATTTGGCATCCAGATAGGTAGTTGGATGAATACAAAAGAATAAATTAGAAACTAGTAATTTTTTATCATTTCATTATAATTTTTAAATTAAATTATTTCTGTACAAAAAGTTGTGATATCCCATCAAAACATAAATGTGAAATAAAATAAATAAAAAATAAATAAATATCATGGGACACTTGACACCAATTGACCTAGTCCCAATCTAAGCAAAGCTTGTACTATGGACACTAGGCAACGGATAAACATACTTATATAGATAAATACAGACTTAAATACATATTAAACATCCAAGACCCGAGAACAAACATTCGTATTATGCATACAAATATCTGCCCCGGCCGGGATTCGAACCCGGGACCTCAAGCTTCGTAGTCAGGTTCTCTAACCACTTGGCCATCCGGTCGTCGCCGTAGAAGAAATGAGAGCCAAGTTCAATAATATGATATATGCCTTGATTGTTGACTTTAACTTAGATTGTTCTCATTTCACATTTATGTTTTGATGGGATAACCTTTACCATAATTATGATATGTCTGATAGGTTTACCCTTGAAATGTCGACATAATTTTAATCGAATATCATTTAAAAGTCAACGTTTCATATTTTTTCATTTCATCGAATATTCATTACCTGGAATGATTAAAATGAGTTTTTTTAAATCACCGATTTTTAATTTCTGGGATTATTATACAAGCTTTTGGGATTAGGTCAATTGGTGTGAAGTGTCCAATGAAATTTATTTTATTTGTTTTTATTTATTATTTAAGACATTGTTTATTTGGTAGGTATTCATTTCATTACATTACTTTTTTTAATGTTTAAATGTTACATGTACTTTTCTAGTAGCGATTTATTTTTGTTGGGGTTACAGTTCTAACCTAACCTAACCTACTTTGCTGCCAGCGGTTTTATTGTTGATTTCGCAGTTCTAATCTAACCTAACCTACTTTCCTGGAAGCGATGTATTTTTGTTGGGGTCGCAGTTCTAACCTAACTTAACCTACTGTCCTGGTAGCGATTTATTTTTGTTGGGGTCGCAGTTTTAACCTAACCAAATCTGTTTTTATAATAATAGTAACCATATTAATTTTATTTTTCAGAAGAATATAAGCCTTTAAATTTGCTAAAAAATATGCAAAAGATGCAGAATTCAATCTTGAATCTTGATATTAATAATATGTAAACAACTATGAAATAAAAGTGTTTTATACTTAATTTATAATAATACGTCGATGAAATAAACAGCGCTATTCAGTTGTTCTGTCTTATGAATAGTTGATGAAATGTATTTTTAAACAAATAATAATCATTGTACTGTTGTTCTAATAATTGTTTGAATATGTAATGACTATTCGATGAAATAGTCTGTATGAAAATATATCGTTTTCGATGAAATGAAATTCAATAATTAGTTTGTCGAAATTTAAAGGGGCACCAGTCTGATGTTATTTAAAAATTAAGCAACCTCCATACGATGAGAACCAAGATACGATGCCATGCCACTGAAGTTTATTTCGATCATATCACCTTATAAATACTCAAGAAGTTTGTTAGCTTCTGTAGCAGAAGCTGTCGAACATTCCTCGCGAATGGGCAATAAAGAAAGAGGGGAAGAATGCCGACCACATGACAGATGATTAAGCATGAGGAACTCGTAAGCAATAACCATGACTAGATGAATTTTGGAGACCATTAAATTCAGAGAACTTGCCTGTTTCAAAATACTATTACTTTATTTCATCTAAAATGATCTTAAAAAAATATACCAATTATCCATTTTTTTTGGCATGATCTAGAAGAGCGCGCCGCGATATAGCATTTAAATATCTACTTAAATATCTAGTGCCATATATAAGCAATCATTTATTGTTTAAAATTGAAACATTATTACAATGTATATATATTTAAACTGTAAATAGTTTATTATTTCAAAAGACAGATATAAAATATCCAAATAATTTAGAAATAAAAGGTTGATAGTACAATTACCAACGGATCCATGAAAAACTACTCAGTATTTTTAATTTAATCAAGTTCTGGCAAATAGCAAAGAATACGTTTTATTATTAATATATTCATTAGACAAACACCTTTAACTTGGGGTTTACTGATTAAGTAACTATATAATATATGTACTCAGTTTAGGTAAGTTTAATAATGATTTTTGCTGAGTAATTTCGCCGAAACTTTCCTCAATATTGATGTCAATATTCAAATTCATCATTTGTGTAGTCTATGATTATGATACACATTACCTTCCAACATTGCGAATGAGACACTCATTATGCCATTAAGTCAGAATCGATTTATTTAGTTGATATTTACTACGGAGATATATGTAGAGTCCCGAAGAAGGACATTTTAGATAGTTTTTATCCTGGAAAATTGCATGGCTTGAGCAGGATAGCAACAAATTCTTCACAGATGAAGGCGAGGGCAACAGCTATTAAGTATGTCACAAAAGATCTGTCCTCTTACCAAAAGTAGTCATCACCATGAACAGCTAATTGTTATTTTTACCTGACTAGGCAGTCTGATGCTGATGTGGGGTGCGGAGGAATGTTTTTTTTTTAATAGACATTACTTTCTTGCGTATAGATATTTCCTGTAAAAAATATATCATGGGACACTTGACACCAATTGACCTAGTCCCAAACGTGCCCAAACTAAGCAAAGCTTGTACTATGGACACTAGGCAAGGGATAAATACTTATATAGATAAATACATACTTAAATACATATTATACATCCAAGACCCGACTGATTGTACAGAAAAGGACGAAGGAGCCAATACTACTTAAAACAAAAAGTACTATCAACAGTTTCAGTAAAAGTACTTGATATGTTTTCTTCTCAAAATCTACCGAAGTTCCAGGCGGAGCTCACTGCATTTTAAACTAGGATTACGAGTTTAAAATAGCTAACTAATTAGTTTCGCTGCAGTTCTAAGCAGAAGTCTAAAGTTAGATGTGGAATTGACTAAACGACGCAATAAGAGTATCGTTCTTGTTGTTCTGCTATTTCTCTGATTATCGGATTGTTTGGCGATTACACGTGCTAAGTATAATTGCTAATTTATTTGTTTTAATTCGCTTTTATTTTTCATAAAGCTTACCTGAATGTGATTCAACTGCACATTTTCTTTTACATTCATTTTTGATTCATCAGATGAACCTAAACGATCTGTTTTTTATTTTTAATAGATACGCTAAATTAGAATCGGAATTTATTCGCGCATTAGAATTCGGAATACAGAAATTCGCCGAAGAACTGAAGTCACCGACATTGCTCGAAGAATATGAAAGTTGAAGTGGTACTCGTAATGGGCCGGTCACATCGCTCGAAGAACAGATAGTCGTAGGGGGAGTAAATAAATAAATATATAGTTTCATGATTTTTTTCATATATTATAATTAATTCCTATACTAAAAATTAACTATTTTCAAATTTTCTTGCAAAAAAATACCTACAGACATACAGTTTCAATAAATTAGAATATGATTTTAACCTAAATCCTTCAAAACAAAAATAAGAACATTAAAAAAATATTCTGCTTGCAACACCAAAGTATTCTTTCAGTATTTACCATCTTTACACATCGCACCCTCTCAAAAAATCCCATCGCGCCGGAGCGTAAAGTGTATCGCTACTATCTCGCTGAACTCGCTAACGAAGCCCGGGGCAATTTTAGAATAATGACAAATAAAATAAATGCATGATTTTAATCTCGGTCGCTGGAGGCGAGTCGTAAACCGTTTACGACCGCGCGACCACTTGCGACAAGGCGCAGAGGATGGGCGATGGCGGAATGCTATAATGCTGCGATTCCAGGATGCGTTGAGAGGAACGCGTTTGTCGCTAACCAATAGGAACGCTTCATATACCTATCCTAGACTAGATCAACTTAGCTGTTTCTACTAGAGCTGCACTGAGCGGGGATAGGTAAATTAAACTTTTATATTGGTTTATGAGCAGCCTAAACGTATAAGACTTAACTGTGTTGACGAGACTAGAGAATTTATCAGTTTGTTATTTGTTTGTTATGTAACAATCTTCTATTATTATATTTCGGAACAGACTCTACTTAAGCATGTTGGCAAAAAAATAGTAATAAATATTTTTACAAAATAAACTTATTATGCAAACGTAGTGTTGGAGTTAAGTTATAGCCTAGACACAGAGTTATTGACAAGAACCATCACTCTGTATAATATGGAGTATTTTCCCACCGCTATCATTGACACCTCGTTGTTCCATTTTTTTACCAGTTGTCTCTCGAAAATGTAACCTGTTACTACTATGGCTTACTGTGACGCCGGCGGTGAGCTGGCTCGTAGAGGAATATAGAGGCTGACAAACGCGAGTATCTCATGTGTAGCGTCGTAGCTAAATATGTTACGGTTGCGTGTCATTTACTAGCTAGCTATAAAGAGAACTGTAAATAAGCTGTTTATCATTAACGTCATCGAGTGATTCTTTTAATGAGAAACTGACCTACTACGCTGTACAATAACTCGCTCTGTTATGTCAGTCTATACTAACCTACTTCTTAAAGTCCTCTAAGCAGACATTAGTCCCTTGCACTCCGTCCTTCTGGGCGTCTGTGACTATTATGTCATCTGAGTTTTTGTAAAATACGGTATTTGCTGTTACCATTTTCCGCTTGACGCTTATAACAAACGCCACAACCGTGACACTGCTACCGCTCGCGTCAACTTTAGTTTCCCAACCCTTTGCTAATGCGATTTGTGTTTTATGACTTACGTAATGTGGCGGCCCAAGTGTCAGGGAATGTAGTTGGTTGATTACGAGTCGCTTGTAGCACACAGTTACTAGAATTTAGAAGACCAGAGAGTAAACGAACTGAAATAGTTACTATGCTCGTGACCTTAATGATAGCTACGTATATGCAAGAAAGGTGTGTGTGTTCATGCATTTCCTCCACCCCCACACTGTAAGTAAGAATACACACAAATTTACATTGCACAAACCCATCTGTCACCCCCCCACACTACACGGATGCGTTTCGAACTCAACCAGAGCTCGTCAGAGTAACACAACCGTTCACCGTGCTACCAGATGTTAGACTCAAACCAAGAGACTAACTACGACGTACGTGCAAATTTGGAATGGATAGGCTGCTGGGGTTGTTCCGACACGCTACGACATGGGTGCCTTTGCGAGTGATCCTTTTCTTGTAACGCACCCTGCTGTACCAATGATGAGGTAGGTGAACTGTTTGCTCGTTTATAATTTTTTTCATTGGTATTATTAAGAAGGCAGGAAAACTTGGAGCCCACGTGGTGGAAAGAGGAAATTAAGACCCCTGGACATTTTAATCGAAGGCAAACGTTAATGCAATTACGGGCTACTTTTCAATATTGTCCATGTAAGCAATGTTGCATCTCTCTTTTACATATTAAGCTTTGTACTTAAGAATGTGATGCAGCATTTGGTTTAAAAATGTAAAAGGTTAAAGGAGAGCGGCATTTCTCAAGGTTATTGTGTCATCTTGAGATAATTTTCAGCACCTTGCTAGCTTCAAAATCAAAATACCTGCCAGTTAGTTGCTAAAACGGGTTCTATACAAAAATCCATAGATATCCCCTTTAAAGTCTTTTCTAACTGGCTCAAAATCTTAAACCTGTACGATTTTCTTGACTACAAGAGACGATTTTGCATGGAGTTAATTTACCACTTTTATTTTTTGTTGACTTTCTGTTTCTTCTATCGGTACTGTGACTATGCTATACAGTTTACAAGCTCTCAGGGAATCATTTTTACTGTGACTTTATTTACAAGTGTTTTTGTTACGTGGCGTGGTTTCACTTTCAGTGTTTGTTGCGCAATTCCCATTTGATGGTGGTGCTAATCTGTGATGGCCGAATGAATTCAGAAGCCGATTGAGTTCAGCAGAGAAAGACGATAATGCTCTGAGTGCATCAGACAATCCAGTGCGTTGTTGTACTTTTGTTACAAGATGGTTTTAGTTGCATGAAACGTGTACCTAATAACAATTTGAGTCGGTATTCAAATCCAGAAAATTATTTTCTGCAAAATAATTTACATAGGTATGGGATACTAAGTATGAAAAAAAATGTGCAATTCTAATAACTAGTAAGTACAAAATAAACAATGTTAAGCTTTATAAGTTACAACTTCTAAGTGAACCAAGTTTTAGGAATGTTCCCGTCAGTGCTCCGTTATTAAAATGTATCAATTTCTGATTAATAAATACGCCGTAGCAGCGATACGTGACACGGGTGTAGAGTAACGTATTTATACCCTAACGTACGAGTACGAGTATTTTGCGGGTTTATATTAATTAGGTGCGAGGCGAGGCGAGGTCACGTACGGCGCAAAGTAGATTATCTGTACAATGTTCCCTTGGAACAGTTCGTTCGTTGTTGCATCGCATACTTATTTATTTTGCCACTTTGCGCCAGCTGTTATGGTGGTCCTTTACTTCTGTTTCACTTCCATGGATTTTGGGTTTGTGTAGACCCAAGATGATTTAATGATGAATGTCATCTTCAGGGATCGTAAAATGTAAGCAAAATCGATTGAAATGACGTACTCGTATGACAATTATGTAAATTTTACTCGCCCTTTACAAACCCGGTCATCTTAGACATCTACGCGCTAATGTTCAAAATAACAAATCTTATTAAATGACTGTATTTGAAGTATCTTTATATTATAAGTATAAAATAATAATAATAACATTCATCTTTAGTAATTTTATAAATATGTATATCATGATTATTTCATTCCGAAAGTATAAAATGAAACTGTAACGTTTGAGAAATTAAATCTGTAAATTTTTATGATCTTGATCTATTACTTAAAAAAAAGATCAAATGTCAAACTTAAACAGTCAACAACCAACAACGCCGCCACTACGCAAGCGTTTATAACTTTCCCTAGACGTAATAAATAAGGGTCTATAGAAGGCGAAAACAGACCACAAAGGCACATCACAAAGCGTATCGTTAAACGTTAGTCCGTCGCGAAAAACAGGAAGCGGCAAATCATTCGCGGGCCGAGACCGGAAAAGCCCGGAGACGCCGCGTGCAACTGAAAAACTACCCGCGGTTCAATTAATTACAACAAAATGCTCGGAAAAAGTACCGATTATTAAGCAAAAGGTTCTGTAGTCTTTTAATCCTTTTCTTACTCGCCTGATGCCGGTTGGCCTAAATCTCCTATGAACATTTCCCGTTCGTCTGCGTTCAAGTCGGCTGCTGTAACCAACGCCTTGCTTCACCTAAAATATTGGACATCATCTATTAATAATTTATTAATGTACCGCAAAATTCGTAATTTGGAAAATTAACTTTCTTCATCAGATATTTAATCTAATTAATAGGAAAAAATTCGTCCGGTTCGCAGAATTCGTGTGGTCTTGAAATCTTAATTTGGCTATATTTTAAACATGATTTAAACTTCATTTTGGAGTTGATGGATTCTACTAACATTAATGAAACTGAGCATAACCTGACCTAAAGACTGTCCACGATAAAATCCGGGCATGCCTGATCTGGTGTATCTTTGTAATAAATGCTAATTTTCAAGCAGCACTTTTTTGTAATAGTTAGTGGTTATGAAACTACATAATAAAAATACAATCACAATAAAATGTTAGAGCGACTGTGAGTTTTAGCTTTATGTATTTCACTGTGCCTAAATTGCTCTGTACAGCGTTTTTTGATAATCTTCATTCGTTTTCAACTTCAACGCCACAAGCTGTTTTACGCTCATTAGGATATTAACTTTCCAATAAAAATCATGATGTAACTGTTTTCTACTTGGGGGAGTCGGGAAAACTTTCTAATTCAAGCACCAAAAGTGGTTTTTATATGGGAGGCATTTTTCTGTCAAAAAGGCCAATTCACCAAAGTTAAAACACTTCCAAACTACAAGTCAATTCGAAAAATATTAGCTGTCGTGGAAGGGTAATGTTATAAGATATAAAGTGGATTGACCAATAAAAAAAAAATATAAACTTTACATAAAAACCTAGAAAAGACCGTCAGAGGACGCTGTAAAAAATAATTTAGGCACAGTCTAATATATAAAGCTAAAACTCCCAGACACCCTAACTTTTTATTATAATTATATTTTTATTATATAGTTTCATAACCACTAAATACTTCAAAAAAGTGCTGCTTGAAAATTAGCAGTAATTACAAAGATACACCAGATCAGGCATGCCCGGATTTTATCGTGGACAGTCTTTAACCTAACCAACAAAAAGTTGGAACGCCCCCGACTTTGTCACTTCAAAGTTCAATATCTCATAAACGCCTGAACCGATTTTGATGAAACATGTCTAAGAACCATTGCTAGAAAACAAGATTTTAAAACCAGACAGACAGACAGACACATAGCGGTCAATCTTATTGCGTCGGGGATTAAAAACTCAAAATGTATACAGGTAACGTGAGCAGCCCTGCTATTTTCTGAACATCACTATAATATTTAAGTAATCTCTGTTTATTGAAATATTTAAGTAGTTTCCTTATTTGATGGATGATAAACAAATGAATACTCGGTAGTAGAACAAGCAAAAATACAATTCATAATCTTTTTTTGCTATCGCTAATTTAGACGTAACATCCGATATGTACGTTTTTCATTTTGTGTAATTGTGTAGTTTATATCACCCGGCCGGACAATAATAACTTAATAATGCATCGATTGACGATTGCATGACTTAAGCGCTGCAGAACCCAGATTTAGAAGGTTTCATTTTACGCATACTCGTAATCAAGGGCTCTTTTAACTATAAAAACAACTTTTAATACTAAATTTCTGTAATATACCACAGAACCCTAAAGACACGATAGAATTCAGCCCTTTTCACCGAGATTTGGGAGATTAAAGATTTTTCATTTGATATTTTTGGAAATAATGAGATTAAGAATAATGAGACGGCGTCGCTTTGTTCTTACTCATTTCAATAAAAATTGGTCTTTCTCAAAAGGCTTTTGCAACTCTAAAGGATTAAGTAGCGCGGAAAGATAAAATCGTAAGTATACACAGGGACGAATAGGTAATCGTTGGGATAATGCATTGATATCTTCTCTTAATAATATTCCTAAAGTTCCCAATCCACACTGGGCCTGCGTGGGAATTACGGCTCCAGCCCTCTCATTCTAAGAAGAGGCCTGTGCCCAGCTGGGGACGTATGTAGGCTGAGATGATGATGATGAAGAACCTTTAAGCAACACATATTACGTAGTCAAAGATAACACTTTATGGCCAGACGAAAGTAGGTATAGTTCTATTTAAAAGCCTTAATGGTATGAATACCTAACCTATTCACATCACATGTATTTGTTTTATGTTATTCGTAAATTTAAAGGTAAATATAATTAATTTTATACTTAGTCATTTAAGTTAATTTAAGTTTTTGGTTTTTGATATTCTATCGCATTAGGTCACACCTGTAATGTTCGAATATTTTTGGGAAAATAAATAAATAAAATAAATGCGTAAAATTCGTTCTTAAAAATAACATGTACTTAATATGTTACTACGAATATATCGGGTGGGCCCTGTAACAGGAGCAAAAAATTAAAACCCAGGTTCTGCTGCTCAAATGGAACTACTTTAGTTCTGCAACTTTCAAAAATTAAGTAATTTTACCATTATAATTATTTAACAAATGAAATAGTATTTCAATTACGTCATCCAATAGCCTAAATTACATCGTCTGTCACGTAACGAAATAACGGATTTCGAAATACATGCTTGTCCAATTAAACTGTAAACTATGATAAAAATCACATTACAAGCTATTTTCAAAAGTTGTGGAACTAAATTAGCTCAGGATAAAGAGCGGAAACTGTGGTTTAATTTTTTGCTCCTGTTATAGGGCCCACCCGGTATACCTAATACTTATTGTAATTAAATTTAAATTGCTGCGCCCTAATAATGTATTATAAGAAATGTTGCACCTTCATATTAAATATAATGACTCGGATAACTCACGTCTTAAATCGAGTTTAGCTCGACATGTTTCGGGCTAATCCGTAGCCCTTCGTTTCCGGAGCAACGCGACTCAGCGGCTGCTGCAACACGCGCACACGACAGACGTTAAGACGTGAGTTATCCGGGTCATTATATTTAATGAGTGAGTCTCACGGTAGTTTCATGTTCAAAATGTTGCACCCTGTTAAATAAATACTGAATACTGGAAAACTACACTGTGCGTAGCCCGACACTCACTTGGCCAGTTTTATTTTTATTTTTGACAATAGGACTGTGTTCAATTGTTTACAATGCCCACCTGTTTTGATATTTCTAGCGGCTATACACCTGAGATGGCGCCTGTACGCGTAATGAAAATACTTCAAACATTCGGCTAATATAGTTTGACACGGCATTTGGGTCAGGTAAACTTTGCTCGGTTGTTGTCGAGACAGTTCCTTTCCTTGCATCTCTTTCGAACTCGTCCGATTAGAAAGAGATGAAGGTGTTCGATGAAGCACGAATCGTGCCGCTATGTGCCTATTTGTATAAGTAAATGAATAATGAAAGCTTGTTGTTTCGAGTTTTTCCTCTCAAAGGCTTACTTGTTTGTTTAGGACGGAACTTCATCAATTTTATCAGCTTGGTCTTTCGGGCAAATACTGGAGGAGTACAGGCGACGGAAAATGTTTCAGGTAGGTATTAAATTCATGCAAAAAAAATTTTTTATAGAACTAAACTCCGTGAAGTTGAAATGTCTTTGGTGAAACATAAAGAGCCACGGTGTATGTTTTAGCTGTAAAACTCATATTCACGCTTCAGCGAAAAGGTTTTTGCCAAGAAAATGAGATGCATAGACCAAAATAAGAATACGAAAATTATTATTCTGTAAAGAGATTTCTAAAGACATTACTGTTTTTATCATCATCATCATCATCATCACTGTTTTTATATACCTACCATTCCTATTTACAAGCCTCCACAAATCAACATGCTTTTACTAGATGTATGTATATATTTATGATTGGTTTTTTGGAGTCTATTTGTATTTTTTATTTTAACTCCTAATTTGTTACTTTTACGGTCATCCCGTAAAACCATATCGCAAATACAAACTGTGAACTGATTCCCAGCGCGGTCTCTTTTTCTGGTTCTTCTGTGCATCCATGTCTCAGTTTGAATTTTCGAGATGTATATTTTGTTTTTGGGTAAAGGCCACAAACGAAGGTTTTTTTCTCTTGAAAAACCATAACAGAAGGCTGTAAGTTTCAGTCGCGAGCTCTTAAAATTTTACGTAGCTGACCATAGAAATAAAAATAAGAGAAGTAGAAGTATCGCGCGAACTAAAAGTGCGAGGCGCCTATGGTTAAAAGCTACAATTTATAAAGAGTATTTTCCACGTAATGTTGTCTTTTTGGGGAAGGTTTTATCACGTCTTTAGGTAAATTTTTATGCAATTAAAGCATGATTTACGGTGGTGTCATCACGAGCAACCTATAAAGTAAATCGATGCGCCTTATGTTAAAACTGCGTTTCTGGTACTGGTGAACTTAAAAGAGATTAACGTCTATGGAAGGTATTAAAAGCTATTTACTCGTTAATTACCCAAAAATTCGTTGCTGCAGAGATTGAGTTTTAAACAGAATTCCTCTGCACTGGTGAGTATCATGATACAGTATCCAAATTCTATGAAAATGCTAAAACATAAAGGTATTAAGGAAGGGTACCTATAGATGGCAACATTGATTATCAATAGAAATTCAGATGATGCCATTCTTCTATTGCTCTTAATGTCGGTTGCGTATCTGACTGTACCTCTGAAAACAAATGAGTTCGTCGGAGTTTTATTCGTTTTGGGTCATTCGCGCGTCGGTTCAGTTCATTAGATGCGATTTAAAGGTCGGCTGATCCGTTTGTCCACGGCCCGGCCGGCAAACATCATTATGAGAAATTAAATTTTGCTTGAAAATCTCTGGAAAGAGATATGTTTAAGATATAAATCGTTTTAATTTGTAACTTACTGCGGAGCGGAACCTTTGCAGTTGTATTAATTTCAAATTGTTCCTATTCTCTTTTGAGCCCTTTTAAGGCCTTTTCCAGCCATGGATGTCTGTCTTCCGGCTGATGATGATGATGATTATAAATGCGAAAGTTATTCTGTCTGTCTGTTTCTTAACGCTTTATGCTTCTTTATCCCTGAAAATTGCATAGTTACCGCGGGATTCCCGAGTACTGCAATGTATCCCGTCCACACACACACGCACGCACTCACGCACGCAAGCACACACGCACGCACGCACGCACGCACTCACTCACGCACGCACGCACGTATAATAGACAGTCTCAAATCGCACTTGTAATATTAGTAGGATGTCTTCTAATAAAAATATTTTTACCAATTTCAAACCGTTAAAAATGCTTTGCAATTTTTGTGATCGATGACAACCGTTTTTAACCGATTTTACATCTATACATGTATACAACTGTTACCGCTTCTCCCTCTAACGTTTCATGTTACATGAAGCGACTCTGAGTTTACTTTGACATCAAAATATCGCCCCAATTCGAGCACTCTTGAGGCTCTTGATGTCTACACCAGTGCTCATAGACGCGGGTTGCAACCGCTATTGAGCTGTATCAGTGTCCCTAGCAATTTGATTGTAGTTGACTCTTTTACACTAGGTTAGATAGAAAGGATAGATAATTCCTATTTTTTTAACCGACTAAAAACAAGGAGGTTATCAATTCGTTTGTATTTTTTTAATGTTTGTTACCTCAGAACTTCGTCATTTGAAAATCGATTTGAAAGTATATTTTTTCGTTCGTATAGGAATACCTTCAATTAGGTCCCATAAGCACCAAATCAGGATCTGATGATTGGATCCTAAGGAAATCAAGGGAACTCTTCAAATATTGTAGGGACTTCTATGGTAATTTGGATATATTTAGTACTTGCATTTGCTCTTGAAAATCATCATTTGGTGAAGTGGAACTGATGGTGGAGACCACATTTGACCAACGAAGCTACGAAAGCGAAGTAAGTAATTGAAATTCAACCCGTGAAATACTTGTTATTGAGTACTACTCAATAACAAGTAAGAAAGAAAGAATTTCAATTACTTTAACACAGTTGCTAAGCAATTTATGCTCATCGTAATGCATATGGTGAAATGGAACGGGTGGTGAAGCACCAGGACTCCTCAATAATGAACGTCTCTGCATCGGGAAAACCAATTATAATTATTTCATAAAAGGTGACCAGCAGATGACATTGAACTATTGTATCTTAGATTATCTACACTAAAAAAAAGTATACCAAAAAATTTAACCGACTACAAAAAACCATGAATATAATTTTCTACCAGTCTGAAGTCAGTGCCCCAGCACGAGCCAGCAGGAGTGATTGAAGCCCTTTATATGCCTTTATAGGCTTTTGTAGGTAAGGTAGACGATTATAGGTCCACTCCTGCTGGCTCCTGCTGAGGCACCGACTTCAGGCTGGTAGAAAAATATTTTCATGGTTTTTTGTAGTCGGTTCAATCTTATGTTATATTTTTTTTTAGGTTTCTGTACCTCAAAAGGAAAAAACGGAATCCTTAGAATCACTCGCGTGCACTGTCTACTTGTCACAGCATCAAATTTTTACCGAAACTATTAAACCGATTGAGTTGAAAATTGGTACACGTATGTAAGTCGGTGACGGTAGGTATATTTGACAAACGTGAAAAGTTAACAAATGATTTTTGAACATAGTGGCTACTTTTGGGGGTACATTGAAAAAAAAAACACCTGATCTTTTGCAACTATACTACTTAAAAAAATCTTTGTTACCATTAAACCTCGATAGCTAAAGAGCTATAAACCAAAGAGTTAACAACTAAAATCACCGACATATCTGAAAGAATATGCAAGTTAAATAAGTGGCAATGGGCGGGTTGCATCGCTCGAAGAAGGAAGAATTGATAACCGTTTGGGGAAAAAGGCCCTCTAGTGGTGACCATGAACCGAAAGACGAAGCATTGGCAAGCCTCTCACTAGGTGGACTGATGACATAGCGACAGTTGAGTGCATCCGGTGGATGTAGTTGGCAAGTGGTCATTTATTGTGGCGTTCTAAGCTAAGGTTCAGGCTTTTGTTCCACAGTGGACGTCTTCCGGTTGACACACAGATCTGAACGCCGTGTTAGAATCACTTCAAATGTACTCGTAGTTGTGTGTGTACCTTTCTTACTGTGAGTTTGGGCACTGCCCCAGTCTTCATTAGGACTTTTGCACACCGCGTTTTTTAAGTACACCGGCGACGCGCGTTTGTATCGATACAAACGGGATACGCACGCCAGTTGTATGAAAGAAAAACGCGCAGTCAACGCGCGTTTTAAAACACGCGTCGACGGCGCGCAAAAAACGCGGCTTGCAAAGAGTTTTGTTTTGACGTTAAACTGATTTTTTTCCGGCATTTTTTATAATAAATGTATAGTAATATCATTGAAGGGATGAACCCTACCAAAACTGCTAGCTTTGTTTTTATGGCAGAAGGGGCTGTTTTTGTACAAGTTAAGTGCAAAGCAAGTTGAGTGCCATCAATCTTTATCATTAAGTGTGCTTCAAAAAATCATGAATGTCAAAGAAATGAGAGTAGGTATGTGCTGGATTAAAAATGTTTTTGCATTTTTCCGGCATTTTAACCACGGATAGGGTATTGACATAGTGCGTTTGTATTCTTTATACCTCGAAATAATACAACCATTTGGATACCGTTTAGTAACTGCTTCTATTTCCTAACGCAACTTACGTTACTTTGCGAAGCTCCATATTAATTAACGGACTACAGGCACAGGGTTTTCTCTCAGAATGAGAGGGTTTGGGTTGTGATTTTCATTTGGGTTCAGTACGGATTCGAAACTTCACACTCATCCCTGAACTGCTTTGCGATGTACATGTATTACAATGATGCCACGTTATTATTACCAAGTTACGCTTTTAAGTAGTCTTCCCTAGTTTATCCCCTTCGGTGATTCAAAATAATTAATAGTGAAAATAAAGTTAGCCGTAACGAGGAGGTCATTGACATTACCATTAGGACGCCCTCAAGAGCGGGGTCGATGTAAGCTGACCGGCATGAAACTTAATGTCTCCTTGGTGCATTTTCAATTTAGCTACGTCTTATGTGCGGATGCTAATCCAACTTGTTATGGCCGGACACCACCAGGAAGGGGTGAAAATGTTGCGCCTACAGTCACCTGCATTAATATCTGCCACAGACGAGCATGCAAAAATATCTGACGCGTCCTACCGGCCCTAGAAATAGAGTCGTATCAGATATTTATGCACGTTTTGCTGTCGGATATTGGTGCAGGTGACAGTACCACTCAAAATGTCCAAAATAGTGATTTGCCAACTCAGGAAAAACAAAACTCGATTAAACTCGAGTTAAAATTCACGTAACTCGAGTTGAACTTGAGTTAACTGGATGAATCAGAGATTTTTCAAAGTTTTTACCAATTTATTCCCTCAATTCGCACTAATAGTTTAAAAAAAATGGAGCAGACAAACAAATGATATTTTTATGTTTCAATTCTTTCATTTTTTATATTATTTATTTATAATGTATTGGGAGAGTTATACTATAAATATATTATAAACTAAAAAAGGAAAATATTTCAAACTCGAGTTGAAGAGAATTCAACTCGAGTTGATTCGAGTTAAGCTCAACTCGAGTTAACTCGAGTTAGCAACTCGAGTCGCCCATCACTAGTCCAAAATATAGTTTAACAATACATTCCATCAAAAAAATTACCCCGACAAGGTCAAAGGTATCTTTAGGTACACTTTAGTAGTTTATCACTGTAAGGATCCATGATGATCCAAAAATTAAATTGTTTGACTGTACATTTGAAGTACGAATGTATCTGTATGTATAATGTACCTAATTAATTAATTTAATAAAGTGACTTATTCATGACATTTATTTATAAAACTAAACTTATATTATAATAATGATAATCAATTCAATACCCCTGAAACTTACTCGTAGTCTACGAAATGATTACATTAAAAATTTCGCGAAATTTAGTACCCTTTTTTCTTAATCTGGTTTGATAATTAAATATAGTTTTTAGTTGCGCTTATTTTAATGTAACCCGTACTCAAATAACAGAAAATCAAAAATCACTTAAAACCGAAATATTAAAATACTTTCACTTGCCTTTCCAATTTTCCAATCAATGGAGAAAGGCGCTCGCTCCGGGCGAGTAGAGATTAAGCCAGCCTCATGATGCAAAACCTAACTGGTTTTCCGTCGCATTCTTGCTAAAGCAATTTATCATCGATTAAAACGAGACAGAGTTAATAAAATCTTCTGCTAGGGGAAAATGAAAGGATTGTGGGGTAATTGGAAAATACCTAAGCTTGAGTGGCGCCGAGGTTTCGTTTTCAAATGAAGATCGTCGCGGTATTTCACTAGCTTAGCGCCATTTTCTGCGGTAATTGGAATTTATATTGTCTGGTTTGAACCCTGGTATGAAAATTGTGAGTATATATTATTAATTTTTCTGTCTGACGACGGGAAGGTTCGCTCTGAAGAATAGGTATAATGTTGATCGTTGACGGTTTTACTTCTATAAGAATTGTGTTGTAGATAGAAACCGAAGACATAACCGCACACCTAACAACTACCGACTTCTTTTTATTTTGCGACGAAAGTTTTATTTTAATTTAAAATCGACCAGTAATCGACGTCTGTCTCACTTGACGGTGCATGTAGAGACGAGACCGAAGGTGTAGTTTTAATTATCGTCAGTTTCTATCATAGTAGAGCATAAGAAAAACCTTTCATCTATCTTATTCATCAATAAATTTGAGACAAAGATGCAAGAAAAAGATACATTTAAATCCTATTTTCAAAGATTTCATTTAGTTAGATTAACCTTTACTTATTATCAAAATAATATCGTACTTATCTAATGTACGAACGATTCAATTAGCGGTCCCGGCCATCTTGAACTTCTTCTCAGAGCGCCATGAAACATAATAATATTCAAACAAAACGTCTCAATAGACCCTTTTATTGCTTACTATCAATTGTAAGAACTTTGGCTTGAATTATTTAGCAAGTTCGTCCCTTTGATTCCCCTAGGGCGTAGTCCGAAGCACGCTGAATGCTAACCGCTGTGGTCAAGGGAACTTTGGTACTTTTCTCACATCTAGACGTTATTTTCAGACGGTTTTATTGATTTTTATTGGATAATTCCCAAGACTCATTGATTCGAAATGTCTCTTTTTCAAATCCAAGCAATTGTATGAAGTGGATATTTTGGCTAAATTCTTTACATTATAAGTAGAGGAGGGGAGGAGGTATACGTATATAGGTACGGCAAGCTCTTCTAATACCTACCAGTTAATATATAGACACAATTGTGCCTTTAAAACACCAGTATTCACTCAAAATCTTCACTAAGTGGTTCAATAGTATCATAAACGATTTATAACGCGCGGTGGTAATAGGTAGTACTCATACGAACTTTGCTCTCTGTCAAAAAATATGGTAAACATTGACCATTAGGTAGGTATTGGTCGGGGAAAATGTGTGGTTGTGTGGTGTTTCGCACTATCGTGCCAGTAGCAATACATTGCGGGGTCTCAATTCAAACGAGTTAAACAAGATCGATCGAGCACCGCAGTGTCATGCTGACACGATTTTACTGGAATAATGTGAACCGGGAATTAGGGTGCCGATTTTCGTTCGGTGCCTAAGAGTTTATTTATATGAACAAAAGATATGAGCATGCAAAAATATAGCGTAAAGTAAAAATAAACTCCTGTCATATAATTACTAAATTATTTGTGATAGTTGTGTAGGTATTTAGTGGAAGGTAAAAGTCAGTCAGATAGACATACAGACCAAAAGTTTAACAGTTACCACGCCTCTTGCGAATACGATAGCTATAAAATTAAACCGACTCTTTTGCTCTGATGTTTTCCTTAGGATAAACGAACTTTAATTAAATTTGATCTGATTTATTTATTTTCAGACGGTATTAATTTGTATTTAGAAACTTTAGTTCAATCATAATGTTCAATTTTTTTTTTCGAAGAATTGATTATTTAGTTTTAGCAGGAAAGTACGGTTAAATATGTTACCATCACGGGATAGTTTTTCCGACTTCCTACCTACTTACTCGTATCTTGGGCAAGTAAAGTACTACTCTTTTCCTAGCAGCTCCACTAGGCTACCAACAGCTATCTGCTTAATAGCGGAGAAGCAAATTAGGGGTAAAATTAGTTCATAGGGGTTGTACTTCGGCAAAGTAGCGCCTGAAATAATCAATTATCTTGAATAATTAAACGTGTTTCTTCCTCTAAATTAAATAGACCAACTAGCTTACCTATAAAAAGGCTTAGGGGCTGTTTCACCACCCATTGATTAATTTTATTCCGTCTCCGTCTATTCGAATAAAACAAACAGAGACGGCATCACATTTATCTGTCAAATAAATTTAATCAATGGATGGTGAAACAGGGACTCGTAAATTAGACTCGTAAAATCCACTTTTCCGAAATGTGCAGTTTCTTTAAAAGCACATCTTCTGCCAAATGTACACTTCCAAAGCGTAAATTTTACCAATTAAGGCGTATGTTTAGAAATATACAATTTGTCATACATATATGTATACCTAATACATAATATGTAAAAAATACAGCTCTTTTGAAATAGTGTAGATGTATACCTCTCTTCTAGAAAACTGAGATTCAGGAAGGTGGGTTTTATTTTACGGACCTAAGTCTAAAATTAAAATGTTGTCTCATTTAGTCACACGCATGGGCCGTCCAAACATAAGTGTAATGCCGAATTCCGGTGGAATAATCCAACAATCCTGAAGCGACCCGCATCTCGGTTCCACACAACCCAGATACACACCAAATTAAAATCGCTACAAAGTCCATAAGGGTCCAGTAAAGTTCGCGGATGGAAATAGAAAAGGTGCGGCGTAAGTGGAAAGGTAGGTAGGCTTACGGTTATGCCCTTAGGGTCCATTGATAATTATTACACGGCGCGTCTTGAACTGAGGACCCTTCGGGGACTGAGGATTTTGCCCCGTATTAATTAGTGCTACGAGCTTCTTTGACGTGACTTACATTTAGTTTATTCTGTTACTTTGTGTTATATTTTGGGGTTTTTGGGTTGCCAGCGCTTAAATCGAGTAAGCCGTTTGCTTAGAATATTTTGAAATTAAGTATTTGCTTCATTGGTTATTCATTGTAGTATTGGTATTTAAATACTAATAACATAACTCAAGATTCGCGCTGTCATCTTTTTTCCAACATTATCTACTGCTCATATTATTATTTCGTTTTCTAGATTTTTTATCGTACGACGGCAAAACCCACTAAACAAACACTGGCAAAATTGTCCTCCGATGGACAGCTCAGATTCATATAAAAAATAGTAAGCTAAATTCGAATCTTAAAATAAAATTGACAATACGGACTCTTCTGTCTCCAACAGAAACTTGGAAACGTAGTAAGAAATTAATATTTCCTTTTAACGTTGGTCAGATCTCTTTCCGGAGTGAAATGAAACCAACATTCCATTCGAGTCCCTCGGGGCTTTCGTATTCATAAAAGGTGAAATTTCATTACCCATTTTTAAGGATCGCATAACTGGGTTGACCCAAATTTTATCTCTTGGAAGTCTCGTTTCTTCGAAAGTAATATAAATATGAAAATCATGAGGCAAAGAAAACGATAAGAATTTGAGTTTCGTTTGCTTTGGATACACTTTGATTTGATTTTAATTGCGTTGTTATCATGGGGATTAAAAATAACATAAGATTTAGCTGTGAAAGCAAAAACGTGTTTTTTTTTCTGATAGCTATAAAGTTTGACAACATTTTGCAATTTGTTGGATAGGTAAATTCCTAGGCATATCGTGAAATGGCGCTATTTCATGAATTGGCTAAGGGACATCCGCCATATCGTTCAAAACTCACCGTTTAACGATTTACCTAGTGACGTTTAGGCAGATCAAGAAATTCCTAGACATATCACGAATCGCCGCACTATCGGTTCTGGCACTTCGCTGGCCGCTGCAGCGGCACGCTTGCTTCGCTCGCTCGGCTCGTGCGTTGTGGTCACAATTCATATTAACCACTCCTCGCTTCGCTCGTCGTACCTAAATTTTCCTTTTTTTCAGCATATCACGATGTGCCCGGTATGGAGCTAGGAATATCGACGAATGCGTTGCTCCAATTGATCTGCCGTATTGTTTCTCAGGCACATCGTCATATGCCTGGCCAACTTTTAGGCATATCATGAAATGGCGCCATTTCACGATATGCCTAGGAATTTCTTGATCTGGCGGATTTTACGGTCGGTCGCCGACACCTATATGACTTAAAACCATGCACATTGTTCCCGTTGTCTTTTTTAATATCACATTGCTCATCACATGAGTATTCTGATATTGAAAAATTCAATCAATTTAAATTTAGGAAAGGGCGTCTGTCAATGATGAGATTCACCAAGACACGGCATCAAGATTTTCATCTTAGACGATACTACTGCTAATTTTCGGTGGAAAACCTTCAATAAGAATATTTAAAAAAGCAGAAAGAATTATTCAAAAAAATATGAATGCAAAAACCACAATTACAATTCGTGAATCTACTTTTTGGAGAATTTAATAAAACAGATTATATATATATATAATATAATTTTAGAGCAATTCTTGTGTTGATTTAATTATATACTGTCACCAGGAACAAGGAGGCGCAGGATCGCAGTAATATTATTAATTATTACAGTATATAATTTAATCAAATCAAGATAATAATATTACTGCGATCCTGCGCCTCCTTGTTCCTGGTGACTTACAGTATATAATTAAATCAAAACAAGAATTGCTCTAAAATTATAATAATACAATGGAAAAACTGCATTGGAAGTAATTTTTGAAAAAATGATATATATAATATGTCAAGTACAGCCAAGTCTTTTATTTTTGCACTCGACTGTACAACCTCTTAGGGCCATCTATAAATAACGTCACATTTTAAGTCGTATGAGGCGCGATTTGTGACACACTACTGCGATTCACGCTCATAAGGGACGGGGAGGAGGAAGTCTAAAATGATCAAAAATTGCCTCACGCATACAACCTAATCCGTTCCGGTGTGTATAATAATGACGAAGCAGTACCGGTTCACTAGCATCAAATGACAGATTACACTACACTTAGGCTGTTGTATCGCTGACCGTCATTCCCCTACACCAGTGCCCAAGAACACATCATTAACTCAGTGACCCGCGCATAACTGCGGTATCAAACTGTTTTATTGCCCGCCATGATTTAATGAAATCTTTAATACTGGAGATAAGGCCCGCAATGCTCCCATAAATTGCTTGCGGCAATATTCTCCCGTCTTAATGCTTGAAATAATATCGCTTGACTTTCTGCGCAGTATATGAAAGGTTTTATTATTTTTTGAAGATTATTCTTTGTGGTGCAGCGTTTGTTAGCTTGCTCTCTGAAGGAGGATAATTTAAAGTAGGTAATAATTGAATTTTGAACAAAAGAGGGGATTAAGAAGTATTGTTTAGAAATAGAAATATTTATTCGCTCTTCGGAAAGTACAGAGAACACAATAAAAATACATTAAAAACCAATTTAAACACTACGAAACCACCACCACCACCACAAAAAGGTTTCACCATCGCGAAAAGATTTCATTTTCATCGAAAAGCTTAAACTGTCATCATGAGTCTTCATTAACCTAACCTTAATATCACTTCAAAATAGTAGTAAAGCCTTTAAAAGCCACATTGCAATTGTTTAATTGACATAAATTCTGAAAACGTTCAATTGAACAACATTTTTTCAAAGCTAGGTTTATGTTCTATGTAGGTTCGATGTACATATATAAACATCCTAGTTCTTCCTAGAATTAATCCATTATTATCGGATCATATCATCTGCTACTGCCGCGGAAAAACTTATCATTGACAGGGTTTCCAAATTAACATATTTACCCTCCAGGGCCTTCTTTCACATTCATCATCGACCCACCAACACGCATACTCTACGTGAGTCTACCCCAAAGTCCCTGGGCGTCAATACTAATTATGAATCGAGTCGAGTTACATTTATGACGGATCGCGATCGTAGTTCCGTCTGCGGTCGTAAAGTGCGTGAACTGGAGACTGGCTTTGGGAATCTCAGTGGTGGACTCATTTAGTGCAAGCTAAAGGCTTTTAGCAAGATTCGAAAAGGATACAAAGGTCTAATATTTGATGTGGAAGCTGACTTGCTTGTGACTCTTTCCTCGCGAAACATAATCTCCTATAAAATTGATATCTATCTACTAGACAAGAGAAGAGTAAGTAGAATTTTTTTTAGAGCGACTTAATATTCAATGTCCTTTTGCAAGGAAGAGTTTTCAGTTCGTTTTTTTGTTTGTTACTTTAGAAACTGCGTCATTTATGAACCGATTCGGAATTTTCTTATTTTATTTTTTCGTATACTGGTACTACCCTTCTGGTGTCCCATTTAATCTTAAAAGAAAATTATCGCTTGAGGAAGTTCCTTAAAGTAGTTTTTTTGTAAACATAGCAATAATATTAATTGTAATAATTTATAAACCGTTTATCGCTATTCTCCGAGATAAAAAGTATCTTATCTTAACATCTACACAAACTATTTGGATTGATTTTTGGAATTCAGCGACTAATTCATGTACAATTTACGACAATTTTAATTCAGATTTCCTAACTGCTAGAAAAGAAAAGTTTTTCTGAGTTGGCAACTCTCTTTCTGCGGTGACTTGCACCATACCATGAGATTTGCATAGCGTACATACTACTAACCCACCCTCGCCCGGGTTGAACGTTGAACCTCAGCCAAATGTCACCGGTACCTGGATTCAAAATATAGCACCGCATTAGCTGGATCTCTGCGTAACCCTAACAAAACTACGTATTAAATCGCTCCTTGTTCACCATTCGGTGGGTGTGCAAGTGTCAAGTTATAATGGTGGTATAATGTTGGGATTTGAGGTAGATGCTAGGGTCGTGGTTGTGTCAGCGTTTCGTGAATAAAATGGAAATATAACAAATATAAACATGTAATGGATTATTTAAATAAAATAAGATGACGCCGCTCTGTTTCGAGGTAATATTTAGCTGAGGCATGTGTCGCTTAGTAATGGTTCTATATTGTCCCAGGAATATATTGTCGGAGTGGCCATGTCTCTTAATTAGAAGTATATAAAAATTGCTGCACGTGGAATCAAGTGAACTTTACAAAAATATTAGGTACCTATATAATTGTGATAACATGATAAATAATCATAATAATTAATAATAATACAGTCGCGTATCATCAGATAATTGTAGATAAAACTTGGTTCTGAATCATTGTTATTTCAGGATCTTACAATAATACCTACACACATTTTTTAAACTTCTACCGACTGATTTTTTGTTCGTAAATCGTACTTGGTTTGGATACGTATTTAACTAAATGTTAACAATACAATGTCAATTGGTGTCTTAAATATTGAAATTCCCCCATTTTACTATCTAAACATTTACATTTCTGTATTGAAATACACTAGTTTTGTATTACAATGATACATAAGTAAAATATATAAAAAACCTTAAATGTACCAAAGCTGGCAGCTGAAGTTTGTTTTTATCTAGTTAAATACTTATCCAAACCAAGTATGGTAGTAGCGTTATGAAATATAAAAACAAGCTATAAAAAAAATTAAAATTGAAGGTTAATTTTATTAGATATACTCGCCATCAACAAAACAATGTTGCCTCGTCATATATCGAAGGCTTTATTAGATTGCCTATAATTATCTACTTAAACATAGGCATAATGACGAAAGAAACAAATTGAAAGGCAACAAGATGGCTCTTTTAATTTTATCGGATGATGAATGTCTGATAAGAAAACGATGCAAAAATAGAAAACATTACAATGAACTAAAATAATTTCCTTGCTCACCCGCGACCTTACGATAGCTAAGCTTATGCAAAATATGCGTGGGTAATAATTTGTGGGTAGTTTTGTTTTGTTTCATAAAACGTATGTGGGTACTTGGGGAGTTACAGTGACAAGTTAAAACGGTGGTTGTGGTTCGTTAGTCTAACAACTGATAGCATGGTGTGGCATGGTGTACGGTTGTGTCACTCTGAAGATGAGCTCTGTTTGAGTTCGAAACGCGTCAGTGTAGTGTGGTGGTGGTGATAGATGGGTTTGTGTGATTTGTGTGTGTTCTTACAGTGTGGAGGTGGAGGAACTGCATGAACACGCATATTTTGCATAAGCTTAGCTATCGTAAGGTCGCGGGTGAGCAAGGAAATTATTTTAGTTCATTGATATGGACCTCCGCAAAGTAACGCCTGATTCAATAAATTATTTAGAAAACATTACATTTTGTAAAAAAAATGTGACTTTATTATTTAATAATAAATAATACTCGTTATTGCACACATTATTTATTAGGTAACAATATATTGATTATTACAATCTTGAATACAGACACAGACATTCCGTTTCGTGCATACTATTAGATAAATTTATACACAATATGGGAACTGGAAAGGACATTGGAGGTACGTCACGGCTGCAGATAAAAATAGATCACTACGAGAATAGGTGGATCGATGCAGTCGCGTAATGCAGCGAAATGCACGTGCTGCAGTTATGTCCACTGGAGAAGACATATATGAAGTTAGTATTTTTAATTACAACCTATATTCATCATACTTGCAAATAAACAGTAGCATATTGCCCTAAATTTTTTTAAATCTATTATTTTAACAAGGCTTTCTTTAGTAATATGTCAACCTCCACAAATGCCCTACATAAAACCCCAGAAAGTTTTTAAGTACTTACCTACATACAAGCTTTTATTTAACTTGTAATATTGTACCTACCTCTATGTTTAAGACCAAATTTATAAGTCATTGACCCATTTCTTACGGCAAGAATTAAATTTAACTTTTGCACGTTGGACGACAATTCAAGTAAGTCAGCAATAAAAGCATTAAAATATTTTTAGGTGGGGTTATAGTAATATCAAAATAAATACATAAATATTTATCTGTAGCACCATATAGGTACAGTCACCAGCACATATATCTGACACAACAAGCGTGCATAAATATCTGATACGGCTCTATTTCTAGGGCGTGTCAGATATTTTTGCACGCTCCGCTGTGGCAGATATTAATGCTGGTGACTGTACTCCTTCCTTACAGATTAGGTTTCAGTTCAAGCAAGGAAAATATAAGCTCGAATTTGAGAATTTCCCGTATATTCCAATTTAATCTTTTTTAATTAACATTTTAGTTTTCTTAAGTAACTAATCTTGTTTAATAGTAACAGTAGATTAAAAGGTTCCATTAAAATTTATAATTATTTATTTTATTTCAAATCTATCGCACAATACAAACCATTAATTTAAACCATTTACTTTTTATTAGTTCCGAAAATACAACGAAACGGGGTTTAACAACCTTGTAGGTGGATGGTGTAGACTTTCTCTATCTGTCACCATTATAATCAAGAATATATATATAACTAGCCTGTCACCCGCGACTCCGTCCGCGTAGAATTGGTTTATCGCTATCCCGCGAGAACTATTCCATTTCTCGGGATAAAAACTATCCTATGTCCTTCCCCGTAACTCTAACTATCTGTGCACCGAATTTCATCTAAATCGGTTGAGCGGTTTTGACGTGATGAATATACCTACACAAAAAAAAAATTAAATCCGTTTCGGAGGAGTTTGGTCACAAACTCTGTGACACGAGAATTTTATATATATGATAATAATGCCGAACCTACACACTTGTGGGAGTGAAAATTCTAGAAAAATAGAAATTATTAGTTCTGCCAGGGGGTTTAAAAACATCAACTAGCAACAGAAAATTTCTATCTTTAAACATTTATAAGGTGCAAGAAGTATAATTATATTGCAGATAGTGTAATATTTATCGTAATCATTTAGTTTATGTATTACAAAATAAATCAGCAAAGTGCGAGTCTCACTTACGGACGAAAGATTCTGTACTAATCATCATCATCATTAAAGCAGCCATAGGACGTCCGTTGTTGGACATTGGCGCAGTATAAGATGTAAAGGTACCCAAGAAGGCGCTGTTGTCTGTACTCATGAAAGAAAGAAAGAAAGAAAGAAAATACATTTATTTAACGCCATAAAAAACAAACATAGAACAAATAAAGACATACATGACGCTAAACAGGTCCCCACTCAGCATAATGCCACGGCAAGCCGTGGCGCTGATTTTCAGTGAGGACCTTATCTAAAAACTAACTTAAAATAAAAATTTAAAATAAAATAAAACAAATATTAAATTGTATGGCAACACCGGCTTAAACAGTTCAATCGTGTGCAGTTGAAATGTTTTAAGTCACCGCCAAAAGTATACTTTGCAAATATGAATAATGCATATTACTGTTAAAATGGTTATTTAAAAACAACATGCTACATACTTGACTCCTTAAAACAAAAACACAGGTATTTCTATTAAAAGTATCTTACTTGACTAAATAATACGCCAACCAACAGTGGATACATTTTTGAGATCGTAACGTAATAAACCGAACTCATTCAGTCTACCGCCAATTGGTAAAGCGAAATCGACGTTTCTAGCTCATTTATAAGGACAACAAACATTATGAGCGATGATGTACCGAATGAAAACGAGTTCGTTGCCTTTTTCACTTTACGAGTAACAGTTTTCAGCCAGTCTCTTCAGTAGCAAACCTCATAGTTTCAGTATATCCTTTCGTCTGTGTCTCCGCAGTTTACCTCAGAGACTGATGTAGGTATATTAATTACGCCCAAAGAGAAATAACATTTTTGCTTAAAAAAATTAAAGTACCTACCTTCCCTACTTACATGTATGTAAATTAGGTATGTTTTTAATTGGGCCTTTTCCGAAATATTAAACTTTAAAGTGGTGGGGGACAATACACACTAGCTAAATTTTTGTGTTTGTGCGTGCGTGCGTGCGTGCTTGCGTGCGTGCGTGCGTGTGTGTGTGTGTGTGTGTGTGTGTGAAATTATAAGCTAGAAAAGTAAAAACATTTTTTTTTATTAGTAGACATACTCATAACGAATTTAACAGGAAAACTATAACGGCTTAGTACGCTTTACAAGTCAACGAGTAATAGTCGATCAAAAGCTAAAGCTACTGTAAAATACTTGTCGCATATTTGTTAGAAATCCTATATTGTGCGTGATTTGATGTGCCTTGTCGATTGTTTTTTCATTATTGTTTGTTGTTGACGCACTCTGCGCGAATTTTAACAATTTTAGTAATGACAACATTTGGGTACAGAACCCTAAAACTTTTATCATGGTTAATATTTAATCTATATATTGTTCAAACAGTTTATCAGAAGTCATCAACATGATCACGTTAGCTATCGGTGTAGTTTTTCTGGTGTCTCTCTACTTATACTTCACGAGAACTTTTAAGTATTGGAAGCAGCGCGGAGTCAAGCATGACCGACCGTGGCCAGTGTTCGGCACCAACGCAAGAAACTTTCTCTTTCAAATAAACCTTATAGACATTACAACTGATGCCTACCTACGGTACCCAAACGAAAGAGTCGTGGGTTTCTATCGGTCCTCACGTCCAGAACTCATTATCAGAGACCCCATTATTGCCAAACGTATCCTTGCAGACGATTTCTTGTACTTTCATGAGCGTGGCTTCAATTTTAGCAAGAATTATACAGAACCAATGTTCCGGAATTTGTTCATCGCAGATGGAGATTTGTGGAAACTGTTGCGGCAGCGACTGACGCCAGCGTTCTCGAGTGGCAAGCTTAAAGCAATGTTCCCCCTCATAGTGGAAAGAGCGGAGCGTTTAAAAGAACTCGTACAGGATATGGCTAAAGTTGGAGAAGCTATAGATAAACCTATCGATGCACGGGATTTGATGGCACGCTACACCACAGACGTTATTGGAGCTTGCGCCTTTGGCATTGACACTGAATCCCTTGCCGACGAAAACTCGTCGTATCGTAAATTGGGTGTTAAGATATTTTCTTTCGACTTGATAAGGTGCATATTGGTACTTATAAAAGTATTAATGCCCGAAATTACGAGGTATTTGCATTTGTTTGGGGATGTTGAACAAGACGTCATTGATATTGTTACATCTATTCTGAAGAAGAGAAACTACGAGCCCTCTAACAGGCATGACTTCATAGATCTCTTGATTGAGTGTAAAAAGCAAGGTGTGATTTCGGGGAAGTCGATAGAGAAAATAGAGTCTGATGGCAGCCCGGCACGTGTATCGATAGAGATGGATGAAGTGTTGATGGCAGCACAAGTTTTCGTGTTTTTTGCAGGAGGTTTTGAGACTTCATCATCTGCTACCAGCTACGCGCTTCACCAGTTAGCGTTCCACCCAAGAGTTCTGAATAAGGTTCAGAAAGAAGTTGATAAAGTACTCGCTGCGCATCATAACAAATTGAGCTACGACGCTCTCTCTGAAATGACATACCTAAAGTGGTGTCTTCAAGAGGCTTTACGGATGTTTCCTTCGGTAGGGTTCTTACAGCGAAAATGTGCTCGCACCTATAAATTCCTAGATCTGAATATGAGCATTGACCCTGGTGTGATCGTCGCAATCCCGTTGCAAGCTTACCACAACGATCCAAGCGTATTCCCAAACCCGGATGAGTTTCGTCCCGAGCGGTTTGACCCTGCTGAGTTCACGGCGCAACAGAAACTATACTATTTGCCTTTCGGTGACGGTCCTCGTGCTTGTGTTGGTGAGAAGTGTTTCCTTTTATATTAAAAAATTGGTATCCTTGGTATTTTATTCTCTTTGTTTGTACCTACATACATACACACAGGTACAGTCAACTACAAAGATACGATACGGCCAAAGTTACAAAAATATATCTTACAAATTTTTGTAAGTTTGGTGGTATCGATTTTTTGGTAGTTGACTGTACTATACTGTTTGTTGTACCTAAAAAATTACTGACCGACTGGCCTTAGTCCCTATATCAAAACTAATCCTTTCCGATCTGTAACAGTGGATTGATCCATAATTTTCATTAGCCTCCTTTAATTTTAACAATTGTTTTCAGGTAAGCGTCTAGGTCTGATGCAGTCAATGGCAGGGTTGGCAGCGGTTCTGGCGCAGTATTCAGTGCGACCAGCACCCGGAGCACCTCGGCACCCGAAAACTTTTAAAGTCTCCAGCGTAGTACAGATTATCAAGGGAGGCCTACCGCTTATATTCGAAGAGAGGATGACCCGGTGATGGGTTAGGGATGAAGAATAAAGGGTCAATGACGGAAATATTCTTTTGGCTTAAGTAAGCCTATATAGGTACTCATACTAAGGTGCTTGTTGTTCATAATTAGATACTAGGGCTTTTGAAGTTTTTACTGACAGTAATTGTATCTGTATTGATATTTTTGATGACTGAAAATATTTGTGTATCTTATTCATAAGTTTAATTCATTTTTCATAATAAATATAACAATTGTAACCATATTAAAATGAATAGGTCACCAAAATGATCTTTTCTTGATCGCTCGACGGGTCGTGGTGGATTGCACATGACGCCTGTCGCCGGCAAAAATTCTTTTTGAAATATGTATAGCTCCATCGATACTACTTATATGTAGATACATATACGTAAATAATTTCCCTAGGTACCTACTGTCGAGGTCAGCTACACTTTTTCACATCACAATATGGATATTAAGTATTTATTCTTAAAGTGACAGCTAAAAATGACAAATGTTTAAGTAAAAACAGGATAAAACTGTGAGATTAAAATCGATCTTGTAAGTGAAACACGTTAAGTGTCCAGTTTATTTGCGGCGGTTGCCGAATGTAGTAAGCAGTAATATAATTTTAAAATTGCAAACGGAGAAAAGATTAAAATTTATTTTAAATCTACGAATAGACAGAAAAAAGTAAGTATCGTAAGCGTAAAATAGGGAATCAAAGGAAAAACTCTTAATCAACCATTAAACGAGACTAACAAATTCTGTCAAGAACCTATACCCTCGGAATAGTTTTGAACAGTTGGAGAGTTAATAATTGATACAGTTTGTGGACTTAACCCCGCCATTGTCACGACTCGCTCAATAATTCCTCTGAGTTACGGATTGTTCCAAATAGAACGTGGAATAGATTTAGAAGGTGAATTAAATATGAAAATGGAATATGGGTTAGCTATAGCGCTGTTTGGCAATTGGATTGGATAGGGTTTCATGTACATAAAAGCTGGTTTTCAAATATGTTTTTAAGACATTATAATATAACTATGTGTCTTTCCATCAACACCTGTGTAGCTAAACAACATTCGACACTTAGAAATCAAAGTAAAATTATAGCAATAATTTCTTCATAATCTGTCTGATTTTTTAAATGATTTATTTATTTTATTCAATGAAATTACGCAGTATAATAGTAAAACTAAAGCACTGTTAATTTCAGAGATTTCTTTGGAGATTGTGATTTTTGCCTATACCACTACTCTGGCCGCCATTTCTAGGAACCGGATTAACTTGAAATTTTGAAGGTACAGACAATAAAATTACAACAAACAAATAACAATAAAAAAAAGTATAATCAGCTAAAAATGGGTATTTTTTTACAGAAAAGTATTTGAATAAATCCATTAGGTAATTATGCTTTTTCCTAATTATAAAATATGTTATAAAAGCTGTCAGTTTTGCTAAATTGGACTTTAAAGTTTATGGGCAAATAAATGGAAATAATTGCCAAAGTGCCTACCCGCATTCCACGACTGTCAGAACTTTCAGCGTCTAAAAATCACGTTCACTCGTGCACCCAAAATATTCCTTAGAAAAGTCGTTTGCCCATCCGTTCTGTCGAAGCACGAACGTGTTTGCGGCGCAAAAAACTCCTCATGCCGAGAGCTCGAATGGGGCTTCAAATATCCTCTATCAAAATGTCGGACGTAACGATGGACGAACAAATTAGATTTGTTAGTGGGGTAGCGTCACGTATGGAAATGTCTGAGTTATTTGAACGCTTTGTTACAAATGCGGAAAATGGAAAAATGCTGCCCAGTTGCCACAGGGTTCCGTTAGAGTCTTATATACCCACATAGGCAGTAACAAAACTATTGTTGATTTTTTGCTAAAAAAATATGTTTTACAATATCGTGAAAATGCAATTCTACGGTGGAAACTCAAACTGGCTGTGGTGATCCCAGAAAAATTGTGGAAGTTCTTCTCGAATATTCCTATTCATCGAACCTCTCCGCTGTGGGCGTAGTTATCTACTTGCTCATATTATATTATTAATTAAACGTATAAAAATCTAATAATAGATTTTGTCTCTAAATCCACAGGACTGTCATTACTGGCATTCTATTTATGTTAGGCTAATTCTGAAAAACCTAAAATAAGGCCACCATAGTCCATTGATTAAATTATTCAGAACAAGAAACTCTGACAACATTTGAAACTCTCAACCTCATACCCGTACATTTAAGTTGCCGTAGGAAAAACACCACTAATGAAGGCTATCATATTTAAGTAAGTAAGTATGTTACGTATTACATACCTACATGGACATACTTAAAGGCTCAATAAAAATACAAGAAAAGGTGCTGAGAATATAGACAACTGATGTTCTCTAATAGGACAGATATTTGGAAGTTCTTTGTTTTTACCACTAAAGGGAAAGGGACCCTAAAATCCGTTTAAGCGCCACCTTCGCAGGTTAACAAACTAGTCATTTTTCTCTTTCGGCACTGTTGTTGGCACTTTTTTAAAGAAAAGAAAGAAAGAAAGAAAATACATTTATTCACAACACAAGACAACAATATTATTAGGTACAAAAAAAAACAACACAAAGGTATGTGTCATTGCGGTTGTGAATCGGACACTGGCTCAGCATAATGCTGAAGCGTTAAAACACCCCAGCGCTGATTTTCAGCCAGCACCTTCGGCAACCCTCGGACCGTTATAAAGACATACTACACACCATTAACTACATAAGACTACATAAATAAATAGATAATTTTGTTTTGTGTAGATATTTTTGTTTTTGTTACCTAAGTTAGCATTTAGATGAAAATTATGGACAAGGTTTAAATCTGCATTAGACAAGCTACTGACACCGCACTGGAAACTAGTTTAAACCAGTTATTGTTCTAGATTTGCGATTGCGATTTGCCTATCTCGCCCATGCAAAACGTCTCATCTTGTCTATATTATTATTGTTCTATAGTAGCTGCGTCTTACGCCTAAGCCACATCGAACTCACTCATAAGTCAGTATAAAGATTGAAATGTAAATAAAATATTGACGTGAGCCTTAGGAGGTTACAAAATGTACCGAAATCATATTTTCCAATCTCACATAATACAAAGTAAATTTGAAAAATATATTGACGTGATCCACACTCGTATTGTCGTGTTCCGCACTGGGCCCGCGTGGGAACTACTGCCCAAGCCCTCTCATTCTGAGAGGAGGCTTGTGCCCAGCAGTGGGACGTATATAGGCTGGGATGATGATTGACGTGATAGGAAAGAAAACAAACGTATACACAAACACAAACGTACCTGTACAAAAAGATGTCTGATGATATCCCGTAGGATTAGGTGGCAGTATTTATCACAGGCGTACCTACACACTCCAACATGTCAACAGAACATTATACGCTAATGTTATTATCTGTTTGCTTACTTCTCAACACGAATACCTTAAAACTAGATATATAAGAAGTCACGCATTGATGTAATCCTCGAGTAATCGTATCGTCAACATATAATCCCACCACCAATTAGAAATGCTTGTTCATTATTCACATTTAAAAATAAATTAAAACTCCACCTTTAAGCCGAGTTTAGACTTGCAAGAAAACCGTGCAAGTTGCATTACATTGCGAGGGCGTAAAGCCAACGAGTTAGTAGTGGTCAATTGATCGCCGCAATGTAATGCAACTTGTACGATTTTTCTTGCAAGTCTAAACTCGGCTTTACAATGAACAGCTTTCTTTTGCCTATAGCCTGGCCGGTTTTTGTCTAATTGTGTACAATTGCCTATTTTCTTGATACTTGTGATTGTTCCAATTTGAAGATGTGTATTTATTTGCATAAGATTGTTTTTGTTTTTGTCTGCAAGCTGCACTGCGTATAAAATTTAATGTCACATTCCCCTCTCCTTAGTTTTAATTGTATGTCGTGTATCATCTCGTGTTTGTCTAACTTGGTTTAGTTTTTAAGTTACTGTGGACCCACTGGTGCCATGACACATGCTGAGAGGTGTCCTTTTTTGTACTAACTGCGTGTATATGTATATGTTTATGGTTTTGTTCAGCCACGTTCAGCTGTATTATTGTATTCTATTCTATTCTATATACCTACTAAAGTCATTAAGCCTCGAAATCAAAAGTAGTATTGATTTGGATACTCATTTAAGTGGCTTGAGCTGTTATATTGGGTGCAATCCCCAGTTCGTAGTGCGTCGCGCCACGGTAATTAGTGGAGGTAATTAGGCGCAGAGCCAGCAATGTGATTAACTTCAATCAATAAACTAATAAAGCCAATAAAAATCATTGGTTGACCGAAAAAGCTGCATGATATTCAATCTCATCCTGTACATACGATCGTAGATAAAATTGTCTAAGCATTAGAAAAAAAATGTTTACTCGGCGATAAAAATAAACACAAGGTAAAAACACTGAGTTTTTACAGCAGCTCAAGAATGTTGTGTTAGAGACCACTACGCTGATTTTAAACTTCAACTGAATTAAAAATCTATTATAATAAATCTATTAGCTTTTGCTTGCGACTTCGTCTACCAAGAATTGGTTTATCGCTATCCCGCGAGAACTGTGCAATTTTTCGGGATAAAAACTAGGTATCCTATGTTCTTTCCAGGGTCTCAAGCTACCTCTATCTGAAATTTCGTCTGAAGCGGTTCAAGAGTTCAAGCGTGAAGAGGTAACACACATAACTACAAGCAGATAGTGTTATCATTTTATCATTCATTTTATTTATCATTTTAGTAAGGGTAAGGATTATACGAGTACTTCCACATTATTTACTATGTTATGTGAGATCCCTTAAAGGGATAATTTCGCTTTCAGTTGTTTTTCCTTATTTCTTTCTTATTGATCAATAAAATTATACTTATGTAACAGATAGATCATATCTATGATGCCGTCTCTGTTTGTTTGTTTTGTTATCAATGAGTGATGAAACAGGGCCTTAGTATTTCAGTTTTTAATCAAGCATGTTCATCTAAAGTTTTAATATGCTCGCGAGTGAACGCTGTCTTTAGAGCTAGCTGTAGGATTTTCATTAAATTGCATAGTTTTAAGGAGGGGTACACACAGTTTGAAAATTGGAATAATTCAATCAGGCACGGTACTATGTGGTATTGTACCAGAGTAGGTTAGGTACCTATCTGCTTATATTTTTTTAATAAAATCGTACCACTGTAAGGGACACTTGGATTGGGCGAGTTTTATTCAAAATATTTAGTTTAATAATAATACTATCGAATTTACTGATCGAGAATTGCTCGTTTGAAAATATAATAACAGACGATTTTTTGTTCGACCATTTTCAATAATTTTATTGGTAATTCACGAATAATTTGGTTACTCTTATTCGGTATTTGTCATTCGAATAATTTTTGACAATCTCTGATGTATGTAGGTAAATCTGTTCAGCGATTTAATAGTGAAGACGTAAGTGACAGTTACCTTCGCATTTATAATATTAAAGATTTCACGCATGGTATGAATGTAGTCCAGCCCTAAGAACGGAGCTCGTTTAACGACTGAACTTGCTGGAGATTAATAGTAAGTCAATGAACCCAGGTAGCTCGCGTTTCAAAGGAAAACTTACATAAAATGCTAATCTGTGTCCGACTTGCTCTTCGTTTTGCGGGCTTTGGTTAAAGTTTTAGATAACCTAATTTTATGGGATAGTTAAGACTTAAACTTTTGTGGTCCGATCAGCTAGAAGGATATTCGTAAACTATTTTAATACAGCAAGGCGCGGTTATGTTTTTAGTTTTTGAACTAGCTCAGTAAATTTTCCAGTGGTACTGTAAACCAGGGTGTCTTTGAACTGTGAGGAGTTTAACGACAAATTCGCTCATGATAATTCACGTTTGCTAAGTTTCAGTCGATGTCACAGTTGATCTTCTTTTGATATACTCATACACCATCGATCTCCTTTTTCCCGCAACTTCATCTGCGTGGGAACTTTATACTATTCCGGGATAAATAAGCGTGACATTGACAAGTTCTGTGGACAAGACAGATATGCAGAAGAATACAGTGTTGAAGAGCAAGCCAATTTATACATTTCGATTGACTTGGATAAATATAATTCGTCTATTAAGCTATAGCTGATTTCTAAAATCTTGAATCCCTCCTTTTCATGTAAAAATGGCGGCCAAGACTTGTGAGGCTTGTGAGCTTATAACGCTGTCGCTGTAAAAAGTTATCAGATCCAAGGAAAAGCCAAGCCCCTTAACCCTGGCTTTACTAAACCTACACCTTGGTTTTAAAGTGTGACCTGGCAGCTTTATAGCTCTACCTATTGCACATCTTTAAATTGGAGACCTGTGGCATAATTTTCTACCGTATAAGTCTATCAGACTGGCCGATATTGCATGAAATTAAGTTTGTCTTCAATATTGTGATAATATATTATTAATCTTAATTTCTTACAATATCGGCCAGATGGTTCGATAAATTTGTACGGTAGAAATATCAATAAAATCTAAAATATAAAAGCTAGATCAACTAAACTTGGTGTGCTTAATAAGTTTCCTAACCACATCTTATGCTGTGAATTTGGGCTTTCTAGTGTCAAGTGTGTAAGGGTTTGAAAATACGACGAAACGGTTCGAGAAAAGGTAGGGCAGGTAAAGCCCCGCCTTCTTTTTTTTTTCGTCTTGGCGGGGGCACTGCCGTGCCCCCAGATTACTTACCTAAATATACCGAAACGGTAAAAATAAGGAACCTATAAAAGATTCAAAGTGAGTGGCAACGTGTGGGCTAATGTATTCAGGCGTTGCATTTTACGCTCAAACATCTGAGTGACGTTTTAATGTAGTCGAATGGATTTATTCGCAGCTTCCCGTTTTCGTTGCTGACATATAACAGATCCTCGAACTAAAACTGGAGTGGATTGAGGCTTTTATGTGTCTTTAAAGTCAACTATTAAAACTTTTACCTATTTTTCGATTCGATTGATTTTTAAGTTTCCAATGCATTCACAGTATAAAGTAACTATGTTTGTTAGAATATAAGCGGTCGAAAATTTTAATCTTAAAATTTTAATTTTGTACTTTTATTTACAATAGTACGTACATAAAGCTTACGGACCCGATTTATTTTAATTTACAGGCATGTACGAGTATATTGTCGGTGTCAGTGGCTTTAACTTCTTTAGATGTAATTAGGTATATTACTTCATTTTAATATCAGCTTCCAGGGGTATTTTTTTTATGGTTGAAATTGAGATAATTCCGCATTGAATACGTTAAGTAGGTACACCTGACAGTTGTTAGGTAGGTAGATATTTTAAATATAAAATCTTCAAAGAATAATTAACAAACATAAAATACTACCATAATAAAAATCCGTTGAGATAAAGTCAATGGCTGGTCAGTTTATAGAAAAACATCAAGTTTTTTTTAATAGTTTTCTGTTGTACGTCTCTAAGCACGTCGTTGTTATAAAAAGACATAAGTTTCCACGTGACTGCGTCGATAAAGCCAGGCCCACACTTGAGTAGGGTCAGCGCATCAAAGGGATAGACAAGTCACTTTGATAACTCGGCCCATTGTTATTAAAATATGGGGTTAAACTGTAAGTTTGGAAAACATATCTTCCTGTATAACATATGATAGTGGACGTGTTTAAAATTATGCAGAAATAATATTTTTTATTTTGGGAATCGAAAATACGTAATTGGTTAATTGTTAAAGCATTTAAGCTAAATGTAGGAGTGCTCGTCACTGTCCCAATAGTTGGCATCTTTAATTTTATGTCATTAGCAATAGAGGTGACAGCAGGGTGTCGTCTATTGGACATTAGCGTGTCGGACACACGGACGTTTACCTTATTTGATATCACCATACAATGGATAAGTATACTTTTTGTGAGCCGTCAAAATGCGATTCCACCATGAGTTTTATATGTTAATACTCTTAATTTTTTTCAAAGCTACTAAAAGTAAAGTATTACAGTTGACTGAAAATTAATCTGGATTATCGGGTAGTGTTTGATGTTTTTTTATAAGGGCTGTGATTTCACATTTTTGTTGGTCAAGAACTTAATTTTTTTTTGTAGGACAATAACTATTAAATAGATAGTAGGTATCCTCTTAAAAGGGCATCATCAAAATGAAATAGTAAAGTCGTCGATGTAAACCAATTTGAAATCTGCGAATCTTTTATTTTCAACTAGTACTTTAAAATGCAAAGGTTCGATCTGAGATTCAATTCCACACATTGGCTGGAGCGTGCTGACTCTCAAACCGTGGTATAAAGGGCTGAGGGGATGTCTGTGAAGCTTTGAGATGCGTCAAAGAGTGAGCTGAGCGGAAAAAAAATAATGAGGGTTTTCTGACAGGTGGGATATCGCTAGATGGCGTTAGTATTGTGAGGTTCGTTTGGCGTTACAGTCTTGCTTGTGATTGGCTAATTTAGTTATAAACCGAACATGACACAAGTGTTAAAGTTTGTCAACGAATCGCACGATATTAACGCCAGCCTAGCACGAAAACCCTATTAGTATAGGCATTAAATAAATATAAATTATCTGTATCAAAAACTTAACAAATATCATTACTTATAACAGTTTTCAATGATTCACGGTCAATAACTTACAATACAACTTACATTAGACATAATTGACATTGAGTTTGAAATGTCTCACTATATCCCGTATACAATTTATATTATTTTTAAAATTTTATTTTCGTTTAAATAATTTATTAAGGATAATCACCGTCTACATCACTTATTAAATAGTTACTTATCTATCTTATGTACATTATTTAAATTAAATGAATGAAAACAAATACTCAAATAATTACCACGTCTGAGTAATTGACTTTTGTTCTTGTCTGTTGCGTCGTGTTAAATACTGGCTTTACAATATCTACTAAGTACTTTATTTAATTACAGAGATTAAGGGGCTGTTTCACCATCCATTGATTAGTGTTAACTGGCGGTTAGGTGTGATGCCGTCTCTATTTGTTTTGTTCGAATAGACGGAGACGGCATCACATTTAACTGTCAGTTAACACTAATTAATGGATGGTGAAACAGCCCCTAAATATTTTGCATGAATAACTGTCTCGTAACAATAAGGAGGTAAGCAAGACAAACCCGCTGTCAGTACTACGCATCCTTACTCAGTCGTTATCTAAATCAAGAGGCTGCAGTCGCGCCCAGTTTTTAAAGGATTTGCACTAAATGGAAGGCAGTGCCAAGCTATTGGTGACCAGTCTATTCGTATATGTATATTTAGGCAATTTTGTTCTGTAATCTTTTTGTTTGTGGGTGGGCAACTGGGCATACTAGATACGGCCTACTAACCTGAAACAAATGATTGTATGCACGACAAGAAAACTAAAAGAGCGCTGAAAGAGCTTCGTTACAACCTCGTTATATTGAAATCGCTTTTGTACGTGACATCGACTAAATATGTCACTGGGATTACTAATGTATGGGGAAAAACTTTTCCCAAAGTATCACATCCCAAAATATTTACTCAAATTAACATTTGGCAAAAAATCATTTACAGTTAGTGTATTTTTTTTGGCAATTTTTTGTTTCAAAAATATAATTACTTTGTCATGTTTCATATTACCAAGTATTATTTAGTCAAATGTATCGTTTGGCATAAAACACTCTTCCCAAAATATTGCATGGTATAATAACCTACGAGTACTTTTCTGGTAGCAGTTCGTTTCTGCGGGGGACGCAGTTCTAACCTAACCTAACATATGATTGTTTTTTTTTTGTATTTTTTTCCAGTGCTGGTCTCTTTTTCTGGTTTTTCTGTGCATCCATGTCTCAGTTTGTATTTTCGCTAACCTAACCTACTTTTCTGATAGCAGTTCATTTCTGTGGGGGACGCAGTTCGTGTGCGAAGTGTCATTTTGAACAAACATTTTTTTGGAATATAATATTAGCCAAAAGAAAACGTTTGTATGTCAAATGATAATTTGACCAAATGAATAAAATGCGAAATGTTAATACTTATGCTAAAGATTCGTTGGGAAATGAAACTATGCGATAAGTTTTTGGGAAGTGAAATTTGGCGAAAAATATTCTGCCGAAACGGCACTACACCATGTCACTGAGTGTGGTGCGTAAACTAACTAATAATAGGAGGAATACAAATGTCATTGTGTGTATTTCCTTTCACAATCGGTGTTGCCAGTTCTTCGCCTCTTCCGTTGTCAGTGAGCTTACGTTTTTTGTTTTTTATAGGCTTTAGTAAATTATGGTATTCATCTACAAAAAAAAATCAGACATAATTATGGTCAACTAATATGTTAGAAACGTCGAGATCATAATGCACTTTATTAGTTTTCGGCGCATTTACAGGATTTCATCACAGCAATCTTGCAGATAGGGGCCTATAAAGCTAGTCAATTTAGAGTACAAAGCACTGGCATGTCACCGTTACAAATCGGTTTGCACTAGATTGTCTAAGCGTCCGGGTTAACATGAGCCTTACGCGGCGCACTTGAGTCAATGGAACATTGGGAGCTTCCGCTATAATATAACACTTTTTAAATCATCCTCTCAGCAAAAACCCATTTTTAGCAGTTAACTTCGTGAAAAACTGAGCTGTGTACATGCGGTCGAATTTTTAGCTCGCGTGACGTTTCTGTTCATCTTATTTCTATTTCTGTGGCGTAAATGCTAGGCAGACAACGCTTGGTGGGAGATTTGCACAACCACATAATGCACTCGTCCGGGATAAACGCCGTAATGTGAATGGAGCCTTATCGCACGACAGTTCAAGAACAGTAGGGTAACAGTTACAGTACTGTCAATATGAAATCTTATTACTTTATATCTTTAATCGAGCATTCTTGTATTGTCTTGTAGAGTGATGTTGTCGCAATTTACAATGTGATGAGGGTTACAAACAAACAAGCAAAACGAGTTTTTATCCGCGGTTTCGCGGTTGTGAGTCCTATAAAGTCTTTGATAGTACTTCACATCGTGCATTGGAATAAAGGAAGCCTAGTGTTATTTTTAAAAATAACTATTTTCAGCTATCTATGTGGGATCTCTTGAAGGAAACAAACTTTTCGAAATTAAATAAGAAAAAGTTTATTAAAAATTAAATGGAATACGTTAAATAGAACAGAATAATACAGAAAACACATGCAGCAACTAGGCTCACCCGATCGTAACTCAAATCTTAAATCCCTTTCACTCACTCGCTCGTCTCATTCACTCCACAATAAGTCTTCATTCATTCGGTCGCTCGTTTACATCAAATCATTCTAACATTAATCCACCCTCATTCCCACATCTATATCTGCACACTAAATTTCGCCTCTATCCGCTCAGCGGCTTAAGCATGAAAGAGTAAAACATGCACGCACGCACGTACACACGCAAATACACAAAACTTTGAAATTTATAATATTATTAGTCTGATAGAATAAACCCTGCACTACTGCGTTTGTATATACTACGCCTTTATCGCACATCGTTCACTCGATACATCGCTCTCGCACGTGTGCAATCGCCCTAACTTTCGGGTTGGCTTTCAACGGACGTTACGTGCTTTAAGAGCCTACTTTAGAGATATTCCTAAGGATTTTTTGTTTTATTTAGAGGGGATACCGCACCGTTTTGTGGCTTAAATAAATCTAAATCGCTTGGGATTCCTCGGGTGGTGATGTAAGAGTACCTATGGTATGTAACTATGTATGTATATATGTTAAAACGTCGTCGTATTTTGAAAGTATTGTATTGTATTGTTTTGAAAGTTTGTCAGTAAGCGGTTAAAGCTTATTGAGTGCTTTATTGTTATGCATAGAGCGTAAAGAAGAGCTTTCATATTTTAATATCTCTGATGTCAATATTACTGTCTTTATTGTTTTTCTGTATCTTACCTTACCTTAGATATTTGTCTCTTTATACCTTTGTATTCTGTACTGCTTACTATATTCTGGTGTTCAATAAATAGTCATTGTATTTTATGTAGTAGCAAATAGAGTTTAAGTGGAACTTAAATATACTCAGCAGCACAAAATTTGGCCCACTCTTCATACAAAATTATCGATTCTGCATACATTTGAGGGCCAGATTTTTTGACGTTCAGTATATATTTTTGAATAATGAAACATCATCGTGTCTATACGGATGCGTCGTAATTACCTACCTAGTAAAAGGAGTATCACTCAACTATTTTACCTACACTTATGATCTATATTATGTTCTTTAAAAATCCTTGACACATTTAGTTCGCATTTATATTTGTAAAAGTGAATAAGAACTTAATAAGATGAATAAATTGACCTCTGAATGTTTAAACAGAAATTTAAACATTTCGGAAAAATATTGTTATAAAATATTGTTATTGAGTTTTGATTTATTCTGTACCTTAAAAACTAAGTTCAAAATTATACAAAACAAAAAGAAAAGTCAACTGGAACGCACATGCAGCACAATAAAATAGAAAAAAATAAAAAGGTTAATGTAGATAAAATATAAGGTAAAGGGTCGAAGGGACGCAGCTGCCGTATCTCACGACGAGGCATTTCCGATTGCACCCTGTGCCCTGCAGGACAAGAAGATTTAAAAAATATCGCCTTGTCTCAAACTTCTAATGCAATAGGAAAAACACGGATACGACTCCGTTCAACACGTTTTGGTTGACCATTCTTGACTCAACTTATTTAGCAACTAAAAATTGTGTAAAAAGAAATATACCTGGTTACTGTAAAGAGATTAGTAGTGATTACTTACCTACTACAAAACTGAAATTGTAACGAAACTGAAAACGGTAGGGATTACGAAACTACCGTGAGACTCAGTGCATTTAAAAAATATTATTGTACCGGATAACTCGCGTCTTAAATAGAGTTTAGTGCGCGTGTTGCAGCAGCTTCTTCTCTTTTAAGATGTGGTTTTTCCGTCCTAATGAGGGCTATCGCGTATGAATTCGTCACTAAAGGCGCTAGTGTAGCGTGAGGTCTCCGAAATGTCAAATCTCATAGTTTTTGAGTGAGCTACCTGGGTTTATTTATAATTAAAAAAATTTGTGAATATTTTGCAATGTCTGAAATTAATTATGGCAAATATGCGTTACGGGGCAATGAATGTCTGTGTTTTGAGACAGTTTTGTCTTTCGGAAACATTTGTCCTCCCTTTTTTCCGAACAAAACGGGGACTATGGAACACTGTGGCATGCTCGATATTTTTATGGTACGGTTTTAAGGTGTATTAAATATGATTTTAATCTAAACTTTGTTTTCACGCCCGTAATAACAGACTTTGAAAGCCATACTTAAAAACCTCACGCAACAGTGCGCCATCTAGTGAGACAAAAAACGATAGCATTCATTAATAGGACAATTTCGCCAGTGTCAAGGTAAACTCTCTTTGAGAGGGACGTTGTACGGTAATTGTAGTTTTTGCACTTTGATAGTAAAATCCCAGAAACCACGTGGAGACAACTTGCGCATTAAAAAATGTCAGACACGAGAGCAATATAGAATTTTGTGATCACTGTTCACTGTTAAGGTTAATCGCCGCATAAAATTCTATCAAAATTATACTTCAACTAGCCAAAGAAACAGAAATAGCAAAATTAGATATTGTCTACATCCGCCATGTTCGAATGCTACAAATCGAATCCCATTTAAATTTTCACTTAGTTTGCGCGGTCATTCTATTTGTTTCGCTTCCGAAAAACAAACCTTCAAAATGATGTGATATTAATAATCTACCTAAGGGAAATAATCCTATTTTACGACATCTCTTGTCCGGGTGAGCGGTTAGTTCCAATGGAATGCCGAAAGTTTCTCGATGAGGGCTACGGTATAGATGTCGCTAGCGTCACTGCTTAAGTGGCTAAATAAGAAACAAACAAGCTGAGATATGTGGTGCATAGGGAAAATTCGTGTCTGTGCCGTTGACTAACAGTGGTGTAGCGGTATAGCACGCGGTACGGAATACCGAGGACCTGGGTTCGATTCCCAGTGTTGGTCTTATTTTTCTGGTTTTTCTGTGCATCTATATTTCAGTTTGTATTTTCAATTTAGGTTTTACGGGATGACCGTAAAAGTAAAAATTTGGAATTGAAATAAAAAATACAAAAAGATTCCAAAAAACCAATCCTATTTTACCCTCGATTTTGAGTGAAATAAACTAATTCACAATTTGTCATTAATTTCAAGTTCCTTTTGAAAAAAAAAATAGAATAGAATAGAATAGAAATAACTTTATTCATCCACAACACAGAATGGCATAACAAGATTTAAAAATATACGTATATCATTCATTAAAGTTAAACTACAAAGTTAATTTAATAAATATATTTATTTAGTTAATAATGTACAATTAAGGGTCATTTGTCATCGTATCTTAAATGACAAGCCCATTTAAAAGTGACATTTAGGTCTTCTTTGCTTGTCATACAAACTGTATACAAATTACGGAGCCATGAGAGTTTCATGGCATGTGACAGGGAGATAGGACGAGATCGCCGGATAGGACGGGCACGTCGGAACTTTAATAGGATGGCCATGACTTTAGAGTTTTCTGAGACTATTTGTTGTAGTCGGTTGGAAGAATTCGTTTCGTGCCGGGAACACTATTATGAATATATCTACGGTACCCACATATACCCCATCAAAACACGCAATAGGCAAAGTGAATGAGCAATCGCGGTTATTACTCACAATAATTTACTTCAGGGGTCAGCAACCTTTCGGCAAGAACATTGCAATTTCCACATTGCGGCAAAATAAGATATTATTCGCACATGAAATGTAATACTGTCATAACTTAATTTTTGGGGGTGTTTGTTGTATACTGTGTTATACAAATTTTGAGTTATGACAGTATTACATTTCATGTGCAAATTCTTTATTTTATTTGACATTTTTGTGTAACTTGGTGGTACGATGTGTCACTTTGAGTGAATGCATAATATGAAACATTGTTGACACAACTGACACTGATATAAGTTTTTGTTAAAAAAATATTTTCAATACAAGCTTTCCTGCTGACTGTACTTTTTGTTGATTGTACTTGAATTGTCATCTAAACTACATTTTCTTACCACTTTCTTTTAAGTCAATACGACCACTGGGAACGGGTCAAACTCAACACAACTAGCAAGATGTATATCGGGTCAAAAATACAATCATAAATACATACATAATTACATAAGTTAAACGTTGTAATAATAAGATAGTAGATATTATCTATAGTTGGTGTAATATTGTTAAATAATTTTCCACAAAAGACGTCCAGATTGTTCCAACCGGCTGGTCACAAGAGCTAGAAGGTGGCCGCTTTTCTTTCCCATTTGACGAGGGGTACCTTCGAACCTTTTTTAAAGATATAAACCTACTCAAAGACCCTTCATTCTGTTACATTGAGATTTATCAACTTCACTGCACAATAAAAAAACCTCAAGATTTCTATTTAGAATACAAACCTATTGACCCAGTGTTGGGTATTAATATTTGGGGAGCTAAACCTGTAATTTTTAAGACCAAGTAGGTATGGCCAAGGAGTTTAATTCATTGGCCACCATGGAACCATTTCACAGTAAACGTTATAGTGGCATCGCATTAATTAACAAAGAAAGTTATAATGACTTTTCCGTTGAAAAGATTCCATGGTGGCACATGAATTAAATTCCATGACTGTACGACGTTCAAAAAAGAAGGAGGTTCCATGTTTGACTGTATTTTTTTTTCTATAGGCACACCAAATTCAAATAAGTAATTTATTCAGTAAGTAGACCGCAATGGGCTCTTTTCACGTCATTTTTAGGGTTCCGTAGTCAACCAGGAACCCTTATAGTTTCGCCATGTATGTCGGTCTGTTTGACTGTCCGCGGCTAAACTCAGAGACCGTTAGTACTAGAAAGCTGTAATTTGGTATGAATTGAATATACATATCAGTCACGCCGACAAAGTGGTAAAATATGTGCGTGACTACATTTAAAATCAAAAATTTCAAGGAAAAATATGTATAGAAGCAAGCTGCCATCCGCGGCCAATATTCTGGAAGTGGCTTTAGTAAATTGCGTCCACTAGAGTCCTACTAAGCAAGTCATGGCTATCCCCGTGCAGTATAATAGAGTTCCCCAGATGATTTGTCGGATCGATCCCTATTTTAGGAAATTGGATTTGTAGATCGCAGGCGATAAGGCGGGATAGGATGGCGGGATAGAGGGGGAACGGGAAATAAACGGTAAAAAGTTTCCTGAGACCCGCCTGTTATCACTGATTTGCGTATATCGATTTTGTTGTACTCGCGACGGGGATTTATTTCCTTTTTTTAATGAGAAGGGGATGTTCGAAGTGTTAAAGAAAGCTTCGACAGAAGAGAATTGAACTACAATATAAATGTTATTAAGAGTGCTTTGATGAAATATGTAACTGATGATGCTCGAAAATCAAACATAGCTATAGTTTTTGCTTTTTCACCATTTAAAGCAACCTACTTGCTTTCTTAAGCTCTGTAACACTCTTCAGTCTCAAATCACAACACTCTGTTCTCTGTACTTTAACTACCGTTTGTTCGGTAAGCCCACAAAACTCATGATAAAAGGAAGAGAAATATGATGTAAAAGCACGAACCGTCGATTATAATTAAAAAGTCATTTATATATTTTCTTAGCTCAGTATGTAAAGAAGTTAATTGCTCAAATTAAGTTATTACAGAGATTGTGGTTCAAAAATGTAGTAAAAACTATGAAAATTCATAAAAAATATGTGCGCATTAACAGCAAGAAGAGCGAAGAACTTACGAAATCGAAACTGGAACACACAATATCACGATAGTGACGAATGTGGGAAGATGAACGCACTGTACTTTCAAACCTAAACATTTTGCTAATTTTTGAAATTTTTATCGGTTTTCTCAATTTACATTTATATAAATAAAAGTACTTCGTTACTATGGAACATCTACTTTTACAATGACAATTGCCAGTTTTCTATCCTGAAAACCAACCTATACAAACGTTCACAGAAATAGTGTACGTATAGGAGCAATATACCTAAATGATTTTTATTCATGAAAACCAAGAACCCAAAATTTGTCCGAGGTAGTATGCAAATCCATATCTACCATACGCAAACATAACATATCTGCACTACTCGTATGTGTAATTTTACAGAGGATTTTTTTTTTATTTAAAACGATTTGGGAATAAAAATTGGCACTGAGGGCTATCGTTTTTTGTCTTTCTAGATGGCGCCACTGTTGCGTGAGGTTTTTAAGTGTGGCTTTCAAAGTCTGTTATTACGGGCGTGAAAACAAAGTTTAGATTAAAAACATATTTAATACACCTTTAAACCGTACCATAAAAATATCGAGCAACCACAGTGTTGCGTAGTCCCGTTTTGTTCGGAAATAGGGAGGGCAAAAGTTTCCGAAAGACAAAACTGTCTCAAAACACAGACATTCATTGCCCCGTAACGCATAATTGCCATAATTAATTTCAGGTAATGCAAAATATTCACAAAATTATTCTAATTATAAACTTGCCCGCGTAGCTCACCCAAAAACTATGAGATTTGACATTTCGGAGACCTCACGCTACACTAGCGCCTCTAACGGCGAATACATACGAGATAGCCCTCATTGCCTTAATTCGTTAGATTATGCGGAACTAGCTGTTGCGCCGACTCCGTCCGCGTAGAATTAGTTTTTTTTCATTTTCCCGGAAAAAAGTATCCTATGTCAATCAGGAATACTGTAGCTTACTTTTGGTGAAAGAGCTTTTAAAATCAGACCGGAAGTTGAATTCACTTATTTCTATCCCGCGGGAATTTTGCATTTTCTCGAAGAAGAGTAGTCTATACTAATGAGGAATAGTGTAGCTTTCTATTGGTGAAAGAATTTTTAAAATCGGCTCAATAGATTCAGAGATTCGACTACAAACAAAGAAACGAAAAAAGTTTAGATATTTCCCTATCCCGTGGGAATTTCGAAAAATCCTTCCTTAGTGCACCTCTTCAACACTCGAGGTACATGTATGCAGTCAGTCAGTCACGGTATTGTTTTATAGGTATACTTAGATTATCTAATGCCAGTTACGCGGGTTTGCACTATCCCCGACGATACGAAGCGACACGAGCCTCAATCAACATTGCTAGATATTGACGAGCCAGTTACGCGGGCCCACTACAAGCATTATCGAGTGATTTGGCAGATGCCCGAAAGGGGCCTATTCGTATTATCTAAAGTGCTCGACATTGCTATTATCGCGCGACATAACGAATCGCTCGCCTCCGGCACTCGATTTGCATTCGTGTTTACTAATTTTACAACATATATTGAACTTATATTACTACGTCTGCGTGATCATGTAGCCTGAAGCTAAAACCTGAGATCTACAATATGTTGCCGTTTGGGGATTTTATAATTATGTAGGAATGATTTAGATGATGGTTTGATTTGGCTTTTGCTCCCTTGGAGACTAATCCTCAAGCCCTCTTTCTTTTTTTGACTCCTCCAATTGCTCAGTATTGAGAATTATATACCTTGGCCAAGATGACGATGAACACATAAATAATATTTAGTGAAAGCTACTCTTACTCGTAGTAGTGCGACTATTAAAAGAGTTGACATAAGTTACTTTCTTTTACAAAGTAGGTATCAAACATTTACGAAAATCTAGTATCTCTGGTGAGAAATGTCACTTTCAAGGTATTTCGCGGTCATTACTTTAAGATTTAACTTACTATTTACTATGGCCTTATTTATGATGCCTCTTAAGACGAATTGGGTACTAGGAGGATAGCTCTTAAGGGGAATTACACTGAGACAGCGTGTCTGCGGCCAAGAACGTCGCCGGGCGGCGCAAAACGACCCGCAATAGCCTATTATTCTACTGGGTACGCTTGCAATTGTGTATTTACCATATATTAACCCTGCTGACTAACGACGAGTGGCTTGGCTATTTAGAAGATTGTAAATGTACACTGGGAATGATGACAATTTTCCAAGTCTGAGGTAGGTTGTAATGCGGAGATTACTATATATTGCAGAGTCAGAATAGTTTTGAGCAATGTTGTACGACTATTTAACCACCTAAATCGTGTATCTGGTTTTCACATAATAACGAGTTTCTATAAAAAAAATGCAAGCTACTTTCGCTGACTGTACATACATGCCTTGTCATCCAAATCAAATTGCGTAATCCGTATCAGGTCGATACGAACTATAAACCGTTAAGGACCCTTCTCCATTTACAACCAGATAAAGTAGGTTTGTTTACCCACCAAACTAAAAAGACTACGCCAAATTTCAGCTCACTCGTATCGTACGATAAAGTGGTCGAAAAATTGTATGCAAATTTTGAAATCGAATTTACATACAAACATACAAATATACGAACGTTGCATGTTAAATAAATAAAAGCTTATAAAAAAAGTGACATTGCATTGCTTGACAGAGGAATTCATAATGAAACTTACAGTGGAAACGTTCTACGGTGGGTCTGAATTCAAATGGTCAGATTGTATTACCAAATGATTAAAAAAGCTCATTTGAAACCGGCGTTTTTTTTTAAATCACAACTGAAAATATTTGCAACATGTAAGATAATACCGAACTTAGTTTGAGATCCCTTACTTATGGAATTATATTTCTTTAGGTGTAAATAATGTTTTTTTTTGTTTTTATGTAAAATTCTATCACGACAGGTAAAGTGTTAAAATTCCTAAATTAATTAATTGTGAATATTGATTGTCGGCCATTACCGAGGTATTTATTATTCGATCTGTGAAATACCGCTTCCGCATCTCCAATGGCCGATAAAATATCCCTGAAGTCAGCAAACTTAAATCCTTCTAAATATATTGAATCCCAATACAATATTTCCAAAACATTTCAGCCCAAGAAAAACCATTAAGCTATAACTAACGATTGGATTTCCAGTCACGTCCGTAAGTAATTTTAAAGGATATAGGGGACCCAAACCGCGGATACCTAGTCTATTACAATAGAATTTGGTTTGTAACAGATGCTATCATTTACTGAGATTTTACGTGCACTTGAGTTGTATTACTAAATTTTGATTCTCTTTGTTTGTGTTGCATTTATAGTGAAGCACCTGTTATTTCACATTACATAATTAATTGGGTATGTAAACATCTTTTGCTATGACGAAATTTGTCAGATGATTTCCAAGTCAACTCTTCGGTGGTGTAACGATGACATATCAAAATCGGGTGTAATTTGAAGACACCGTGTATATGCACCTTTGTTACTTTGAAGTGCATAAAGCGAATAGTAGATTGATTTAGATGTTACTTTGCGAAAGCTCATATCGAAACTACAATCTTATATTTTGTTATTCACAATCACACACGTTTTCATATATCATTGAAAAAAAAAATCTTAACAGTAACAAAAAAAAATGTTGCTTGTAACAAGAGTGGCTACAAAGCTGAAGCCTATACCTACTAGATGCTAAAAGTGAGGCGATGTCTTAAAAAATCAGTTTTGTGCAATACTTATTAGCATTACTTCGGTTCCTAACTAGTAAATTTTGGCTAAGCATCAAGAAACCTAACTAGTTCAGTTAATAGCTATCCTTTTTTCAGTGATTCATATTCATATTCATTTATTGCGATCATGTTCATTTGTACAATTATTGTAGACCTTAAAGTAAACATGCGAGTAGGTACATTGTACCCTGTTAGGGCACTGCAATTTTCTTACATTCTAAATTGTTTCTTCTTCTCTTCTTCAACTTAAGAGTTATACTCTTGTCGGTGGAGTATCTTCCACACATCCCTCCTTTGAGCCATCCTCTTGACCTCTTGATACGACGCGACGCCAACTTTCTCCTTTATCTGATCGATGTAGCTGCGCCTAGGTCGACCTCTTCCTCTCTTCCCCTCGATCTTTCCTTCCAAAATTGTTTTGAAGAAGTCGTCGTGTCGTATCAAATGCCCGATCATATTCTAAATTGTTTTTTAAATTTAAATTGTTTGATACATTATTTGAATTGAGCGAAGGAAAACAATGCTTAACGATAATTAGAAAAATATAAATTAAAGATTAGGAACCTGTCCTTTTCAACTTCTACATAGTCCTAAGTAATACAGACCCAACTATCACAAACACCAAAAAGACGCAAGGGTGGGTTTCTGACTGAAAGCATAATGTACAATGCATCGCAACAAACCGATATCATACACGTGTGCTTGCGGAGTCTGCGTCAAGGATCATTATCGTCTCAGCCTATATTGCTGGGCCTCATCATAGAATGAGAGTGCTCAGGCTGTAGTTCTCACGCGGGCCCAGTGCGGATTGGGAACGTCACACACAACACACACGTGTTTTTTTTTATTCGACTGGATGGAAAATGAGCAAGTGGGTCTCCTGATGGTAAGAGATCACCACCGCCCATAAACATCTGCAACACCAGGGGTATTGCAGATGCGTTGCCAACCTAGAGGCCTAAGATGGGATACCTCAAGTGCCAGTAATTTCAGCGGCTGTCTTACTCTCCACGCCAAAACACAACAGTGCAAGCACTGCTGCTTCACGGCAGGATTAGCGAGCAAGATGGTGGTAGCAATCCGAGCGGACCTTGTACAAGGTCCTACCACCTGCAAAACGTGTGCACATTTATTCACGATTTTTCCTTCGACGTAAAGCTCATTGTAAATTTCAGATGCAATTTTGCAAATTTTCAAAAAACTCGAAAGTACGAGTCAGCAGGGCTACTCCGAAACTCGAAACTCGAAGTTCGTGTCGTGCGGTCCCTCTCGCTCTCGTATTAAGTAATATAAGTGTCAGAGGGACCGCACGACACGAACTTCGAGTTTCGAGTTTCGGAGTAGCCCTGCAGAGCTCGATCGAATCCACCGCGTTCTGCTTGAGAGGCCGATAAACAAGTCAAAAACTAGGCTACCCCTTTTTTAACCCCCGACGCCAAAAGAGGTAAGCCGATAAGTTTGACCTCTATGTGTGTCTGTCTGTCTGTCTGTCTGTGGCACCGTAGCTCTTAAACGGGTTCACCGATTTGAATGCGGTTTTTTTTATTTGAAAGCAGGTTTTCTAGCGATGGTTTTTACAAATTTTTCATCAAAATCGGTTCAGCCGTTTTTGAGATATTGAACTTTGAAGTGACAAGTCGGGGGTTTTCCAACTTTTAGTTGGTTAGGTTAGTTAAAGTATAGTTCATTCATAATTGTAACTTAATGTGCCACCAATGACACACATTTCCAAAGCGTTTTCAGCAGCATTACAAACCTACATTTAATTTTAAAGAGAGCGCATAGTTAATTCCTTAGGGGCACGTAAAGTTGACTTTTGTTTCGTATTAATTGCACCCCGGCGAGGGGGAAAGTTAAAAAGTTAATTAGCTTTAATTTTAACTGCCGGGGGTGAAATGTTTGAATCTAGATGGACCATAACGGCCTGACGTTTTACTTTTTTTTCGGGAAAATGCTGAGCCATTTTTGGGTTAGGTAAGTCTGCAGGGAGTGAACCCTTGTTGTGGATGTTCTTAGCATGTACGCACTAATTTGTTTCCGCGGGTTAATTATTAAGCGAGTTGGAAACCCAAGCCGGCCGTCGTTATTATGAGATATGTTTTCGACATATTTTGAGTATGTGAAAATTTTGCAACATCAGCGGAAACGCAAGTTAAGCGTGCTCAACTTTTTGTAGCTGCGTCAAAGATATGCTTATGATGGGTTCACAGTTGTATCATTGTAGCGTATCCTATAATATTTATGTCCATCACATAATATAAGGACGTGTATCATCACGCCCGTTAGTTTGTACGCGAAAATCTACGCGATCTTGCAACACATCGTATCAGATACGTCGTGATCGTAATACATGTTGCACCACGTATTTTATATACACCACACATTAATATATCGGATACGCACGATACGCATATTACAAATGATAAGCAAGGACGTATTTTGTTAATGTAAATGTACAAAGTTCCTAGTGATTTCATACGTGATATACCGCTATTTATCTCGAGTCAATAACATCAAATGGGATACAATACGCTGTTAGGATACGGCTAAATATACGTTATGCCTACCTAGAGTGAGTGACCTTACACACACACACACACACACACACACACACACACACACACACACACACACACATGTACTTACATGGATACATTGAATTATAAAAAAACCCTTTAAAATCACGTAAGGAAAAAATAAAAGTTATATTATGTAACTCACATACTTATAATGCAATATTATTTTGGCTAAAAGTTGAGTCTAAAACACCTGACGCATTTTACTGTGGACGTTTTGTTTACTGTTCCTATTTATTTTTTGCTCACAGTTTCCAATTAATATGCAAAAGTGTATTCGAATGTTGTCTTATCTTTCCTGCGCGAAGCAGACGGTCGTTGTTAATTTAAATTTGACTTTGTACCTTCTTTTAAATATTTTTTATATTAATTAACTCCAGGGAACTGTAGAAATGTAAACTGTCGTTTTTGCTTAACAGCGTGAACTATATAATATGAAAGCTGTTTTTGCAGTTTTTTTTTAATTTACTACTACTCAAAGTAATACTATCAATTAGCCTTTTAAATATTTTCCGTTCCCTAGAGGCATTGGCGTGTGTGCTGTTCTGATGCAGGAAAAAAGGTAGTCCCTCTCACCCTACAATGGTAATTCTTTGCATAGATAAGTAAACTTCCATGTACACAATGAAATTGTGAAGATTTTATTCTTCTGAATATTGAGTAGGTACCCAGAAACAGCTTGTGCTCGTCTTTACTGCACCGGTTCAAACGATAGGCTATAGCGAATATTTACTAATTATATTGGGGGTTCTTGATATGCGAAATATTGGTGGGTAACGTTAGGTATAGTGACGTCTGTTTGACGTTACAGTCTTGGTGACGATTAGCTAATTTGGTTATTAAATCAATCATAAACGTGACACAAATGCAAAGTTATCAAACGGACCTCACAATACTGGTGCCAACTTAACTTGTCACTGAAAACTTCATCGAATCGTTACCCCTACTGTAAAATCTTTTCACAGAAATAATCATAGTGACAATGTATTGCTTGATTTCATCACAAAACGTATTGTGAAAACGTTCTACGGTGGGTCAGGGCTCAAGTACTTAGTTAAGCGTAAGTTCGCGTGTGCGTGCGTGTGATTGCAATTTTGAAACTTCAACTGTGAAGTCTATAGACATGACTCTTTGTGCGGGTGTTCTCCATGCAATATAAATGAAGACCACGATACAGTTTTGAGAATTTCCATTTCCATTCATTAGTCTAGAATTTTAATTCAACGGCTATACCTACCCACTGTACCACAAAAAATAGGAGTACTACAAAAAAATCGTCATAATTGCTCCCAAATCACAATCACAATCATTTTCACCACTTCTTTCTGTCACGCGGTATAAGACTATGGTAGAAAGAGATGGTGAATGCGATCGCGAACGTCAGCGCGTTAGACAATAAGACCTCGAGGTCTAATGGTTCTCATGAGCAAAGCTACTGGTAACTTGAGTAACCAGTACCAGTAGTTTTGCTCACGAGACCAGCCAGATACATAGAAGTTCCCGCTTCCTCTAATAAACTTAAAACCGTACTTCAGAGGGTGGTACCAGATGTCGCGCGAGTGACGATAAATTTTATCGCTGCTCAGTGCGTATTCTCAACTACAACCTTACGCTCCGATTTCCAAGCGTATATTTTATTTAAATTGCGCTTATTTACGATACTATTATAGGTTTCCGTACTGAAAGCTAGTTTGGCGATTCAGCAACAAAGCGATTCGGTGTCTTGTTTAGAAATAACGTATTTAAACCGAAATGATTTATGTTAAATTTCTATATGAAATGGTCGAATTTGATGATGATGATCTGCTTTATCCCAATGTTATAAGTATGTACGTTCCAAGAGCTTTATTCTTATGAGTTTCATAAATATTTATAAACATATCATCGAACTGATTACGGGCAGAGTATTACGGTAATCTTTTTTTACAGCAAAAATGCCTACATTAAACTTTATAGGCCATCTTCTAGACTTTTATTGGGGACAATAAGGGAGGCGTAATAAAAGTGGAATGATGAGCTTCGTCGAAATAACGAGGTCTATCCGAATACCACCCGTAAATTTTATGCACGCCCAAGTCAACTGTTTTAACCAGCCTCCTTTAATTTACTTGAAATTGAAGCTCTGGTTTTAAAGCGGAATAAACCTTTTATGTGAAACCTTTTAGATTTCGCAATAAATTACTGAAATACCGATTATGCAGCCTTCAAAAAATATTATTTGGATATGAGTTGTACTGATTTGTAAGCAGACCACTACAGAAGGATTGCACATATTAAGCTAATCATTTTTAACCCCCGACGCAAAAAGAGGGGTGTTATAAGTTTGACCGCTATGTGCGTCTGTCTGTGGCACCATAGCTCTTAAACGGGTGGACATATTTGAATGCGGTTTTTTTTATTTGAAATCAAGTTTTCTAGCAATGGTTCTTAGACATGTTTCATCAAAATCGGTTTAGCCGTTTTTGAGATACTGAACTTTGAAGTGACAAAGTCGGGGGTTATCCAACTTTTCTTGGTTAGGTTATTGTTGTTTGTAAATGTCAGACCAGGGTTTGTATAAGGGTCTCCAAATACCTGTCGGCGCAGATTCGGCTTTTAGATTATGTCCCCGTAATTAGAGCGTAAAAATAGCGTAGAAGAAATAATATAAAAAAGATAGGTGTGCGGAGACCCTAAAAGAATAATTTTGTGGAAAAGCGAAAAATTTGGGTTAAAAATCTTTCCATGAAAAAGTGAGGTGTGAGTAAGACAACACAGAGTTCGTAGGGAAGATTTTGGTCTGATATTGTTCATTATTACCATCAGCCAAATATGTGGTCTACCACCCTAAAGTTGATAATCGTTTACATGTCATAAAACAATAATGCCAATAGACGTATCTGTCAATTCGAAAGTTCGACTTTAGCGGCATATTCATTTGATAGGAACTTGTTTAAAAATGGATAGACCACTTATTTGGCTGATGGTACACCCGTGTATAGCCGGATAGCGTGGAGCTAGAAAAGAATATTTGTATCGTATTGTTAAAATTTTCATCCAGAAACAGTGAATTAGCCCACTATGCGACATGCTCGAGCTATCACATACATAATCGATACGGCCCCAGACGCGTGCGTCCAGTGGTCGCACTAGCCTCGATAAACGTCACTGCTCTAAAATAATGGCTCCATGTATTTATTGGTCTACGAATCTAAATGGATGTAAAAAATGGGCCCAGGACTTAAAGTAACGGTTTAAGACAAGAGCTAAAGTTAGATTTTTTAGAAACAACAAAAACGATTTACGGATTGCTGGCCAGGATTTAAACCCGCACCTCCTATGGCTTTACGCGCCAGAGGCGTCACACCAACTTGACCTCCGGGAACCCGAACAACCAGCCGAAAGTCTTAATCTGCATAGTTAAAGTATAATGCCCATTATTAACAGTGGAAAATCTTTTTCGTTTTTAAGAAAACTTAGTTTAACTATGATTTTAAACCGTTAGTCCTAAGTCCTGGGTCAATTTTTTAAATTCATTGAGATTGTTGGACCCACCTATTTAAGCTTGCTGTACTACTTACGGGATACCCTGTATATCTATAATATCCTGCCACCAAGCACCACTAAAGCAAGCGTCAAGCACTTTCGCTGTTGAACTCCTGCATGAAGTAGCAGTGGGCGGTGCTCGCCGGACTGATGGCCGATGGGGTCAGAAGGTTCTCAAATGGCGTCCGCGGACCGGGAGACGGGCTGTCGGTAGGCCTCCAACAAGATGGATTATCTTCTCTCTCTCTCTCTCTTTCTCTTTTGCTCTCTCTTTTCAGTGTTCCGTAGACCTAACAAGGACAAAAACCATGAAAATAATTTTCTGCAAGTTTGGAGCCGTGCCTCAGCACGAGCCAGCAGGGAGTGGACCTATAGTCGTCTACTGCACCTATGTATGTACATAACCCTGCTATACCTACATTATATTGGGCTTCTATCGCTCCTGCTAGCTCGTGCTGAGGACCCGGTTTAAAACTAGCAGAAAATTATTTTCATGGTTTTAGGTTTTAGTAATGTTTAATTTTTTGCAAAAAAGTTTTTTTTGGAGTCAGTTTTACTTTATTGTTAAAATAGTAGATTATTGCCGTGGCCGGAAAGTAGGCAATTGCTGGCTAAGTATGAGTATTAAACGGACGAGCTTGCGAGTCCGTTTAACTAATACGATACCAGCAATTGCTATTCCGGCCGAGACTAAAATATAGCTTTTCTCAAAAATTTTGAAGGAAAAAACTACATCTTTTTATCTCTCAATTTTACCAAAATGACGTCGTCGTGATATGTTACGTCATTTTTTGTTAGATTCTACAGTTCTATACTACGGCAAGCACCGTTCACACCTAAAACAAGAGCAATCTGCAACAGAAAATACAAAATATTAGGTAAAATAGCTTCTAAAAGGGAGCATACGAGTACCTTACTAATGAAAATCACAATATGATCACATTTGAACAATAACTAGACGTTTACCTTTGTAGCTAAGTATCGGTCGTCCGGGGCTTCATTTAAAAACTGTGTAATATTTTCTGAACGGTGGATTTTTTACTCTTAAATCCATCCGATTGTCTTTTCAGGAAAGCTTGTCAAGTTTGAGAAATTTTTGATGTTGACGTTATGTTTTACATTAACTGTAAATTTTACCATAGAATGTATTGCCCACAATGATGATGGCATTTTAATTTTGGCTAATTCACTGAAATATGCCAAAAATATATTTTCTGAAAATGTATTAACTTTCTTTTCTTTTCGCCACTTCATGAAGTTTTCGTATGCTTTTAAATACTTTTCTTTTGACATTAGCTGCGTCTTGTAAACTCTGGTGGTGTACATTCAACATGGCTTGAACTTGAACTCATTTTCTTGAATTTCTGTTATAACGTAATATTTTATACACAGTTCACCTTCACTTAAAAAAATATATATTTTTTAATGGTTTCCCGCCTTTTTTCATAGAAAAAAAATAGTTGTATTTTTCAACCGAAAACACCACAAGCTGTTTGAGACACAATAAAAAAAGTCCAGGGTTCCATCAAATAATTGATACCGGCTCGTGCTGAGGCACCGACTTCAGACTGGTAGAAAATTACTTTCATGGTTTTTTGTAGTCGGTTCTATTTTTTGTTATATTTTTTTTTAAGCTGAATACAACGCGCAAAACATTCATTGACAATGAGTTTTATGGGGAAAGTAGTATTAGTGACTGGTGCTAGCTCAGGCATCGGTGCCGCTACCGCCGTTCTGTTTGCTAAAGAAGGTGCCCGCGTTGCCATCGTGGATCGCAACGAGATAAAACTCAACAACGTCGCCCAGCAGTGCGCAGCGGACGGCTCAGCACCGCTCGTCGTCACAGCCGACGTGGCCAATGAAGGAGAAGCGATGACCATCGTCAAGAAAGCAGTCGACCAGTTTGGTAAATAATGCCGGTATGACCAAATATGCCCCAATTGGGGCATCGGTAATTACCGATCCAAATATCTTACAGGTATTTGATGTGGTGATTAATACGAATTTGCGTTCAGTTGTTCATTTATACGTACATATTTGACGAATTGACGAATTGTCTATGATAGGTATGGCATCACCGCGTACTTTGTTACTTTGCGAGTTCGTTTCGTCAACTCACTGACGTGTAACAGGGATTTTATCAAATCGCTAGACAAATCCAGTGAAATGAAAAAACGAGTTGGCTTTTTATCTGATTTTGTCATTTCACTAAGCAGGTTTAGGTTTTTTATCAAATGACCAATTTTTTTAAGGTTAATGATACAATGAAGCATGTTTATCCCTTGCCGACTACCCATTGTGCAAACTTTGCTTACTTTTTTGGGACTGGTCAGTTTGTGTCAATCGTCCCAAGATATTAAAAAAAAATACAAAATGGACTCTGATTGACCTTTTGCAGTACAGTCAACGTCATAGATAAGTGATCACTTTTGTACCTTGTCGCTTTCAGTCGTTACATAATTTCGTATGACTTTTCAAACATGACGTTAAAGTGACAAGGTACAAAAGTGATCATGCACTTATTTATGACGTTGACTGTACAAGCTACAATGCCCGAAAGCTGGTGAAAGATGAGCTTCAATAATGAAAATATGTTGTATAGTAAATTGATATTATAAAGCAGGTTTTTTTTTAGTTCCAGCCTACTTGCAGCTTAGCATCTATCGTATATAAAAAGTGATGACGTTCATTGTTCTAAAAAATAAAAACCTGAAGGAGTGAAATAAAGGACAGAATGTTGAGGCTGTAGTTTAAGAGATAAAAAAGAGTGACTCAATTATAATTTATTTCTGCCCGAATGAAATCGAGGGCGAAAGCTAGTTGTTTATAAACACTAGTTAGACACTCTTTACCACACAAACGATGTCAACTAATCGACTGCTGATGTGCTCTTGATACAGCTCAATTTTTATTGAATTTAGCATGACATAGCATTCTAGACCGAATCTTTATCTAAGTGACCTGTAATTTTTTTTCAAAATGATACGACTGATATCTACAGATAACTAAACAATTGCGAGCGTGGATAAAAAAGTTAAGTTCCGTATATAATATATTTCAATAACCAAATAATAACCAAAAAATAAACAAAATATAATAAAATTCAAAATAATTGGTTCTTGCCCAGCCAAGTTTTTTTTTTAATAAGAAGGTTCCATGGTCAAAAGATCGGGTAAAAGACAAAATAAAAAGTTCACAAAGAGTTCCGTCACTGGGTGCCAGCGCTCAAGGACAAATCTTTGAAAACATTTGTGTACCATCAGCCAAATATGTGGTCTACCACCCTAAAATTGATAATCGTTTGCATGTCACACAAAACAATAATGCAATAATGCCAATAGATGTGTCTGTCAACTTGAAATTCGACTTTAGCGACATATTTATTTGATAGGAACTTGTTTAAAAATTTATAGACCCCTTATATGGCTGATAGCGTTTTTTAGGACTTGGTTCGATGTATATGAGGTTTTTAAATTTTTTGAACCCTAACGCACGAGTATATAAGTAGAGCCACTTATCATATAAAATGATTCATTAATAGTATTACTTCGACATTGCATACTCACATTTCATCAATAATGAGTTTTTCGGGAAAAGTTGTGATTGTAACTGGTGCCAGCTCTGGCATCGGCGCAGCCACAGGCGTCGCAACGAGACTAAACTCAATAACGTCGCCCAGCAGTGCGCAGCGCACGGCGCAGCACCGCTCGTAATCAGAGCCGACGTGGCCAATGAAGAAGAAGTCAAAACTATAGTCAAGAAAACAATCGAGCAATTCGGACGACTTGATGTGCTGGTAAATAATGCCGGTATAGTCAAATATGCTCCAATTACCGATCCCAATATCTTACAGACATTTGATGCGGTGATAAATACGAATTTGCGTTCAGTTGTTCAACTGACTAGTCTTGCTGCACCGTACCTTGTGGAAACGAAGGGAAATACAGTAAATGTTTCAAGCATAGCAGCACACCGTGTGCTAGGTGTAAACTACATGTCTTACTCTGTTTCAAAAATTGGCTTGGATCATTACACGCGTTGCGCCGCACTGGAACTAGCTGCTTCTGGAGTGAGAGTGAACAGCGTCAACCCTGGTCCGGTGAGAACGGATATTGCTGAAAATTCTGGTATAGTTCCACCTGGTCAAGGTGATGCAGCATGGGATCAAGCAAAGGCACAAACCACATTGGGCAGAGTGGGTGAGTCAGAGGAGATTGCTGACCTTATCGCGTTCTTAGCCAGCGACAGGGCAAGGAGTATAACGGGTTCTATTTTTGTATCTGACAATGGAGCCTTGTTGAAACACTAAATTTAAATAGTTAAAATTAATGTTATTTAAAAAAATATTATGTCATAGCTATTTGCTCTTTAAGTACTGTAACAATAACTAGATAAATTATGATTAGTTCAGGAAAATATTATGTGTATGCATAAATAAAATACCTACTACTAACAAAGTCTCTTAATTTAGTTGGAGTCAATTGAAATAAAAAATAATGTTTATGATTGCGAATACCTGTATTTGACGGTTGTCCTATGTAGGTAGGTGCTTTTTCGAAATATGGATGGAACCACAGGAAACTGTTCAAAACTTGTTAACTGTAGTATTGTAACTCCATTACGAGTATTTGTGGCACAAGGTGAATGTATTAAAAAATAGAAAAATTAAAATAGATAGAATGATGATAGAATGTAAAGTTATGTATTGCATGAACATGGCTAATTTGAATACAGACATTCCTGTTCCGCCTTAAAGCTTTATCTATATTATATTATCAACATGATTACTTACGAATTGATTAATGTGTTACATACCTAAATTTTTTTTACATTTCATGCTCGTAGTCGTAGGTTCTTATTTATGTACTAGCTTTTGCCTGCGACTTCGTCTGCGTAGATTTTTATATTTACACAATACTCCATAGGAATGAGGTTACTATCTCGCATTGCCGTTTCCATGGGATTTTCAAAAAATCTCTTCAAACTACGGCTAAGGCTGAACAATCAACTGATAACCATGTTTCACATCTATAATGCTCAAGGAATAAGATTGAAATCCTCCATTAGTATTTTCCTACATCGAGCGATCTCAAAGATTGCGAACGATGTCTTTGTCGATGTCAACCCAGACTCGCGCTGGCTTGCCGTTTTAGTCGAAAGTGAAGCGGCCTGCCTGGCTAGAGCGCCCCTGAGTCTCTCGCCGCGGTCTTTCTCAGACTAATGAGACCGTGCCTCTTGTAGCCTCAATGCGTTGCGAGACTTTCGCAAAATATTTGTTTTTTTGGAAGGCATGGTTGTTGTTTTTGTTTTATAAATATGGCTCTGTCCATGGGCAATTTTGCCAGTGTCTAGTTGGTTTTGCTTTTTACGGTAAAAAAAACAAGAAAACTAAATATGAGAGGTAATGAGAACTACTAGAAGGTCCCTAACCTTCTCGCATGTACTTTTGATTGATTAATAAAATTCATTTCATTTCATTTCAATGAGTGGTGGATGAACGACGACAGCGCGAAAGAAGTAAGGCATGGTAACGCGTATAAAATGGGAGTCCCAAATAGTGTTGTTGCGATAGCGATAGTCTAGTGTATCGATAATATCGTGGCCTTGAAAATCATTCATATACCATCGATAGTACTATCGAAACTATCGTCCCTTGACGATACCATCGACACTATCGATAGTAGAGATAGTATTGACCAAGTTCAATAGTATCATCTAATTTTCACTATAGATATCTAGATACTATCGATAATATTGCACATTGTCGATATTTTCGATAGAACTATCACGCTATCGACTGATTTCTCAAGGTCAACTATCGATATCGAAACTATCGCTATCGCAACAACACTGGTCCCAAATCGTTTACATGTACTCCGCAAACGACAGAGAAATAGTACATTACTGTAGAGGCCGGGAAGTAGGGGGTTGCCGGCCAAGCAGATATAGACAGACTAGCGTCCCGCCAGTTTCATTTCTTGTTTTTTATTTTTATTTTATTTCATTTAATGTTTAAGAAAAGCACTATACAAGCCTCGGCCGGAACCTGGGGTTGCCGGCCTCGCATCCCTATCCGGCCTCGCTACGCTTGGCCGTCTATATCTGCTTGGCTGGCAACCCCCTACTTCCCGGCCTTTACAGTAATGTACTATTTTTAAAGTACCCACCTTTGTGGCCATTAAGTGCTTAAAGGAGGCGATACATATGAATATGGATGCGATATAATTACGATTAGGAATAATTAATGACAGAGTTAATTAATAATTTTCTATTATTTCGTAGTAATATTAATAATTATCCAATGAGTGATATGAATAAGTAATATTTTTTTATCTAAGCGTCGTCGGTGTCGGGGGACCGCTAAGGTTAATACTTTAAAAAATACAACTTGTACTTTAGTTTCCTTTTAACCTTAGCGGTCCCCCGACACCGACGACGCTTAGATGAAAAAATATATACTAAATTAACTTCAATTTTGCGGGAAATCAGCATAGTCCCAGCGGGATAGGGATAAACGAATTGTTCGCAAATGAAGTCGCGGGCAACAGCTAGGTAGTGCGTAATTATTTTTTACTTTTTAGTTCTTTTTTTATTTTTGCTGGCGCTTTTTATCGGGGGTTTTTTAAATTTTTATTGCTTTATTGTTTAACTTAAGTTAAATTAAGTGTTGTGTTTGGTGGTGGTACTGTTGGAACCGTAAATAAACCATTTTCCTTTCTTTCTTTCTTTCATAATTTTACTTGCTCGATTTAAAATATAATAAAGTGATAAAAAATTTAGTTCCGTGGTATTTATTTCAATTTTAATTTAATATATACATACCAAATATGAATGTAAGTTAAAATGTACTAAATGATTTCCTTTATGAAAAATCCCTCAAATTTAATTATTATCGCATTTTTATAAAATTAATTGCTTTAAAATGGGTAGTAATGGGTTGGGTTTCGTGGGATGACCATCGTAAGAGAGGCAGACCGAAGAGAAGATGGCGGGATGACTTGGACGCATATCAAATAGAGTGGCAGGAGCATGCTCTTGATAGGGACGAGTGGCGGAAAGAAGTGAGGCCTTAGCCCACCTCTGGGACACTTTAACAGGCTAAAAAAAATGATTTAAAAGTTTTGAACTAATTGTGCAATATAGTTACAAAATTGCAGTTATAAAAAATCAAAACTATAAGGCGCATGCTAGCTTAGGATTTAAATAATACGACTACATACACGATTTTATTATCTGAAACAAGATACGATTACGACTGATATGTTTATTATGACAGAACCCTAATTCTCAGTATATAAGCAGTGCTAAGTGGCACAAAAATTCATTTATAAGCCAGAGATAACGTACAAAAGTTCGATTGACAATGAGTTTTTCGGGGAAAGTGGTATTAGTGACTGGTGCCAGCTCAGGCATCGGTGCCGCTACCGCAATACTGTTTGCTAAAGAAGGTGCCCGTGTCGCCATGGTGGGTCGCAACGAGACCAAACTCAGCAAAGTCGCCCAGCAGTGTGCAGCGCACGGCACAGCACCGCTTGTCATCAGGGCTGACGTGGCCAATGAAGAAGAAGTGAAAACTATAGTCAAGAAAACAATCGACCAATTCGGACGACTAGATGTGCTAGTGAATAATGCTGGTACGGGCCAAAATGCTGCAATCACCGATCCCAATATCTTACAGACATTTGATACGGTGATGAATACGAATTTGCGTTCAGTTGTTCAACTGACTAGTCTTGCTGCACCTTACCTTGTGGAAACGAAGGGAAATATAGTAAATGTCTCAAGTATAGCAGCACACTGTGTGCTAGGTGCAAGTTTCATGTCTTACTCTGTTTCAAAAATTGGCTTGGATCATTACACACGTTGCGCCGCGCTGGAGCTAGCTGCTTCTGGAGTGAGAGTAAACAGCGTCAATCCTGGTCCGGTGAGAACGGATATTGCTGAAAATTCTGGTATGGTTCCACCTGGTCAAGGTGATGCAATGTGGGATCAGTGGAAGTCAATGACTGCTTTGAACAGAGTGGGCGAGTCGGAAGAGATCGCTGACCTGATTGCCTTTTTAGCCAGCGATAAAGCAAGGAGCATCACTGGTTCAATCTATGTATCTGACAATGGCAGTTTATTGAAAAACTAGATTCTTTGAACTATGTATTAAACGAATTTTGTTATAATTGGTGATATTATATGGGATCAAGCAAAAGGAATGACCACATTGGGTAGAGTGGGCGAGTTAGAGGAGATCGCTGACCTTATTGCCTTCTTAACCAGCGACAGGGCAAGGAGTACAACGGGTTTTATTTTTGTATCTGACAACGGTGCCTTGTTGGAACACTGAGTTAAATAGTTTAATTTAATGTAATAAAAAAACATGAGGTCGTAGCTATTCGCTCTTTGAACACTGTAACAATAACTAAATAAATTATGATTATTTTAGAAAAATATTATGTGTATGCATAAATAAAGCACTAATAACAAAGTCTCTTAATTTTGTTGGAGTGGGTTGGAAGAAAAAATAAAAAAAACCAATGCTAATGCTTGCTAATATAAAATGGGACGTTTGTCCTATGCACTTTTCCAAAGGTGGAAGGAACCACAAAAAAAGGTTCAGAAATTGTTACCTGTATTATTGTAACTTCATTATTTGTAACACAAGGTGGATGTATTAAAAAATAGATAAATTAAAGTAGATATGAATAATAATATAATCATGTATTGCACAGAATCGGCTAATTTTAATACATGCATTGCTGTTCCGCCTGGGAAACAATAAAGTACAACTCGGAATGTACGCGCAATAATGTACGGTGTGATAATAGAAGCTTGAGGTCCCAGGTTCGCTTCCCGTGTCGGGGAAGATATTTGTATGAGAAATACGAATGTTTGTTCTCGGGTCTTGGGTGTTTAATATGTATTTAAGTATGTATCTATCTATATAATTATATATATTCGTTGCTTAGTACCCATAACACAAGCTTTGCTAAGCTTACTTTGGGACTAGGTCAATTGGTGTGAATTGTCCCGTGATATTTATTTATATTTATTTATTATCATGGTCGCGCATTATCAGGGCATACAAAATATTGCGCGCGCTGTACTGCACGTAGTGATAATGTACGACGTGATAATTTGAATCCAATCGATTCGAATGAATAGACATTTTTCGCCGCGGATTGAGCGAGCGCAGCGAGCGATATCGATAGAGTTGGAGCAGATCCGACCCGGCCGGGTGGTTGAAGGGCGAGAGCGGCGAGCGGCTACCGCCTCGCTCGCGCGCCCTCGCCCTTCGTTAGGTATTTTTTATATTTCAATCACGGAAATCGTAAGGCACGATAATCGGAAGACATAATGCTTCGGATTATCACGTCGTACATTATTTCGCGTACATTATTGGTTCCCTGCTAGTTCGGTACGGGATGATAATGCACGGCATGATAATTCGTGCACATAAGCACGGATTATCAGGCCGTGCATTAACAAGTCGTACATTAACTATACCCTTCCGCCTTAGATACAGCTTTATCGATATCATTCTTATGATGATATCGACATGATTACTTGTACAAATTGATTATTGTTTACCTATTGTTATTTCTTACATAAATTAAATTTTTACTCTTCATGCTCGTTAAGTTCCTATAGTCTATGCTGGATGTAAGCTGCATAAAATGTTGTTTTTTATGCCCTTGTAGGTACATAAAGTTAAATATTTGCATAAGACCAAGGTAATCGGGCGAAAACAGCCAGTTTAAGAAATTTATAAAATTTTGTTTTAATGGGTTATTGCCGAAACACTGCGCTTCTCAACAAAAGGACGTCAGTGCCGTGAAGATACGCTACTTTTCTGGTAATAGATTTTAAGACTGTAGTAAGTGTTTTAAGTGTGTTATAACGCACATAATATTACTTGATTTTTTTCGTAATGGCTACGGAACCCTATCTTGGGCGTGTCCGACACGCTCTTGGCAGGTTTATTTTTTACATTTGCCGCGATTTGTCTGGCTTTCGTTGGCCAGAATCTACTTACCGCTCGAGATAAGGGAGAAGGAACTCTGAAGTTGAAAAATAAAATGTCTCCTGTGAAAATTTAATAACTTCCTATCTAGACTGATAGTTGTTGTTCAAAATAGTACCTATCAGATGCTATCAGTATAGTATCCTATCCTGATTTTTGTGAGCGATTTTTATCTAAATAATCAGTAACCTTGTAGTAACAAGGCTGATAAAACCTTCTCGATTGTTAACCTCTTTCTCATTTCATGTTTTGGTTCGTTTTAAATATTCAGTTCAAATTTCAATTTTCGAATATCCACTGTACTTTCAAATTCAGCACTTTGTTTTTATGTCAAAATTCATTAATTGTCACGATGTCAGCGACAGATGATCATGAAGAGGTGAAGACATGAGATGTTCAAGAGGTTTATTAAATGTAAGATAGAAGGCACCTGTAACAATGCATACAAAAACGAACTTAATATAAAAACAAATAAATTTGGGACGTTGTTAATAAGCTTAAACGGTTTCAAATGTTGTAGGACTTACAATTGTGCCTTCAAGATCCCTTGGAGGGTTAACTAGAACAGGATACTAATGTGTGATGAAACTGGTTATAAAACCCTAATTAACTGCAATAGGAAACTGTTATGATATTATGATCGAATAGGTAGTTTTTTTTATTCGACTGGATGGAAAACGAGCAAGTGGGTCACCTGATGGTAAGAGATTACCACCGGCCACCGCCCATAGACACCTGCAACCCCAGGTCAAAATAATAAAAGTATTTAGCACATCCTTACTCGTATAGTACGCCTGATGATCGCAGAATGAATTTTGACATAAAAACAAAGTGCTGAATTTGTAAGTACAGTGGATATTCGAAAATTGAAATTTGAACTGAATTTTTAAAACGAACCAAAACATGAAATGAGGAAGAGGTTAACAATCGACAAGGCTTGATCAGCCTTGTTACAACCTGACTAAGCATTAGACTGATAACTTACCTGCTAGATAAAAAAAATAAAATGATAAAAAATTTAGTTCCGTGGTATTTATTTCAATTTTAATTCAATATACGTACCTAAATTCCATAAATACTTAATTGACTTTATTTCATGTCCATGAATGAGTCCTCATTCTTTATTTTTATGGCATTTTTAAATCATTAATTGATTTAACATGAAAAGTTTTGAACTATACTTGAAACGTTTAGGTAATTAACTAAATGTAAACAAGCTGCAACTGCAATTAATATTGTAATAAAAACTAGACTACAGTATTTCAATACAGAAATGTAAATATTTTACAAACTATAAGGCATATGCTAGAATTTAAGTAATACGCTGTACGACTGATAAGTTTTGTTATGACAGAACCCTAATTCTCAGTATATAAGCAGTGCTAAGTGGCACCCAAATTCATTTATAAGCCAGAAACAACGTACAAAAGTTCGATTGATAATGAGTTTTTCGGGGAAAGTGGTATTAGTGACTGGTGCCAGCTCGGGCATCGGTGCCGCTACCGCAATACTGTTTGCTAAAGAAGGTGCTCGCGTTACCATCGTAGGTCGCAACGAGAATAAACTCAGTAATGTCGCCCAGCAGTGCGCAGCGCACGGCGCAGCACCGCTCGTCATCAGAGCCGACGTGGCTAACGAAGAAGAAGCGAAGACCATCGTCAAAAAAACAGTCGACCATTTTGGGCAGCTAGACATCCTGGTAAATAATGCCGGCATAGCTAAATTAGCTCCAGTTACTGATCCAAATATCTTACAAACATATGATTTAGTGATGAAAACAAATTTGCGATCTGTTGTTCAATTAACTAATCTCGCTGCGCCCCATCTGGTAGCAACCAAGGGGAATATCGTCAACGTTTCAAGTGTAGCATCATACCGTGTTGCAGCAAACTTCATGTCGTACAGTGTTTCAAAAATTGGCATTGATCACTTTACACGTTGCGCCGCATTGGAGTTAGCGGCTTCAGGGGTTAGAGTGAATAGCGTCAATCCTGGCCCGGTGAGAACGGACATTGGTGAGAATTCTGGTATTGCTCAACCTGGTCAAGGAGATGCAATGTGGGATCAATGGAAGTCAAGGACTGCTTTGAACAGAGTGGGCGAGTCGGAAGAGATCGCTGATCTAATTGCCTTTTTAGCCAGCGATAAAGCAAGGAGCATCACTGGTTCAATCTATGTATCCGACAATGGTACTTTATTGAAAACTAATCTCTGAGCTATGTAATATACGAACTTTGTTTGACTGTCAGTATTTTTTTTTATCTTTTCTTACCTAAGTCTTTAGTAATCTAAGTATCCGACAATGGTTCTTTATTGAAAAACTAGTCTCTGAGCTAAGTACTTAATATACGAATTTTGTTTCGTTATACATAGATGTTTTTTATCTGTCGTTACATCTAATAAGACTGTGCACTTGATTATATTTTTAGAAATTAATTGACTTTTTCTGTTGTTTTTTTCCACAACTACTATAATTAAACAAAATTAATAGAAAAAAAAACATTTAGTATGAATCAACTCAGCATTTTTAATATGACTGCTTGGAAATTTTCAACTAGTGCCATTCATGAACTACCACCTTTATATCTTGCTACTCTGCAACCACACGTTAAAGACAACTACGTCCATCTAAACACGCATCTATAGGTATATAGTGTACATACATGCAAAAACATCTATAAGAGTTCATTGTCAAAGCTTGACCGTTCCTTAACAAAACTGCGAGACACGGAATATTTAAGCAAAACAAGCTGTCTCTACTTTTTTCTGTTAAATATTTTTCAATTCGATCTGTATGGGGGGTCATTTCCATAAACAAATGTATTTAACGAAATATACCTAAAGTTATTGACTTTGGAAACACCTATTAACAAGATGTAATAAATCACGTGGACAAAGTGGTGTGTAACATGAAAACGGAACAAAAAAAACTTTTTTTAGGTTAACCGGCCCTTAGGGTCGGGTATTGTTGGATAGGCCTTTCAAATTTTGTTTAATAATAACACGCAAAATTGCATTTTAAATTTTCCATGAGCTCTTCGTTGACAAAATTTCAAAGCATCCTTCACACAATATCAAAGTAAATCAATGTTATTTGCGTAATACCCATCTGTATTGGGTCCGCGTGGGAACTACCAGATCATGCCCTTTTATTCTGAGAGGAGGCCTGTGCTCAGCCGTGCGACACTTTACAGTTGATGTCGAGGGCCTGTTGATGGAATCAGGGGGTAGACAATAATCTTCAACGGTTTATAGTATTAGAAACCTCGTGTTTAAGTTCTTTTGGGATTATTACGAGTTCTATTCTTTCAACATAGTTGACAACGAGGGTGCCGAATGGCGTAAGATATGGTTCTAAGCCCTCCCAAAAATACAACGGTCTTAAATTTTAACTTGTAGTTTATTATTGTGTACTAAATATTGTTTTCTTGTTTTTGAAAAGCTAATAAAACTTTTATTGCGTGAATAGAAGCTAGTTGGTTATGACAGGACTTGTTAACGTTACCAAATTCACATTATAAGTAACGTTACGTAACGGTAAAATCGTAAAAATACCTTGTACCGGTATTAAATTATAACCGGTATAAAATTAACGTTACTTGATAACGGTAAATTTTCTTTACCTAGTAGCTAATAGTAGGGCTTGTTAACGTTACCCAATTCACAATATAATAACGTTAAAAAAGCAACACTACTTCAATCGGTAATGTTTATTTTTAGTTTTTCCGTGACCATGAGACTTGAAATGGACTAAAAACGTCGGGATCAAAATTATGATCGCGAATGCGTGATATAATCCGTAAAAGAGTTTTATTTACCATGTAAGGAATAGCAATTCTTATTTTTTTTAATACGAATTACATACAAGCACAAACATATATTGTTGTTGAGTATATTTAATAGCATAATCAAATTTTCTGATTTAGCAGAATGATGACCAGGAACGTCGCTATACCTAATGTAAAACTGAGAAGTTATCTTTTAACGATACTTTTGAACTAACGTTAACAGCTTACAACGTTACCATTTTTATACCGCAAAAAAATAGTCTGTTTGACAAAGGTAAAGATAACAACTTTTTAACGGTATTTGAAGCCCTGGGTTATGAATATTCTCGACCACGTAAACCAGGATTTACAATCTTGGTTTCGCGTACCCTATTGTTTAATTTGCGTCTTTGATATAAGAATACTAGATGTTTTTTTATAAAATTATTAAATTTGACATATCATTCTGGAATCAATGTGTATTTATTATACGTATTTTACGAAATGATACGACTGATATAATGCAGATTACTGGATGACTAAGCAATTATGAGCTCCGATTTATAAAAAAGTTGATAGTTGGAGAGCGGACTGCAAAATTTCGTACCTACTTGATACCGCGATGAAATGCGTAATAGTTTCCGATAAAAGTGATGCTAAGTCCATTGCCAGATCCTAAGTACATTGTGTCTTAAGGGCGGTTAATAAGGAATTACGAACGAGAGTTTATTAGTAGACGAAGTCGTCGATGTTCGTAATTCTAGTACTCGTATCGCCCGTGCGAAATACAATGTTTTTCATCACATTTGCGAGTAAAATTAATATTTTTACAAAAATTGCCGATACCGCTGGCTGCGCTCTGCGCTGGCCCAGCTCCCCGCCGAAAGCAGCTGCCTGACGTGCGTGCGCGAGGTCCAGTGTTGTCACCTTAGTTTTAGTAATGGGGGCAGTTGAAAAAGCTAAAAAGGGCTAGATCGGGCTAGATAGAGCACAAATTACTAACTAACAAATAATTTACTAATGAAATCAATTATTTTTATTTTTATATTCTTAAGGACACCAGGAAGCGGACTGATTTCACACTCATTAGTTATGTTGCCATAATCGAACAAGTGGTGTCTACCACAAAAATATAAATAAATCAAATATCTACGACACAAATCGCGAAAGTTCAATGTTATCGCGATGCAAGCATGGCGCAAACTTCAGATTTTGGTGCAACGAGTTCACCTACAGTAAAAAGTGCTAGATCTAGCCCCAAAAGGGCTAAGATTACAACACTGGCGAGGTCCCCCTGTAGGTCGTGCAGCAGTATTAGTACGGGCAATGACTCATTTACCGACCTTGGGTTTCATAACAAGAACAAAAGGTCGAGGGTTTTATTTGGGGGGTTGCAACCAAGGTTACGCCATTGCATTGCATGTTATTTTGCATGTTACGACACTGTTTACTTGACTTTGTTTACCAGCAAGTGTGATGAAAAATGTATGAATGAAGTAAAACAATTGTTTTAGTTCATTCATAAATTTAATCCTCTTGGACTATATTAGGTACGTTCCACTGCAGGGTACAGACCTCCACTCCGAATGAGAGGGCTTGAGCTGTAGTTCCCACACGGGCCCAGTGTAGATTGGAAACTTTACACGCAACACTGAATCCTTTGGTAGATGTGTGCAGGCTTCCTGATAATGTTCTCCTTCATCGTGTTGTTACAGCCCACCTGTTTTATATTCAGATTAGCATGACATGGCATTCTGGAACCAATGTTTAAGTGATGAACAATAATTTTCCAAATGACACGACTCGTATTTCATAAACGACCTTAGATGACTAAACAATTATGAGCTCCCGTAAAAAAGTTAGGTTCCGTAAATATTAGTTTTTTTGTAGATTTTTTTAGACTTGTAAAGTACTATGGCTATATAAAATGTATGGGTTGCAAAAATGCATCCAGAATATTTCAGCAAGTGGTTTGATGACGACCTTAACACTCTTGTTAATATTATTCAAAAAAATTATATTGTGGTTGACAATCAATTTACATTGGCATTGATAGATGTTCAAAGTGCACCGCGTCCAATGAGGGACTAAACTGAATAAAAAATTTGATTAAAAAAGTTTACTGGGGTGTTCAGTTAAACCTGTTCAACGACCTGCTAAAATATTATGGATTAAATATAATACAACTTTCATAAATCTATTTCAGTATTTGTTGTTTCACTTACAATAGTTCTACCTCTTTAAATAGAAAAGAGGTAGAAATAAAAAAAAACACAAGCTAATACAATAAAATATACACTGATCGCACTCGTCACTATACATTTCTCCCTGACTAAGTTACAATAGATTACGTACGCCTTACATACAATGGCCAAAGATGAGGCGAAATATCTCAAATAATTATCACCGGACGCAACCGCTTAGTGTGATGGTGAAAAAAGAACAATCTAAATGAATAAAGAACCTTCCATCGATAATTTGGGATCTAGATTTTGATCCCAAATTATCGATGGAAGGTCGCCTGTATAGTTCCATTATATTTACACGGATACAAAATAAATCTAATTTTTTTTTAAACCATATGTATTATGTACAGTCGAGTTCATAAACTTGTGAGCAAAAATTTGATCAAAAATATCTGAACACGACTCTTTTGTTACGGCGTAGAAGCGTGTTCAGATATTTTTGATAACATTTTTGCTCACAAGTTTATAAACTCTGCTATAAACAGCGCTGTACCTATAATATCCGCTTTTTATAACGTTGTTTGATGGACGAGTTTATTTCACAGTTTATTAGAACCCTACCGTCCGTTACTGCGTATATAAGAATGCTTCATTGTACTTATGTCAATACATTACTAGAACAACTTCGACTTTGCGTGTGCACGTTTCGATAATAATGAGTTTTTTAGGAAAAGTTGTGATAGTAACAGGTGGCAGTTCCGGGATCGGCGCAGCCACAGCAATACTGTTTGCTAAAGAAGGTGCCCGCGTCGCCATCGTGGGTCGCAACGACGTTAAACTCAACAACGTCGCCCAGCAGTGCGCAGCGCACGGCGCAGCACCGCTCGTCATCAGAGCCGATGTAGCCAATGAAAAAGAAGTGAAGACCATAGTCAAGAAAACAGTTGATCAGTTCGGACGACTAGATGTGCTGGTAAATAATGCCGGTATAGTCAAATATGCTCCAATTACCGATCCAAATATCTTACAGACATTTGATGTGGTGATAAATACGAATTTACGTTCAGTTGTTCAACTCACCAGTCTTGCTGCACCTCACCTTGTGGAAACAAAGGGAAATATTGTGAATGTTTCAAGCATAGCAGCACACCGTGTTCTAGGAGACAAGTTTATGTCGTACTGTGTTTCAAAAATTGGCTTGGACCATTACACGCGTTGCGCCGCGCTGGAGCTGGCTGCTTCTGGAGTGAGAGTGAACAGCGTCAACCCTGGTCCGGTGAGAACGGACATTGCTGAGAATTCTGGTATGGTTCCTCCTGGTCAAGGTGATTTAATGTGGGATCAAGCAAAGGAAATGACTACATTGGGCAGAGTCGGCGAGTCAGTGGAGATCGCTGACCTTATTGTCTTCTTAGCCAGTGACAAGGCAAAGAGTATAACGGGTTCTATCTTTGTATCCGACAATGGTGCCTTGTTGAAACAACATTTTCCATTTGATATTTAATTTAAAGATGCCTTAAGTTGAGCGCATTTCCCTTTATGCACTATAATAATAATTTTAGATATATTTTGGTTATTTTAGACAAATGTTATGTACAAACAAAGTATGGGTCGGAGCTATGAGATAAAGCTAGTATACAAGTAGGTACCTATATTAACAAAAACAAAAATCAATGGGTAAACTGAACACTCAACTGCAAAAAGTATATTTGTAATTTTAGCACTGCGTTCGTGATTATGAAATCAATAGCAGATTCAACTCTAACATGTTTCACAAGTTGTCTTAGACTTCATTCTCGTCACAGCATCGAAAATGATACCATAGTTTGTGCTTTTTGAGCGAACACTCTGATGGAGATATATTAGGTGCAGAATAAAATTCCCAAAATGAGCATAATTCATTATAATGAAAAAAATATTTCAGTATACGTTCACAGTTTAGAGGTCGTAAGGTGAGTAACAGGACAATTTGCATTTTTCATAATGATTAAAAGAAGATCCTGAATCTAAAGATATAGCAATGTCACGTCGATGCCGCGGCCGTCTAAGTACGGTTGGGGAAAGTACTCGGCCGGAACACACTGTCTATCTTTTACCTTGCTTTGTATGATTGCTTGTTTGATGAAGTATATAAGAAATTTGATTTAGTTTATTAGTGTATAGATAAATAAATGTATTTAATTGTATTTGTAATGACAACGCCAATCAATCACAGAAAATACTAAGTAAAAAAGATTTTCTCTCTTTTGCAAACGGTACTTACCTACATGCTTTCCTGCCTTAGTTAAAAGTTGAAGTAGTTGTGTGGGCTTAGTTAGAGGAGCCCATTGCGTAGTATCCTTATGTCATAACCCTTTCTATGTTGTTCTGCTTAGCAAAAGTACTTTTGCAGGCTACACGTTCAACTATCCATCTATAGTAGCCCTTAAAGAGCTCGTCTTCTTCTCTCTGCTTTTCCAGTACCGTTTTTCTCTTGCTACTAGCTTTCAGTTAACGCGAGCCTGCTGCCGGATACCGTCTGTCCATTATCTGGGTGGTCGCCTTCCAAGCGTCGTAAGGTGGTATTCCAAGGCTTTGTCTGCCACCACTGGCGTTCTCAGGCAGAGAATTGTCAACAATAATGACGCCTCGAACAAAATATTCCTCATACATCGTGCACACCTGTACCTACGTCAACTTTAAGGTCCTCAACGACAGCATCCTACGCTCTCCTTCTATGTCCGATTGTCCAGGTCGTCAGAGAGATTAATGGTGATGCAGTACTCAAAGGTATTTAAACTTATAGATTCTACTCAGTACTGTTCTTTCAAGCTCAATTGGAGGAATATACAGCGGTATTTTGTTATTAAATTTAATTTAAAGTTTAATATCCCAGATGCCTCGAAAATAATTAATCTAAGGTAAGTAAGTAGGTATAATTTTGTTGCTATAACAATCAATTACACCTTTGTTGATTTCAACCGCACTGAAGGACCTGTTAAAATTAATAGCAAGAAGTTTGCAATCTGCAGAAATACGAAATCTACCGATAGTAAAATCCACTGTTTTGCTTGCTTATAATATGCTTTTTATAATGTTATATGTTATACAGTCTGTTATGAAAATAATTTCAAACATTTACAAAACTATATTCGCCTCATGATACTTAAAAATATTAATAGGTTTTATATAATATATATCATAATTATGGCTGTGTTAAAAATATTAAATGGTCTTTTCTTGCTGTTGATCCGGCTGAATCCAAAACTGTTTGCCAAGGCCAATAATATGATTTGCTTTCAGAACTTTACAGTTTCAAATTCTGGTTTAGTCTATTAGGTGTTAAATAAATCCTGGACATAGACATAATTATTCTGTTTTTTGTCCCAATGAGTATTATTGTTTTTTTTTGACTTAACCATTTTTACCAAACATTTAAGAAAAAAAAATTGTTTAATAATTGATTCAGGCGTTACGATAATCTATGAATGATTGACACAAATTAATGATGAAAAATACACAGTTGATAGCAGAGAAGGAAGGTAAAAATAGAGGTATTGTAGTTTGTCATTTCACATGATCGTTTGTTATTTAATCGTACTTATGTTCCTCTTTTATTGTTATAGAATTGGGCGCAAATATATTTAAAATTGAATTTTGATCGTGAACACTATCATTGGTAATATAAAGCTGCAATAAAATATCTCTTTCAAAAGATTTGTAGGTAATGGTAAAAAAAGTGCTTAAAATAATTTTATGTAAAAAAAACATACCGTTGTCTAGCGAATTGTTAATTATAGAAGTATCACCATGAGATTTACACAAACTGATACAAAGAGATATGAATTATAAATGACTTATACCACGCGACATATAAATCTGCCTAAAAGTTCATTACTTAATACTCAGTTTTGATGCATTTTTGAGATACATTTTTTATGCGACGTCTTTACGTTACTCCCGGATTGTGTTCGAACCGCTTAATGGTATAGTGCCTATTCAATTATTGGAATTATACCTTTATAGTTTTTGTGGTACTAGTCGTGGCAATGAAATTTTAGGCAAAGTTAGGCGGCGGAAGGTATAGCAATTTTAAGTTCCGATAAAATACTGAGTTCCGTAGATTTTTTTATAATTATGAATTCGTAAATAGTTTAAAAACTGTATTGCAGATTTCTTTCATCTTCATAGGATGGGTAGGTATTTCTTGTTCTAATGTTAATGATGATGATAATAAAATAAAAAGACATCATGTCACTATCAATCAACTTTATCATAATACTATTTTATGTCCATGGCTTCACCTTCATTGATGGCATCACTCGCATGTTGTCTGCTGGATGTCATAATTGTCATATGTCAATGTATTTTTTATTATTATTATCTTTTTCATTTATATGTACTGTGGCCACGATAATGTGGGCTATACAGGCAACTAATATTTTAGGCTCGTAGCTTTTTTGTGTTTGTTTTGTGTGACTTTCCGTAATTTCACTCTTCTGTGGCCCGGCGGAAGACCAGTGCTGGTTTTCAACCAGCGATATGCTGAGCCGGGACCTTTTTATAGGGGCAACACTTCTTATTATTATTTTTTCTAACCTGTGTAATGTGTCACTGATGTTATAAATAAATTATTTTCTTTCTTCCTTTCTTTCTTTATTGAAGAATTTCTTATCCCGGGGTTTCGAAATAACCTTACCTATTTCTTGTTGACTTGACCTACACCACAACTTATATGGAATGTTTTAGCTTGTTGTGTCCAAAAGATCAATGATGGCTTTTTATACAGCGTGTACAATACAATACTATACAATACAATGACTATTTAACACCAACACATCATAGTAAGCAGTACAGAAAGCACTGGTAAGTATATAGATTTTCAAAGGTCTCTCCTCCATCCATCTCTTCCAGGCATCCTTTAGAGTATACGTACGTACGACCATTACAACGCTGCTTTTTAGGGTTCCGGAGCCAAAATGGCAAAAACGGAACTCTTATAGTTTCGCCATGTCCGTCTGTCTGTCTGTCTGTCTATCTGTCTGTCTGTCTGTTTGTCCGTCCGCGGCTTTGCTCAGGGACTATCAATGCTAGAAAGCTGTAATTTTGCATGGATATATATGTAAACTATGTCGACAAAATGGTACAATAAAAAATAAAAATAAATTTTTTTTAGGGTACCTCCCATAGACGTAAAGTGGGGTGATTTTTTTTTCTCATCCAACCCTATAATGTGGGGTATCGTTGTATAGGTCTTTTAAAACCATTAGGGGTTTGCTAAGACGATTTTCGATTTAGCGATTTGTTAGCGAAGTATTCAACTTTAAAGTGCAAATTTTCTATAAAATCGAGCGTCCCCCCTCTCTAAAATCTAAACTAGTGGGTGAAAAAATTTGAAAAAATTCAGGATGGCAGTAAGTACATCAAACTTTCAAGGAAAACTATAAGTGTTAAGTTTGCTTGAGAATCATTAGTTGTTTAAGAGTAAATAGCAGCCTAATAAAATATACCTAAACTATGGATGATTCCGTATAAAATACGAAATCCTTAGAAAAATATTACTTTTTTTTTGTAATGGCTACGAAACCCTATTTCAGCCGTGTCGGACACGCTCTTGGCCGTTTTTTTAAATTTAATTGCGAATTAGTAATTAATGCTAAACTTTAAATTAATTGCAATCGTTTCACAGTATTATAACCAACACCTATTTCTTTTTTGTGGTTGTATCAAAAATACCCACTGTATGTACAGTACCCGGCGATAAATATTGCACTTCGGTCTTCGAAAAAAGATAATTGGCTGTTCACGATCACGACGATTTCCGAACACTGGCCACCGTCCATCAATCATCGTATTTATTAAGTGACATTTTATATCAAATAAATACTGCCCCTTTATGGACCTAATTAGTTTACGTCAAATTAATGACATGTAAACGAGAGGTGTTGCAACTACTAGAAAAATGACAGTTCCCTCTTTTTTCTTTTTTCTTTTATTTTATTTTATTGTACTCTATTGCACTGTACAACGATTGACAACCGTCACATAAGTAGTGTGTGACAACCAAAGATATTGTGACAACGCTCTACGAACCCGAAATTGGCCGAGTCTCTTTCCAGAGACCGATGTGCAATCTTTATGGCCGGGTACTGTAGGTGCAAATTCCTTAAGATAAAAAAACAAAACATTTATTACGAGATCAAATTTAATGTCAAAGTTCCAGATAAACACTTGATATACTCGTACGAACTAAGATTGTGACTGTGATACACGTGACTTAAGAGGGAAGGGAGGGAAGGGGGGATCTAGAGAATATATCTTCTAACCTTTCTACAATACGTGTCTGATCGTCAAGTTTACTATACGATTGGAACGAACCCTGATTAATTTATATATATGTAGAAATATGAGTATGGTCCTTGTATAGTCATTACTATGTGTGGTTTATTAAGGATTGGCATTATAGCACTTACGAAACGCCAGTGTTGCCATGCGTGGCGCGCTTGACAGAGCCTGAGATCTGGACGCGGGAAAAGCGATCGTCAATTGTCAGTTTGTAAAAGAAGTCTGGCCCGAGTCGACAGTCTCAGGAACTGTTACGCGTTTCTTTATTATTTAGCTAGGCTTTTCCTTAAGTTATTGTGAATCGTTATGATAGTTGCATTTCTAAGATTTCAGTGAACGAGTGTCGTATTGTTTTGGTTTTATCTTGACCAGAATTAGTGGACTTTTGTTAGTTCTTCAAAATAGTTTCATACTCTGCCCGAATCCCACTTGTTATGCCCACATTGATCATGTTACGGTCGGATCCCGGCTCTCTAAGTCCTATCTTACGACATATAAATGAACTAGCCTAATCAAAAAACATACATAGACGCTACGGACAAAAATTGTGCCAACAATGAGTTTTTCGGGAAAGTGGTTATAGTGACTGGTGCTACCGCGTCGCCATCGTGGGTCGCAACGAGACGAAACTCAACAACGTCGCCCAGCAGTGCGCAGTGCACGGCGCAGCACCGCTCATCGTCAGAGCCGACGTGGCCAATGAAGAAAAAGTGAAGACGATTGTCAAGAACACAATAGAACAGTTCGGACAGCTTGATATCCTGGTAAATAATGCGGGAATATACAAATTGGCCCTTATCACTGATCCCAACATTTTGCAAACATACGATGCAGTGATGAATACGAATTTGCGATCAGTTATTCAACTGACCAACCTTGCTGCGCCCTACCTTACGGAAACCAAGGGAAATATTGTGAACGTTTCAAGCATTTCATCGCATCGCATTTTTGGAGAAAAGTATATGTCGTACGCTCTGTCTAAAATTGGAATGGATCACTTTACACGTGCCGCAGCCTTGGAGCTAGCTGCTTCTGGGGTTCGGGTGAACAGCGTCAACCCTGGGCCGGTGAAAACGGATATCCTTGATAATTGTGGGGTAGCCGCGCCCGGTAAAAGTGATGAGATGTGGGAACAATTTAAGGACGTCACGCCTTTGGGCAGAATTGGGGAGCCAGAGGAGATCGCTGAACTCATCATGTTTTTAGCCAGCGACAAGGCAAGGAGTATTACGGGTTCCATATTCGACTCTGATAACGGATTTTAATTGAAATAGCCTGAAGCTTAAATTCATTTATTACAAATTTTTTGCTCATTTCACTTTGTGCATGTTATGTTATGTGTAGAACTCATAAAAGCAAAAGTAAAATAAGCAAAAAGCTTGTATTTTCAATATATTTTTACCAAAAAAAAAAACTCATTCTTATTATAAATGTTTTTTGCTAATCTTTCCTATTTGTGAACAGTCGAAGAAACAAGATCACGATCAAGGTGCATACTTTTTGATATTTACGACAAACTCTCATAAGTACATTACGACGATACCTATTATGGTATTAATAATTACCAAAAAGTTCTACCGTAATATGTACATTACGTGCCCTTGGCAGAACATGTTATAGTAATTACATGGCAACTGAAGCTCTGAAGGTACAGTAAATGTTAATATTCAAAAGCACCAATCACAATAAGACAAAATAATCCCGGCTTATATGCTATTAGGCAACATTATTATAGAATAGCGAATAGTAAAGGTGCCGATTATACTAATAAAATAGTAGTAATCCTAATAAAGTAGGGATAGTAATAAAAGTGTTGCTAATACTAACAAAGTGCAGCTTTGGTGCGTAACTATTGATATTAGCATTGAATAACTCGAGTTGATTTATTTAGTAGTAAAAACTTGGAGTTGATTTGGGTTTGTTCAAAAAAGTTAATCTAGCAAAAGGGATGGATTGTTTGGCACTTTGGTTGACAACAGTTATCTTGGTGACAAGGTCGATAAGCTTATTGCTGAATTTGAACATACTGATAGTCTTTGGTATTTAGCTACTTTTATTTTATCATCTATTCTAGTTTAATCTTTTTGACGGATTTGTTATAATTTTGTAGATGTATTTAACATTTCGAACTAAAATAAACCATATTAATTTTGTTAAAAGACCATAAAGTAACTAGGTGATTCTTAGTATTTAAATTTTGTAATTGAAAACTCAACGCATTAAAATCTCCTACTTCATTCTATACAAATCTCGTTCTATCAAGGTGTCTAAAATTATATCCCTCTATATAATAATTTTATATCTAATACCTTTAAACGAGAAATTCATGTATATATCATGTATTCTTGTAGAATCTCGGAAACGGCTCCAAAAGAAGAAAAAGGGGTTTTCGGGGATGATAAATCGATCTAAGTTGGTCTTATCTCTGGGAAAACGCCCAGGTACCTACTTTATATTATAAATGCGAAAGTTGGTAAGTCTTTTTGTTTGTTTCTTCATCATCACCGCTGAACCGATTTAGATGAAATTCGGTATACAGATACCTAGTTTAAATCTCGGGAAAAGGATACAAAGGATAGTTTTATCCCGGAAAAATGCATAGTTCCCGCGGGACAGCAATGACCGAATTCTACGCGGACGCAATCGCGGGTAACGGCTAGTTTGGAATATTTTAATGGGTGGCTGGGTCAAATTATTGAATGAACACCCCTCTGAAGAATCTCTGAATTCTGAGAGTAGACCAGTGCCCAGCAGTGGGACGTATATAGGCTGAGGATGATGATGATGATCCCTCTGAAGGTTTTTCATTAGAATTTTTGGTTATGTAGTCACGCGTTTGACTTTTGGAACTTTGAACATCGATGAATGTATGGTAACATCTGTCAACATACTTAAATATTTTAGGTTAATTTTCTGGGTCAAAGGCTGGCAAGAGCTAGCTCAAGATCGTAAGTCACTGTGCCCTGATAGTACCTAGTAAATAATGTTAGACAACTTTTATATCGCAAAAGATTTTTCATCTTGTCATGTTGCGTATTACTAACTTGTGATCGAATTCCAACAGTACCGCAGCAGGTTAATTCTTATCAACGTCGACGTCTCATTATTCGCGCGCCAGAGATCAGTATCGTACATATTGCAGCAGCGCCCACGCACTGCGCTCATTGTAGGTGTATAACACTCATACATCAGAAGAACTTTTATTCGTGCTTAGCTCCAGTTGCATCTTAGCATCATGAATGAAATTCCCGATTATATTTATATTTCTAACTTCTATTTATAACTCTACTAATTAGTGGGATAAAGCCGTAATGGGCCTATGACCTCACAAACAGGGGATTGCTTGATAAGCCATAGCTGCACAGGTCATGCAGACTCTGAAAGTTATTTGAATTTATTTATCTACTAGCTTTTGCCCGCGGCTTCGCCCGCGTGGAATTCGGTTATCGCGCGCTGTTCCCTCGGGAACTGTGCATTTTTTCCGGGATAAAAAGTAGCTTATGTCACTCTCTGGCCCATAAACTATCTCTATGCCAAAAATCACGTCGATCGATGAAAGACGGACAAACCTACAAACACACACACTTTCGTATTTATAATATTAGTATGGATTGAAAATAATCTTATGGAGTTACAGCATTGGCTAAGATAGCAACATGATAAGCGACCGTATTTTTTTACCATAATCCGCATTGTGCCTGCCTGGCAACTACCTAGCTATTCCTACCTACTAAGCTTCAGAGCTAGGCTAGCCCATGCAACCCCTTTTGTACAGTCAAGGGCACAGATATCGACACGGCCAAAGTTGCAAACATATGTATACACGGCCTTAATGTTAAGTGTCGTGTATACATATTTTTGTAACTTTGTCCGTGTCGATATCTTTGCAATTGACTGTACAGAGAGGAGGCCTCTGCTCTACAGTGGGTCGTGTATCAGCCAGAAATGATGATGATTATGATTCGGCTTCTCGATGAGGCACATATCATCATTCTTCTCACCTTTCACCCAGTGTTGCCACCTTAGCCCTTTTGGGGCTAGATCTAGCACTTTTTACTGTAGGTGAACTCGTTATTTAATGATTTAGTCCGGAAAGCCCGGAAGGCACCAAAATCTAAAATTCGCGATTTGTATCGTAGATATTTGATTTACTTATTTATATTTTTGTGGTAGACACCACTTGTTCGATTATGGCAACATAACTAATGAGTGTGAAATCAGTCCGCTTCCTGGTGTCCTTAAGAATATAAAAATAAAAATAATTGAAATTAGTAAATTATTTGTTAGTTAGTAATTTGTGATCCATCTAGCCCGATCTAGCCCTTTTTAGCTTCTTCAACTGCCCCCATTACTAAAACTAAGGTGGCAACACTGCTTTCACCGCGGTAAAATGTCAGCTTTATGTGTAACGTGACATACCTAAGCCCCCGAGCCAAGTGCGTCCGCTTACAGTTTGAGTGCGCGCTAAATCCTGAGAAATCGCGGCTCTTGTCGCCTTTCGACACTTGGAGTATGGTTTAAGTGAAGAACGATTTTATTTTGTGAAAAGATAAGAAATTTATCTTATTTAATTAATATAACTGTATAGTATTATACGTTGTCTAGGTAAGTATGATATAGAGAGAATGAAAATAAGTTTTACGAATAATTTTATTTTGATACAGCCTTATTTTTTTACTGTACTTTTTGTTGACTGTACTTGCACTGCCATCCAAGCTGCATATCCATACCAATTTTTAAATAAAATTGACCCAAACAAACTAACATCTTAAAAACAAATACGTTGCAAATTGAATTAGAATTTATAAAAACTATATTATTATAAGATTTTATTTCGATTATTTATAGATTTAACGATACAATATTTAGGTCCTATTCGACTACTTTTTAAGTGAAAATTTAGTAGTATACTCGGAGGATAAGAAATTATTAAAGGTTTATGGTACCTAATATTTTTTATTGAAAGAAGTTTTTACTCATTAATAACTATTTAACTCTATTTAAGTTTAACCTTGGCACAACTACAAACAAGCCCTGTGGATTAGTTACAAAATAAGAAAGACAGAAGAAGGTTGTTTACTGGTATCACGATAGGTCGGAGCAGCTGCATTAGGTACTTTTTAAAATAAGTAGGTAATAAAAATTATATTCGAACCAACCTGCCCAAAAGACAACCACTGTGGTTTTATGGATGTCTGATTTCTGAATGGTTTATTTTATACATAAGCAATATACAGGATCACTCTGACCATGGATGGGGCTTTAAACTCAAGGTTCGATTCTACTCGCATAATTAAGCTACTTTTGTTTTGTAACATTTAAAAATAATACTTAAATTTAGATAATTTATTAAGGAAAGTTTAATCGTTAAATCAGTGTATCGGATATGGCGGTGTTATCGCATTGCGTTTAAAAGCTTTTACACCTGCTGAGCTGGCAACGTTGCATTTTTGTTAGTTTTTCTCGATTATTCCATAAAAATTAAAGAAATTAAAAATGTGGTCTGATAGAAATCTTCTTAATATATAAGTTAATGTGTCTACTCCAATAATTATTCGTGATAAACTTTAATATTCTTTAAAAACAAACAAATGTTTATTAACGGTTTTTAAAGAAAATAAAAGTCTATCACGCATAATTATTGCAGTAGACACATTAACTTATATATTAAGAACAGTTCTATCGGACCACATTTTTAATTTTCATTCAATTTTTATGGAATAATCGAGAAAAACTAACAAAAATGCAACGTTGCCAGCTCAGCAGGTACTCGTATAAACGCTCTAAAATATTTCTTGTCATTTATTTGACATTTCTCAGAGAAACATTTATCAATGCGCTGTTAATTTTGTATTGTATCGCAAACATCGAAAATTACATTTAATCAGTATGAAAAAAAAAATAACAGTGATCATATTTTTAAATAGTTGCAAAACAAAGAAATTTCTGTAGTTATCTGCGTTATGAGAACCTCAGAGATTCCATTAAACTTTTGTATGACTCAGCATTTAGTTAAGGCGACATTTCATCACTTGTGCCACTCGGTGAGCGGATAATGCAGATTGATTCTGCTCAGGCCTAAGAAATTCGATTTGCGGTCGACATGTCGTCAGCGGCGGATTTGACGAAATATGTGGCATCTCGCGCCTCGTTCGTATATTTTTAGTAAATGCGTGAGAATGTTGTGGAAAAAATATGGAACTGGTAAAGTTGAAGTTTATATATATTATACAAGGAAAAACGTATCCAAAAAATTATTCTAGTCCCTTAGAAGTAGCACCTATCTATACCTATAAAAGTGTAACGTGACTGATTTACCTACTAACTGACGATTATGCACAGCCTAGACCACTGAAATGTACTGAAATTAATGTGTATTAAAAAGGGATTTTTCGTAATTTCTGTGCGAAAGGGAACACTGTTTTTTGTTCTTATACAGGAGTTAGTACAGACAGCGGCGGCCTTACCCGCTGCGAGGCTCCGGGCGGCAGGTATTTGCGAGGCCCTTTGCCTTTCGTGAAAAATATGTGATGTGATGCGAAAATATAGTTAAAAAATCTATATTTTTTTAAATTTGCTTGTGTATTGCCCTGTTCCCCACCCCATAAGGCCGCCACTGAGTACAGATATGTAGCAGTTTAGCAAGTACTAGTTTTAACTAGTACTTGCTAAACTACAAACTAACAATATCGCATTGATAGAAACATGACCACAGATAAGTTCTATCTATTTTATCCTTTACTATATTCGTTGTAAATAACACGCGACTGTCTTATGTCCAAAAAGTAACAAAATATCTGGCAACTAGCAGCAAAGAAGGAAAGTTCTGAAAACAATACATAGTGATGTCAAAAGGAATGAAACCCACCTATTTCAAGTTCTAAGTTCCCGTCCATAAAGCCTAACCAGCCAATTTATCCCGGCAGGGGGCGTATCGGTTACAACCGGAACTAGTGTTGGACTAAAAATGATACCAGATTGAGTTATTTTGTAAGAAAATATCACTTTTAGATATCATAATTAAATAGGTAGAGTACACAACTAATATTAAGTACCTAGCCCATAAGAGGATGACAATAGTGAAATATTTTTTTGAATTACGGTTATGGTGTCAATTTTGACTCTGGTTTGTGGATTTTAGATTCTTTTCAATACGGCCTGAAATGCTGGATCTAACTATGGTGGATGAAACTAGACCTAGATATATATCTCATCATACTAAGTATGATAGAGTGAAGGTCATAAAATATCAATAAAATTCATAATTTCATTAAATTACATGCCATTGAGTCAACCACAGTAGACAGTACTTATTATACCGAAATGTGATATTGAACACACATCTAGCGTAGGTGCGCCACTGAGAAAAGATACAGCATAAATAGTTTTATTTAATACATAATATGTATTACTTAACAGGCCATGTCAAACACAATAAAAAAATATGCTACCAAAATTAAAATTATTACTAATGACCAATACCAAATGTCGATACCAAAAGTATGAAAACAAGAGGGCCATCTCTACCGCGACAACCCTTGAGTATTCGCGCCACGTGCGACGTCGCCTTAATGTTTCCCGGATGGCCTTTTTAAAGAACAAAACTCGAACAATACAACTTGGCCCACTCCACTACACTGCGTAATGTATTTTCTATTACGAGGTTAGTTTACTTTATGGTTTGGCAACGGTTTGTTTTGGAGATATTTAGATGCACGTTGCATTTTGTTTTCACCGAGTACGATTATTTCGCTACTGAGTAAGCTTACTTTTACTGTGCGAAAGATATCGTGCAAACAAAACACACTTAAATAGCCATAATAAAATAAAACCTCCCTACTTTACATAGGTACTTAAGTGTACGTTAGGTATTTAGGTTGTATTTGCTTTAGATATTTCTGAGCAGCGTAAATAATACACTACAAAAAATACACTACAGTACCATTTTTATGGCTTATGAGTAGTTCTTGCGTAGTAAGTAACTTAATGAATGTGCATGATCTGTTTGCGAAATACCCACTACAGCCACTACAGCAAAATATAACTCTGTTTTTTTTTTGTTTGCAAAATATTCAACTTTAAAGTGCAAATTTTCATTAAAATCGAGCGTCCCCCCCTCTATAACGGTTACTTAAGTTTTCTTGAGAATTATAAGTAGCTTAAGAGTAAATAGCAGCGTAAGGTATAAAATATACATAACCTTGGAATATTCCGTACAAAATGCGAAATCCTTAGAAAAATATTTCTTAATTTTTTCGTAATGGCTAAGGAACCCTATTACGGGCGTGTCCGACACGCTCTTGGCCGGTTTTGATTCTACCAGCGTTTTCTAAAGCTAGAGTTTAGTTTTCTACCGTGTCAATGGCTTTGCACTATGACAAATTGCAAGGTTATTATTTCATCGTACTCTTCTGTGCATTTCACGTATTGTTTCAGACACTACGGACGAATTATTACACCTGCAGAATTCAGCTCTCAACCCACTACATTTAAAGCTCACTTTACTTTAACGTCTTGTTCTACTGCGACACTGAAAAATAGACGCATTGTGAATTGCCTTAAGATCTATTATGCGCTGATAGTTTCTTGCATCGGTTTTCGATATGTCATGTCTGGTAGCTTAGTGTGCGGGTCACGTAGTGGGTTCGGTCCCGGTTGTGTTCTGTTGTTGGGGGTATTATTTTACTCGAGTTTTGTTTTGCGACTGTTATAGGTTAGGGGATGAAATTAAACGCAAACCATAACGATATTTCGTTATATTTTCGTATTTCTCGTGGGAACGCATTACCGTGGGAGAAGAAGATTCTTTCGCCAACCATTTATTCATTTTGATTTAGTTCAGATTACTATGTGCAGCGATGTCAGTACAGTAATATCTGGAAAGTTCCTACTTTATTTTTGAAATAAGAATATCTGCTGCTGCTTGCGTATTACTGAAATGTAAGCAGTAGTGTTGCACTGATTCACAATACAACAGAGTTAGCTCTGTCCAAGGTAACGAAAACAGGATGGTTCTAGCAGTTTGAAATAAGCAGGAGTGTGAGTATGTGCTTGTAAATATTTTATCTCATGTTGCAAACGGCGTTGGCGATGTCACAAGGGCAAGATGCTCGGCATCCGAAGGTAGTTTTAACACACGAAATGTAAAAAATGAATTAGTGCGCCCAGAGCAGTCTCAAGGCTATGGGAACGTTAAAATAGTGTATAATGATGATATTTCATTGGCAAGTAAAACTCATTATTTCCGTGCACAAATTGCGTAGTTTACTGGGAAAAAAGATTAATCTATTTAGTCCTTCAGTAAATATGCATCAGAAAATATGGGACAGGTATTTTTTCTTTTGTCAATCAAATAAAATTACAAAGATGAATCGCGTCAAAGTTTGGGAGATGGAGCTTGTGACGTCACGCAGATCTTTAAATGGTTATAATATTCACATGATTTTTTGTTCAATTGAATGAAATGAAACGAAAATCACCGACGTTGCTCAAAGAATTAGTCGCTAAGTGGCTGACCACGTCTGTCTTAGGAACGATGAACGGTGGAGCAGACGAGCCCTCGAATGGAGACCACGGATGGGAAAACGTAGTGTAGGGCGTCCTGAGTCACGGTGGATGGACGCCCTTAAGAGGGTCGCTGGTAGCGGATGGCGCTGATGATGATATGATGACGACAAAAGAAAAAGACTGATTGGAATTTTTCAGGACGCTTTAAGGGGTCCCGTGTAGTCATGAACCCCATAAGCATTTTGGTGAAAGACGGTATTGCGGTTGTGGCAAATGCTAACTATTACCACTAAGCTATTGTTTAAATGCTAACTTATCATTGTAAATACTAGCAGGCAGCTATTCATATACAAAAGGATAAGTCGCGTGCCCTCATAATCTCCGGCTCTTAGTACTCGAGCCGTCTGCCTGACCTTCATATATCATGCAGTTCCCCTTGCGGTCCGCTTGCGGTTTCACCTACATTTGTGTTGAGCGGCTCTTGTTACTGGGTAGGTATAGACTTAATCAGAATTGTCAGTTTGCATGGCATAGCCAAGGATTTTATTTATTTTCATGAAAACACTGTCGGATTTGAACGATACTATACCTAAATGTTACGTTGGTATTGCTTCTGCAAATGGGTTTGTTTCAAAAAGTATTATTACAGTGTAAATTAATTGATACGAATGACGCCGTCTTTGCATAGCTAAGGATTTTATTTAGGTGTACATAAACCCTGTCGGATTTGAAAGAAACTATGAATGTTGCGTTGGTTTTGCTTCAGTAAATTGGTTTGTTTGAAAAAGTTGTTACAGTGTCAATTAAATGACAGGAACGACGTTCTCGCAGTAATTTAAGAGACACAGACAAACACGCAAACAAAAAATAATCTCTGGCTATTTCTTAAGTCGACATTTAAAATAAAATAAACTTATTTTGGATTAAGTACGTACAGTCAAGGAAACTGAATTACGTACCAGGGTGGAACGTATTCATAATCAATTTCGCTATGATTTATTTGTCAAATGTATAGGTTGTTAACATGACATTAGTAGCACGAAAATTCCTCGACTATGTAAGTAATTGTAATTTTGGACTGAGTTTAATCAAGCAACTGCGCTTCTTCAATAGGTATTGAAAGCTTAAAAAGTCTAGAAACTCCATAAATTACTTTAGCCCACAAATTGCCATCCTGAGCAATATTTCTTTTCCCTTTCCAATTTCCTAAAGATTACCTTGTAAAAACATAAAAAGGGAAATCTTTTTAGCACCCGATAAGCGTTATGGGCTAAGCAGCTGCCACTTTAACAAATTATTGGGAGATTTCCAAAAAAAAAGTTGTCACCCCTAAAAGAGGGTAAACGTCTTATTTGATAGCATGATTTTCTTGGGGTGCACAGAGAATGTTAAATTACTGGCGAAATGAAAGATAATAGCGCCCCCTCATGGCAGGGAAAGTTGCGCCACTTTCGGGGAAAAAGTTCAAGCCCAAAAGATTTTGAAATTCAACCCCTGGGGTGATGGGAAGTTTTGAGTTTCATGTTATTTATTCATAGGTTGGCTATAAGTACTTATTGCATTAAGAGATTATGGGAGACCTGGCTGTTGAGGCTATTATCTATTTAGCTGTTAGGGTACAGCAAGACTTCTGCCTTAGAAAACATGGGGGATGTAGAAATGAATAAAGTTTTTCAGTTGAAATTGAACAATTTATTGAGAACTAATACGAACGCATAGTAAAATTTAGGATAAATATTTGTAATATTAATCGTACTATAACAAAACATTGACGATATAAGCGTTAACTAAGTTCACCAACATTTCATAAAGCCACAATAATTAGAATCAAGTGTAATCGAGTCATATTTACATACGGACATGCCGACACGTGAACGTTTAATAATTATATTATCAAAAAATATTAAAGCTATAAAAACACGGCCGAAGACAACAGTCTTAGTACTAAAACATTATTTTAGTTACGCCTTCCATTTCGATCCCGATATTCTATCAAACAATAGGAGTTGAAATGGCAATGGTCTCAAACAACATTATTTAAATTGAAATGAAAGGCAATAAGCATTTATGTATTTCGTGAGGTTATTTCCTATGTAGGAAGAGAAAATATGTCATATTCACCCTCGATATGATCTGTCAAGGAGGAAGACGGAGGAAGACTATTGATCTTGCTTTAATTTTACAATCAAGTCAGTAGGTAAAAAAGCTACATTTAACAATTTCAAATTAAGTGGAAACTTACAAATTAAATTTTTTACACATTGATAGTAAGTATGTATAAAAGTACAAAAATGAGTTGAATAACAATATCATGAAGAAGGAATCATAATAAAATTAGTTTCAACACATCTGTATGTATTTAATACTTAGTTACACTTCGGGCACAGAAGAAGCAACCTTTAGAAAAATACAACGGTAACCGCATTGGATTAGTGCAAAAGCCTTAATTGTATAAAAACGAGTATATCTAGAGTACAAAAGCAGTCTCCAGATTAAATTCGGTAACGTTAAGGATACGTAAACGCTATTTAGAAATTTAACACTATTAGTACATTAAGTTCTTTCATTCGCGGTCATCACATTAAAAGTCACTAATTTCAGGGTCAGTATCGGCATACTTACACGCAAAAGGATTTCTAAGCCATGAACAGAAGGATCGGTCGCTGTGCTGCTTATATTTAGCCGTCGTATGCTTTTTGGCATGTGCTCGAGCCACAGCGGCACGCCGTGTCGGGTACGAGTCTAACGAAGATGCGTCTGAATCTCTAGGCACTGAGTCGTATCCAGACTCAGCTCGCCTGGACGTAGCCGCTGGACTGTGTTTCCCAGTTCGTGGGGTAGACTCATGACCGCTATCATAACCATCAGGTTTCGAATTTCCAACAATTCTCGCTAAACTTTTATCCCCTTTCTCGTTCTTCTCTGATCGAGGCTCCGTAGTAACGACGGGAGGTATTACTTCAAGATGAAGGTTTGATTTTAGTTCTCGAAATGTATTCGATGGCGCACCGTTACCCGGTATTCTTTTTTCTTCGCGTAAGTTGGGATCTGATGCACCGTCCGGATGCCTCAGCGAAGCTATTCTAGCGTCAGTTATATCGTTACCCCTGTATCTCTCAAAAGGGCCGTAGGTGTCATTTTGCGCACATCCGTCTTGGTACCCGCCGCACTCTCCTACAGCGCTGCCTGGCCTTGACATAGTCCTCTTGCAACTATCACAAATTTTATCACTCGGTCGATATGCAGGTTCGCTGTAAACTGAGCCATCTCCGTGAAACTCTTCCGTATCTCTTACATTACAAAGAGATAACGATTGAAACTGAGGAGCAATTCTTGAAGCAGGTATATCTTCGTTGTCTAACATTTTCCGGGACCCATAGAGTTCTGCTAGTCCAAGCATGTCATCGATTCTTGAACGTGAAGACGGCAAACTCTCATGGGGATTTACATCTGCTAGAGCATATTCGTAGCAAAAATTTTCAGTAAAATATCCATAAGTCTGTCTCAGATATGCTTCGTTTCTAATTTGTCGTTCGACTTCACTATATAATGATAACGTGTCTGTAAATGTTGAAGCTACAGTTAAGTTTTCTTGGCTAAGGATTCGCAGCGGATGATCTTCAGCATCCTCTTGATCAGTTTCTAAAAGGTGATTGTCTGTGAAACCCATACAAAGTGCTATGTCTTCTTCGGTTACTTGAAGACAGCTGTCTTGCATAGGAACCGGTTCGAAAGGTTCTTCTATTTCTATAATTTCCAAAATTTCATCGTCATCTTCTGCTAGTCTACTTAAACCATGAGAATCAATATCTCTGCTATGATTGGAAACTAATTCATCATCCATTCTCATCCTTTCCTTATATTTACTATCTAAGCTTTCCATAGATACTTCTCTACTACTTAAACTACTAGGCTGTATAAGAGGAAGTGCAGGAGGAATTTCTGCTAGTTCTTCACTGTCGTCGTCGTCATCGACTTCATTTTTTACCGGAGCTTTAAGATTGTTAGATTTTTTCGGAATTTGATTATCATTTAAAGGTGGACCAATGTTTTCTTCCTCGATGGCATTTCCTTTAGACCCAGCTTTTAAGCCCGTTCTTATTGTCGATTCTTCAACATGAATGCGTCTAGCTGAATCTTTTAATAGTTCCATTTTGTGCGTAGCCTCAGGTTCGTCTGGAACTTTTGGTGGTTGGTTTTTGTGACTTGATTGTGCTTTATGACTTGGTGAATTATGTCTTGATTTATGAATTTGGGAGGTTTGATTTTCAACCCATTTTCTAATCATATTTTTTTTATGGTTATCCATGTAACCGTAGCCAATATTTTCATTGCCATGTGCACCAAGAACACCAATTTGAAGTGGCAACTGATTCGGTTGAATTGGTACAGACTCAAATTGCAAAGGTAGTTTTGTTTCTTGCATTGGGCCGTCGATCCAGGTTTCGCGTTGCTTTTCTTGAGTTTCTTTAATAATATGTCGAACTTCAACTAATTTTGATTTTGATATTCGAGGACCATCAATCCACTGTTCGTCACTATTACTTTTTGTTTCTTCGGTAAATTGTTTTTGGCACGCTTTTTTAACAGGTGTTAATTTTGAGGCCGCAGAATGCACAGGTGATGATTTAGGTGTATGATTAGACGATTGTAGTGCTGTTTTCATAGGAGAAGCTTTAGGGGAAGAATGCAATTTATGTACAGGACTCTTTTCTTCAACTACTTTAGATAAAGATGATTTATGCTTATGTTCTAATGCTGAGCCTCTTAGGGCTTTACTAAGTACACCTCTGTTGTCACCGGAGTTCATATGTGGTATGTAGACTGGCGGATGTTCTCCATCAGTAGCATCATCTAATGGTCCAACGTAAATGACTGTGTCTGCAGATAGATCGCTACTCGATGGATCGGGTTCACTACTACTCGGTTTTGAGGCATCCTCACCAGAACTCCCTCCAGACCCTGCATTATTGTTAGCAGAATATTTAATTTTTCTTCTTCGAAGTCTGTGTATTCTCGAGGCTAATTGTAATGTGGTCAAAGTATCGGAGTAGTTTTGTACATTTGGTGACACGTGTACTATCATAGCCGTGTGACAAGTCAATGATCCTAGGCATTCTTTTAAAACATGCGTGAGATTGTGATCTCGATACGGCAGATGTCTTTGGCCGTTAAATATTGCGAGTAGTATATTTCCTAGACCAGATAACGGGATTCCTCCGCTAGCTTTTCCTCGTTCTGAGTTTCCTAAATCAATTAAATGTAGGCGACTCCGGCCTCCGGCAACTGTGAACAAGAAACTTTTATTAGTTTACTTATTTAATTAGTCTCAAATTTGATTTGAGTTTGATTTTGCACAGTCACGTTTGGTCTTCTTTCAAAACGTTCAAAAAATGTATACATTTTCAGAAGAGAACAAAATGTTCATTCATTAGATTTAACCCTTTGACCGCCACGGTCGGTAAAACACGACAGCTGAAAACAGTGCCATAGTGACCATGTCGGCATTTCGTGGCGCATATGGAACGAACGAGCTGAGTAGCGGCCATTTTGGCTGGTAGGAATAGGCATGGATGTGTATATTTCAGTGTTTCTGTATGTGTATCTATTTTTATCAGCCAATAAACCATTCTTATTCTTATTTTATTTTCAGAAATTATTTTTTGTCGGCTGTGGCCGTGGCAATTAAAATGTTAAGAAATTATAAATTGTATTATTGGAACACCCTTACTAGGTTGTACTACTGTAATATGTACGTACTGTGCAATTCATTTTAAACTTTTTCATCAACTACTTAATAGAGAACGACTTGCATAGGATCAGATACACCTTATGTCATTTCGAGCATCTGTTTCAGAGCCTACGCTCATCACAGCAGGGCTACAACGAAACTCGAAGTTCGTATCATGCGGTCCCTCTGACACTTATACTATTTAATACGAGAGCGAGAGAGACGATACGATGCAAACTTCGAGTTTCCTAGTAGCCCCTGCAGATCTTTTACTCGCAAATGACACTCGAAATATGGTGATAGGCTTAAACGTAACGCTAGTGTTCTTTTTTTCAAAAAATAGTAGGGAAAAGCAGCAAATGGGTCACCTAATCTAGGTAAACACCACCGCCCATGGGTATCCAATGCAAAGGCACAGTTCACAGTTTAGAAGGCTAGGATAGAATATCAAATGTGTCAGCAATTTGATCGGCTGTCTTACACAGAAAAGTACCTAAGATAATGTGGCAATAACAGTAAGTCGATCGTCCCATGCAACTTGCGATGCTCGCAACAAGGTAAAGAACACAGTAGTGGGGAGCATTTCGACATCCACAGCTGCAACCACCGCTTTGGACTGCAGAGGAGTGGAGTGAGCGGGAGATGCGGAGCGTTTTTGCGTACTGTGTCTAAATAACACGGAGGGTAGTCGTCCTCGCTCTGCTTCCCGGTATTGTATTTTTTTAAGCTAATTACCAACTCCTTGTCCACCGAAGAGGAGCAGAGATTCTATGCAATGAGGGCTATCGCGAATGAATTCGCCGCTAGAGGCGCTAGTGTAGCGTGAGGTCTCCGAAATGTCAAATCTCATAGTTTTTGGGTGAGCTACGCGGGTTTATTTAGAATTAGAATAATTTTGTGAATATTTTGCAATATCTGTAATTATTTATAGCAAATATGCGTTCCGGGGCAATGAATGTCTGTGTTTTGAGACAGTTTTGTCTTTCGGAAACCTTTGTCCTCCCTTTTTTCCGAACAAAACGGGGACTATGCAACAACGTGGCATGCTCGATATTTATATGGTACGGTTTTAAGGTGTATTAAATATGATTTTAATCTAAACTTTGTTTCCACGCCCGTAATAACAGACTTTCAAAACCATACTTAAAAATCTCACGCAACAGTGCGCCATCTAGTGAGACAAAAAACGATAGCCATCATTCTATTGGTGCATTTTATCTCGTTCACCGCTCCGCACCACTGGACAGTCAGCCTGTATGCCAGCCGCAGTAGATGGACAGACTAATGTGAAGACGACGTTCGTCGCCGAAGTAGTTTCAAACAAGTTCGGCAAACACATTAGTTGAAAGAAGTAGCATTGCCGCATATCTTCAAAAATAAGATACCTTCATAATGTCCATTATTAACCCACCTGCCCCCTTGCCTCCAACGCTGTACTGGTACACGTGCAGAGTGTACAGTAGATGGCTGTCCTTTCCCTCCTCCCTCGTCCCCCGGGTCGCGAGCGCCGCGTCCAGGTAGAACGCTGCCTTCTCCGCGCTGTGCACGCGCAGTTCCGACTGATTCTGCAGATGTGTGCCGAAGAGGGGGTCGTCTCGTAGATACACGCCAGGAGACTGTTCTGTATCTGTTGGAAATATTACATTTTAGAGATGACAAATTTCGACTTTTACTTTTTGATAAGATGCTTAACACAAAACAATGCACGCAGTGTGCAGAATTTTGTTCGTCTCCTACGGACAAGCCCAATGCGTAAGAGTGAAACTGCAATCGAAGTCATTGCTTTCACGTTACGTCTAATAATCATCTCCATACCAAATTTCAAGTCGATGCCAATAACCATTGAGGAGTGCCGTCCTGCAGAAACAATCCTAGTAGGACCACGAAGATGTCCCTACCAGATTATTGTATTTTCACCAAATTTACATAAGTATGCCAAATTTCAAGTCAATCGGACCACTGGAAGTGGGTCAAACTTAGCTTTCAAGATTTGACCCAAAATAAACAGGGCAAGCTAAAGAAAAGCTCGTAACAAAACACTAACCATTCTGATAAGGCGCCAGCAGATCCCTGATCTGGTTGGTGTTGGTGCAGAGTTCGACAGCGGAGACGCGGACGGAGAAGCGTGTGCCGCACTTGTGGCGCTGTTCTGCTATGCCGCGGAACAGCCAGGATATGGCACAGGGGATGGCGCCAAGCGACGCGGCGGAGTCCGGCCGCCCCAGCATTGTGAAGGATTTACCTAAGGATAATTATTTATTTATTAAGAAATTATTTTTGACTTCCGTAAAATTTATGAGAGCATTCAACGGGTCAAATGAATTTAATTTCTCCAAGACACTAGTGGCTTAACTCATACATACTCTATAAAAGATAATCAAGAATTTAAAATAACTAATTAAGTATACGTAGTAAAACGTGTAAAGCTTTGAATATGAAATGATTATTTGATTTATTTAATTAAACATGAATGTAAATCTTCTGGATTAAGAACGTTTTTAAAAGTCCGTAACTAAAATGTTTTTAATTTACGCATATTAACAAATGAACGTTACTAAGTCAGGGTTTTTTTGTTGTCTCTCTTCTGTACCAAGTCAATGTCACTCGTCAATTTTGTGAATTTTACAATTTGCCCTCTAAAAGTGACTGTGAAGTTACCTACATTATAGGTGTGGGTAATATGAGCAAATAATTAAAACATAGATCATACTCCTCAAACTGAACAACATTAGTTCAGCGACTTATTAAACTTTTAAGTTTATTCGAAGAAGCAATGTAAAGCAAAATGCTTGACGTTTGTAGCGTGGCAGGCGAAGTCAGCACTGTTGTGTTCTGGGATGGCGTACATTGATATCACTATTTAATTTGTATGAAAAAATGAAAATTCAAAGATTCCATTATTTTTAAAAGTCGCTGAACTAATGTTGTTCAGTTTGACGAGGACGCTCTATGTTTTAATTTTTTGCTCGTATTACAGGCCACACCCGGTATGTGATTTATTTCATAGACCTACCTACCTACAATCTGTACGGAATAGTAGAGGTCGCGTTAGTCCTACTCACTGGCCGGTTTTTTAAAGAACGCCAATACAAATTGAAATAGTTAAAATACTCGACAGTTCATTAAATCTGCGTCCATTTTCCCATTTCCGAAAAAAGTTTTAGTATTCAAAGCTGGTGACGACAAAGCGGACCGCAAGTTATTTCGCTATTTATCAAGTGAACTATAAAGTGTGGTGCGAAGTTTCGCCGGCACTCGCCTCGCTCCGAATTTGCATGGAAATGGGAAAGAGTCTGAGTCTTAATTGAAAGTTTGATAAACGCAAAAGGTGAGAGCGACTTCTTCGTGAATGGCCGTAACTTATATTACTGTGAATCTTTGCGATGGGCTCGTTATTGATCGTACCTATAGTATTATTCCACATGACTATCAGGTACCTACACATTTGGGCAAAAGCATAAAAGCTACTTTTTTGTCAGTTCAAAAATCGTAATTCCTCAGTTGCTATTTTTGATTTATTTTTCGTTTTAGCGCACGCAAGGATACTCGGCAAGTGAATGTATAAAATGTATAATATTTCTGTTAAATTTTATTACTAAGCTATTATTTGCTTATCAACTAATTTAATGTTATTTAAGCTACTTAAACATGTTTTATAATCTAAAAAGAAATATTCATGTAGTATAAATAATTACCTAGTTATTAGCGTGCATAGCCAACGGCCGTTATGAAGTAAACCCTGACACATTGCAAAACTATGAAGTTTCTGAATATAAACATTATGAATTAAAGACAAAAATGCAATGCTTACTTGTGCATGCGACAGAGTAGTAAGTAAGTATAGCACTTTTTTCAATGGTTGACATTAACAATAATCAGGAACTTCATAGTTGTGCATTGTATCAGGATTGACACCTTAGCGGCCGGCGGGCAGTATAGTGTATCTGTATAGCGGTCCGAGTATCACCAAGGGAGCTGGCTGAAAATCAGCGATCAGGTGTTTATAAATATAGACGACCGGATGCCCAAGTGGTTAGAGAACCTGACTACGAAGCTTGAGGTCCTGAGTTCAATTCCCGGCCGGGGCAGATATTTGTACATAAACTCTAATATATTAATAATAGAGTGCATGTGCTGATATTTTTGACCACCTTGGCCGCTCCGAAATATCTGATGACGACTGTACTGTGAATTTTACGGCGAATAAACGACGTGAGGAAATCTGGACCACACCGTAGAAACTACCGGCCGAGCCCTTTTATTCTGAGGGAGGCCTACGAGTATGCCCAGCAAGGTATTAAAGGTCCAAGAAAATTATTATGACATTAATTTGTGAGAAGCTTCCACAATGATAATAATATTGAAAAGAAACGGTTATCCTATACTGAACTGTACCTATTATGAGTTGATGTAAAGCGCTAGTGCTTTATGCTACGTTTCTTTTTCCGCCGTCTCAACAATCCACAGTGATTTACTCGAGCGAATTGGGCCACGATTTTAATGCCCTGTAAATCGTTTCTGCCAGTTATTCTCAGTAATCCAGGCTCAGGATAATAATCCGAAGGAACAATAAGATGGCTTATATTTTCATTACGGCGATAATTCAGAACGAGGTAAAGTAACAAGCCTCTTCTTACCCCTACCTCGAGGATTACGGTTTTAAATGCAAATTGAATGAAAGCTCCACCAAATGAAACTTCAACGGAAGCCAGATCCCACTAAAACCGAGCTTAGCGGAACATGCCGCTTATTTTGGGGATTCTCAAACTGAGTGAATAATTTCTCATCTTGTTTTAATTACCCCACGTTATTTCAATGTTCCCGTACCGACATACTGTGGCTTGATAGGAAGAAAATGATGTTTAGGCTTTTGGATAAGGCCGCCTATTGCTTACCGTGTAATTTTCTCTCTGTGTACCTGTTTCCTGAATCGCGTAAATACAATAAAGATTGTATTGTATTGTATATGACACCCTAAAAACAGCATTAAAATAACCCGCTGTGTTCAGTTTTGTGCTGTGTGTGTGGTGGCTACAATCGATCTGATATAAACAGTTGCAATCACCTAATTCCGTGTTAAGCCCATTAAAAGCAAAAAGTTAGTGTACCTGATTTATTTAACGGGAACTTTATACATTTTATTTACATTCGACCATTTCAAGTTTTAATATGAATCCTATTAAGCACTGACAGAGCTTGAAAATGGTACCAATTTATACCGGTATTAAAGCAGTAGGTATTATATCGTATTCGAAGATACTTTCATTGATTATAAACTTAAATTTTTTTTTATGAGTAGGTGGTACAATTAACAAACTTGACGAATGATTATGAAACTCAAAAATCAAACTTAACTTCTATTGGCACGAATGTTCATTTTAAATACTCCTTTAAAGTGAAAAGAAATCGAAAATATCACGGTGTACACGGTATTTCTTTCAAACTCTGGCCCCCAGAACTCAGAGGACAATTTAATGCAGAAATCGTTACCTAGTCCTGCGTGTCCAAAGCAGAAGAGGCAGCCGTCTGTCCCGTTGATAACTGCGTGGATGACATCTGTCAGAGCGCTCGAGCATATCTCCGTCTGTAAAAAAAAGTTGCTCTAGTAAATTTAAACATCTTAGAATCATTCACTCATTCATTTTCATTATTCGTTGAACACCACAGAGCAATACAACCAATCCGTATCCTCCAATTTATCTGCTCTTTAACGCTTGTTTAACTTAAGTTTTACCTACTTTTTACTAATTTGTTATACCTACGATGGAACGGAGAAGGTTTTCACGTCTGTCATACTTTTATCAAAACTATTGATCCTATTTTGAAACGTTTTCTTGAGTTATGGCCACCATGAAGAGAAGAGCTGTGGTAGCAATTATTAATCCTAATAAATTTAAAAACAACGCACTCGATAGAGTTTCTGCATTACTTTCTAACGTCGTTTCTAACTTTGTTTTTAATTCTAGGTCGTGTCTGTAGGAATTAAGTCGCAAGTGATCTGTTAAATACTCCTTTCTGAAAAGAAATTGAATCCGATCCTTTATTGACGGTATTTCTTTTAATTTACTCTGGCCCGGCGGAGGACAATTTAATGCAGTAGTTACCAAGTCCTGGTGTCCAAAGCAGAAGAGGAGCCGTCTGTCCCGTTGATAACTGCGTGGATGACATCTGTCAGAGCGCTCGAGCATATCTCCGTCTGTAAAAAAAGTTGCTCTAGTAAATTTAAACATCTTACAATCATTCACTCATTCATTTTCATTATTCGTTAAACACCACAGAGCAATACAACCAATCCTTATCCTTCAATCTGCTCTTTAAACGCTTGTTTAACTTAAGTTTTACCTGCTTAGAAGAGCTGTGGTAGCAATTATTAATCCTAATAAATTTCTCGATTAGTAACTCCGCAGATAAGATTAGTGTTTAAGCATTCCCGCTTGCTTTGCCTCTTTTAACTTCTCTTTACGTCGTGTCTGTTAAGATCACTGTCACTTTTTCGTTTGCTTTTTCCACGCAGACAAGGACAAAACATTTTGGTAATTTAACGGGTTAATTTATTATTTCATTCCGAATTTCAGAAAACTCAGAGGTGTGCCTAAGTTTGAATTCACGGTTCACAGGTTTAACAACTTTATATGTATGACCTACGGCTTCTAAGTGTCTCTAGATACAATAAGTGATTGCACTTGCGTAGTTTCATGCAAGAAACATCGCGCGCTTGCCAAGGAAATACGTAGCAACATTAGTATGTATTATTCTCGCGATAATTAATCTTTAATTACTACTATCCACGGCTTAACTATCTACCTTTAAAATTCATTGTTTGCGTTGACCTAACATTAAATGGAACATCTAAAACTTCGCAACGGTAAGCGTTAGAGGTAATGCATTGAATAATTTAAGCAAATCTGCCACTTACATGGTGTTTACGTTGCAAAGCCCGGCTGAGCCGCGGCACACCTCGGCAGCCCTCGGAAAACCTCGGCAAACCTCGGCCGAGCTCGTGTTTTCTTTCGGCTCGAGATAATTAAAAGGGCTTAAGGTACGCGGCGGGATTACGTCACGGCCCGCCATATTGCGCTGAGGTTGCCATATTGCAAGCAATTTTGCCATATCGTGCTATTAAAAATTGCAAAATATTTCAACATGTCATTAAATTGTTAGAATAATGCAAGTCAGCTTAGCTCAACTTGGTGTCATAAATAGTTAATAAGGTAATCAGTTATTCTGATGTTGTAGTAAATAGTTTGAACATTAGTTTAGCTAACTTATCGTGTGGAATGGTTTGAAGAAACTGATCTGTAACTAAGCAGCGAACTGTTTACCTACAATAAATGTATTTACGTGTCATGACATAAACAGATAAATTTTGAGATCACACGTCAAATTTTTAATAGTAGAATTTTGTAGTGTTTGAACCTACTGTCATCACACCACGAAAAATTCACGTTAACTTTGACTTATGTTTTAAACTTAGTGTGCTGTGTACCTGACGTGGTTAATATATAACAAAATCCTTATTTTTCACACTGAAAGTGCTCATTTCAATTCCTAGTTCTTACGTACAGACATAAATTGCAAACATGTAAAAAATATTAAAAATAAATATTGTTTCACCAAGCTTATCATGAAAGAAAAAGTACCGTACGAGTATATTGACCTGGAACCCATTATTCATTGATATGGACTCCCCCGAAATTATAATTCAACCACTAGAAACGCCGAATAAGTTTACAAAATACAACCGCTTAAAATATTCCCGAAACAAATAAAAACAATTACAAGGATTGCTCACTTAAAACTAAAAGATTAGATAGAAAGTTAAGGTTTCTAAAATTTCATTATTAATATCATTTTAGTGTTTGAAAATTATAAACTTTCTCAAAACACGAACTTAATATTAATTACCATTAATTTGTTAATTTCTATCATGGCAACCCCACTTGAAGCACTCATTTGGCGTGGATATTGAAATTGTTGTGAATGAAAATTTTAATGGCCCCTTCGTCGTTAATTGAGAGCGTTTAGATCCTCCCCGAGAGGGAAGTAAATTATTAAAAAATGCGTAATTTTTATTGAGAGGTTTTTCATTGAGTTACAGATAAATTGAATTGGTTCGGATACATCTAAAATAAGTTATTGCCTGCTACATTGTCATTGTGTGAAAAAATATTCTATGTCCTTCTTAGGGTCTCAAACTATGTCCACAATAAATTTCATTCAAAAGATATATAGACAGACAGACAGAGTTACTTTTACTAAACTATCATATTATATAACTACAACGTCTATTTGAACGGTGTCATCACTGAATGCAACGGTCACCAGTTTTATCAATAATTAATGTTGTAATCATTTCTTTAATTTCACGGTTAAAGCAATAACTGCCAGCAAAGCATCCGTTTTCATGGCTTTCATTTAATACCGCTGCCGCTGAAGTAATTTAACAGTTATTAACGCATATATGCGTTTGTGGTAACTGAAAAGCAAATAAATGCGTTAGCGAACATGACTTTACATGCAGTATAACCGGATTGAGTAAATTGTGAAGTCTCTACGATTTATCGTAGACGCTCTACGGCGCGGCGTAGAGCGCGGCGATAACTCGTTACAGACGTCTTAGATTATATTTATAATATAAATAGAAATGTAATGTAGATTGTTAAAAAAAATACCTACATAGTTGAGCTTCTTGTCAGGTTCTTCTCATCAGAGGTTTTTTCGGGAGTAAAAAACGTGATATGACAGTCTCTATGCAACTTAATCTATACTAAAGTTGAGATTTCCGTCATGAATGAGTCTAGTGAAGTGATAAAACTAATTGACTTTGTGAGTTCGTTTCGTCAACTTCCTATCTACTTAATACTTACTTAATACTTGTTTTTTATTTTGTGTTGTCTGTAATTAGCGAAGTGCGAATAAAATATTTCTATTTCTATTTTTTTTAACTCACTGACGGGTTTCAGGGATGTTATCAAATCACTAAAAACTCATGGTGAAGCGAAAAAACGAGTTTCCCTTTTTGGCTGATTTCGTACTTTCACTAAACTGATTCAGGGATTTCATCAAATTACTGTTTTTTTAGGCAAATGATAAAATGAATTCACCAAAAATGTTAAAATGTTTTAACACTACTTGATTTGGCGGTCAAATTCTTCAGGGATTCATTCAAAATTCTGATTTGGCCATTTACCTGCGACATATAGTAAATACAAGATAATAACATGATGCGTCTAATATATCTATGTAAATCCATTATTACACCGACTGACCGTTCGCTAAGCCATGCCAGGTCAGTCCTGAGACCTTAAGCTGCTGTCGCCCCCACTGTCGTTGCCGGTTGAAATATTGCATACCGGAGGACCGTCAGCATGAAAAGTGAAACTAATTTAAGACAATGGCAAGTTTCGGCGGATAAAGTTAATGTCAACCGCGATTTTTGGCAATTACGCAAGTGTTCAAATATTTTTGAGAACCTACATAGACAGCTATAATAGTAATGGTAATTGTACTTAGGTACACGTGCTATGTAAGCATGCGAGGATTGTCGAGAACCTGGGTTTGATTCCCAGTCTTAAATATATTTTTTGATATTGTTAACCTATTGATGGGTAAAGACATCGTTGTGTAATACAACTATTATTTATTATGGTAGGGTCCACACACATCGCGATAAAAATTATTGCGATACTTCGTCTTCGGCCTACGGCATTGTGCATGGCCACATTGTAAACAAAGAAATATTTATCGATAATGAAACCCTTTGATGTGCGCGAGTTTACCGACAGTGGGGCGAAGTGTCTGCGGCTTCGCCCGAAGCATCGCGATAAAGTGAATATTCGAGTTATTGCGATATGTGTGGCCCTAGCATTAACAAAATTAGCGTATAGCAAGTCTCTATCATAATATTGTCATCTGTCGTACGAATACGTTTTTTCTGTACGTCTTAAAACTAAAAAACAACTAACCTTCATAGTAGCATCTAGCAATTAAATTTAATTTTATAGGTTTGGCAAAAAAATCCATTGGGAATTTCTAAAAATTATATAGTAGATTCAACATACCTACCTGAAATTAAATAGTAGATTCAACATACCTACCTGAAATTAAATAGTAGATTCAACACACCTACCTGAAATTAAATAGTACTTTCAACATAACCTACCTGAAATTTTGGGATTTTATCCGGATCCTGTGGGAATATCGGAATAAAAAGTAGCCTAAAAGTTATTCCAGATGTTTTGCTATCTACCTATATACCAAATTTCTTCCAAATCCGTCCAACTGTCATATTGAAGGAGTAAAAAACCACACACACGCACGCATACAAACTCATGAACATAAAAAATCTCTTATTATTTTTTTAGTAGGATGGGTAAGTGGTCGATATTAGATGGCAGTGTACCGCAACTTGAACGATATTTTCTCACACCTAAAATCTGTTACAAGTATTGAACCAAAAATTGCGCTTGATGTGACAAGTCACTATGACGACAAGTGCCTGATATCACCAAAAAATAAGGTTAACGACCCATTTGCCATATCTCATTATCATTAATAAACTACGACTAATAATACCCTTAACGTTAATTACCACATTTCCGCATTATGGTAGGTACTATACTCTAATATGTACAAATGTAATTCCAATACACATTTAAGCCAGTGCCTAACGCCAGATAAAGGGGATTACACACTATTAATGACTGCGGAACGCGGTGTTAGTGCGGAAATTTATGCGGAAAGTGTAATTAGGTGCAGGTGAGGTAATTTAGGTGGTCTTTTATATGACGCGATAGGAGACTTAGGATAATAACGCATAGCGGTGGTTATAAACAGTCTGATAGTAAACTAGTAAGCAAAATACATTATGTGCTAGTTTTTCGTATACTTAATACATCGTCGTAAAAAAATAAGTAAATATCCTACAAATATCATAAATGCGAAAGTTCGTGGGTATGTATGTGTGTGGTGTGTTTGTTTTTCTTCACGCTAGAGCAGTTGAACGTATTGGATACTAGTTTTAATCCAGTAAATTCAGTCTTAGTTTGTGTTTCTTCAAGAATAATTGTTATCTTTTACTAGATCCATGTCATTAGAGAGCCATTCACGTCAAGAATTTCAATATTTAGGTACTTATTTCTGTTCCTTAAACCGTGTCTCGCGTAATACCAGTTCACGTTCATATTGCAGAAAATTCTTATCATTTTTAAGCGCTACTGCGAATATAGAAAAGTACGCAAAACTTGCTTCAACGCTGTACGTTCGCTTAACTATTTAAACACGTGCATTCCCAAAGCGCCCGAACAGACATTTTTAGTGCACGAAACTCAACTGCGATGCGGATGGCGAGGCGGCGGTTTTGATCGAGCTACGGATTATGAGGGATATAATGTTCGTAATCTATATTCTGCTCATATATTAAAAGAAAAGTTTCTATTTACCGACTGAATCATAAACGCTTGGTTAAAAGAGATACTAGTTATTTGTTTGGCGCTCAACACAACTATCTACATTTTGAATCAAATATTCTGAGGAAAAATCTTAACAAGAATATTGAATATTGATTGCTGGAATAATTAGTCCATATTTTAATACATCTTTTAGAATTATGTCCTTAAAACATAATATTTCATTGAAAAATTCGTAAACATTTTTCCTTGAGACAGAAAAAATACGAAGTGTTTAGAATGGAAGAAGCGCTAAACTAAAACTAGGTGATATAAACAATTTCAGTTTATGAACGTAAAACAGCAACAACTTAACAAGTTCAATACAAGCACCGTAAGAATACATAAAGATAGAAATAAACAGCAAAATTCAGCTGAGCTAGTGAATGATTCAAGAAACGTGTCACGGTAAGAGGCGCAAAATATTTTTCAGAGTTCTTATCAACCTGACGGCTGCAAAATAGCCCACGTACCTGCCTAATTTCTTTTCAACTATATACAAATAGCTTTATGAAATCTGATGTCATAATATTCGCTTGGCACACAAAATTCTTGCGACGAAATGTGTATCTTTCTAACGTAGTGAAATTGGAATAACACAGTCGGCGGAAATATGTCTTGGATAAAAGAGACCTTTACAATTATTTTGACAAAAAATGATTTTACTTTGTTTATAATTGCGTGAAGACCAGAGACAGAAAACCAGTGGCACTTTTGAATTGTCATGATGACTTGTCATTTATAATTGCCGATATTCGTAAATCAAGTACAATCCGTGAGCTCTTAGAAAACCTTCGGGTTTCGGGGAAATCGGAAGTTTCGTGTTGTAGAAATGACAATTCTTTTTGACTTAGTAGCAATCCATGACGCGGAGAGTGCACTCCTTGTGTTTTCATTGATTTATATAGCAGTTTAAACCACCACTTACTTATTTATTTAGTTTAGTTTTCGAAAAATGATTTCTATTGGGAGTCAACTTAAATAGGGTATTTCTGTAAATAGCCAATAACGGGAAATCGTTTATAATTATAATGTATATATTTTTTTAAAGCAGCTGAAAGTTTCAAGAAACGTGTTGGTGTAAATATTTTAATGAGGTTCAAGACCGAGTTATAGAAGCAACGAGGATTTCGAAAAGTACATAAAGAAATATTAAACGAAGCAGACCAAAAAAATTAATTTGACATACCCAAGAGAAGTAGACACAGTATAACAGCTCTATATATACTTCAAACAAAAGTAGTAAGGCGGGGTTCTCTATTTAAATGAACGGTGGAAGAATTCGAAAATGCTGATTTTGTTTTATTTGTATCATGACAAAAAGTCATATTGTATTAAATTTGAAAAAGATAAATAAGCGTAATATTATTACAGTAAGGTTTATTTTGTACTGATGGTTATTCTTTACATAACTTTTTACATTAACTTCGAAAAGTTTGCAAGTTGATAACAGAACAGAACCGCATATCACGATCGCGTGACATAGTCAATACTCGAAAATGGTTCTAAAATCCGAAGGTTTTTTTAAGAGCTCACGGAGAGTACGGTATAAAAAACAGAATCCAAAAAAAGATTAACAACAGGTGATAATTATAATGTTAAAGAACAGTCTCACCCTGAGAAAATTGTAACCAACTAACTTAAACTCAACCACACAACAATTGTTAATGATTGGCACTATGACACATACCTACCCGCAAAACTAAGCAATGGTCAATGGAGCAATGATTGTTATTTTGCTCATTATTGCTCGAAAGTTATACGTTTATACGTGACTGTGTGTATATACACAGCATGAGCATACATGTATGTAGATAAACATGATAAGTTACTAACAATCTATTTTGAATTTTATAAAGTCTATTGATTGAAAGTTAGAAGTTGGTAAATGAGAGATTGCTCTGACAGCCCCAAATTACTACGGAAATCCCAATTTCTGGTGACTATTAAGCAGCTTCTGTAGGGCATTAGCTAATCTATATACCGGGAAAATACCGTGAGACTCACTCATATTGAAATAAACAGATAACTCACGTCTTTAAGTTTAGCTCGCCGTGCTCCGGACTAATGCGTAGCCCTTTTCTCGGAGCCCACACCACGGCGGCTGCGCAACGTGTTTTGCATTTAAAGCCTTGCGTTGCGTTTTGCGTTTAAAGACGTCAGTTAACCGTTTATTTCACTTTTTATTTTGTGCATTGAAAAAAGTTTATACCAATACGTTTATATGAATGAAAATGTACCGTACCTGTGAATCATCTTGGGAGAAAATAGCGTCAAAAGCGAACATCTTCGGTGCGGCCACGCCGACCTTCCTGTCTTCGGGCGGAGCAGCTGCGCCGGTCACGTTCTCGCAGAGGCTCACTTGCTTCTTGCGCTTGTCTAGCGAGAACGTCTGGGTGCCGCTCGTGAAAGGACCCTCGCCAGATGCACCGACTCGTAGCATTACTTTCACCTGAAACAAGCATTAAGGTTATTGTCATCGTCAAAATCTGGTAGCATGGTTACTCTGAGGATGAACTCTGATTGAGTTCGAAACGCTTTAGTGGTGTGTGGTGGTGGTGACAGTTGAGCTTATGTGATTTGTGCGTGTCCTTACAGTGTGGGGGTGGAGATGCTGCATGAACACACACTTTGTTGCATAGACGTAGCTATCGTAAGGTCGCGGGTATAAGCAAAGTAAATTGTATATACCTAGTTCATTAATAAAAAAGTTGGAAAACCCCCGACTTTGTCACTTCAAAGTTCAATATCTCAAAAACGGCTGAACCGACTTTGATAAAACATGTCTAAGAATCATCGCTAGAAAACCTGCTTTCAAATAAAAAAAACGCATTCAAATCGGTCCATCCGTTTAAGAGCTACGGTGCCACAGACAGACATACAGACACACATAGCGGTCAAACTTATAACACCCCTCTTTTTGCGTCGGGGGTTAAAAATGATTGGTGGCAAGTCTGTCCTAAGAACAATTTAATGAACGTAACCTTGGAACGCATATTGGAATGTTTCGTATTATTTTTAACTACCGGCGTTTAAAGTCCACTTTTTTAACCCCATCCAAATTTTATACGTACATTTTTCTTGCTGCTATATGTATTTTATAGCCAACTAATAAATAGGGTTCCGTGACCCACATAGGACTGACAAGCGTGCGTGAGCCCCACGGAACCAATATTTGCCCTCGCTAGCAAATATTTCCGTAAGGTCTGCGTGCCTTTTCACCCCTGTCTTATAAACAAAGAATTATCACTCAAGTGATTATTGCATTCGTGGGATAAACTAAGTATGGCCGTGGTGTTGTGAATTAATTAGTTCTCTATATATCTAATAGTATAAACTTATAATTTATAAAAGAATAATGTGACTAACTGACAATACTGACATACTGTAGCCTAAACTGCCTTGGTATATTTGCGATTTGACGGAAATTATTGTTCTTTGAGGTTCACAAAGGTGTGCACTAAAAAGGAATTATTGAAAACTCCCATAGGCTTATTTTAGGGTTCCGTAGTCAACTAGAAACCCTTAGGTAATAATAGGTGTATAAGTTTTTTTAACAATTTGCTACCACCTGACGAGTTTGTTGGCAAATGATATACTTTAAAGTGCATTTTTTAAAGGTGAGTATCCCCCTCGTAAACTAAGCACCTACTACATAAACATGGAAAAAACATGATGGCGGTATGTATGTCGGCGGCCGATCGTAAAATCCGCCAGATCACGAAATTCCTAGGCATATCGTGAAATGCCGCCATTTCATGAATTGGCTAAGGAACATCCGCCATATCGTTCATAACTCACCGTTTAGCGATTTGCCTAGTGACGTTTAGGCAGATCATGAAATTCCTAGGCATATCATGAAGCGCCGCCATTTCATGATTTGGCCAGTTTAGGCAGATCATGAAATTCCTAGGCATATCATGAAACACCGCCATATCGGTTCTGGCACTTCGCCGGCCGCTGCCGCGGCACGCTCGCTTCGCTCGCTCGGCTCGTGCGTCGTGATCACAATTAATACTAACCACTCCTCGCTTCGCTCGTCGTACCTAAATTTTTCTATATAAATAAATAACAACTAGTGAATACTTTATTTACCAACAAAATTCTAACCTCTAAAATACGGGCAGACGTCCATGGTTTTTTCACATTGTGCACAGAATCCGTTTGTTCACATAAAAAGAACGGAGCTGATGTTCAAAAGCTTCTTTTGCACTTCTATTTTGAATTCAATCACTATTTTCGGTTTAAAGATCATTTTGTTGCGACGCCGACATTTTTCACGCGCTAAACAAACACGGGCGGTCAGCTGGTCACGGCCGCCATTGCATACGCAGCGCCACCAGTGGCCAAATAAGAAACTATTTTACGATGTGCCCGGTATAGAGCTAGGAATATCGACGAATGCGTTGCTCTAATCGATCTGCCGTATTATTTCTCAGGCACATCGTGATATGCCTGGCCAACGTTTAGGCATATCATGAAATGGCGGCGTTTCACAATATGCCTAGGAATTTCGTGATCTGGGGGATTTTACGATCGGCCGCCGACATGTATAACGAATTGAAGGGGAAACTATTACCTGCAGCTTAGTAGGCTTAACAAGGTAACGAGTAATAATCGACCAAAACTTATCATATTGAATATTTGCCACATTTTAGTATAAATGTCCATACCTAATGCGCATGGTCCGACACATATTTGCCAGTTTTCTTAACTTCCTTTGCTACTTTACAGCATTAAAACCGACCACAACAAATATAATCTCAGGTGCAGGCTTTCACTGGCGAGCTGTCATTGTAAAGCCTCTTCCACACGGACGAACTGTCGACGCGCGATACCGCGCGGTCCGTCAGTCATTCGGCTTAGGCATCGGGCTTCCCCAGTTGGCGAATCACGTGCTCCATTGAATTTGAATCCACTGGCTAATTGGAAACGATTTTTTCGACAGCTTGTTTCTTTTGTTACTCTACTGTTGCTGTTTTCGATAATCTGTGAGTCTATTCAAATATTGCCGTTGTGGAACCATATATTTTGATAAAATGAGATGAAAATTAGAGGATGCAAAACCCTTTATTTGGTAATCTTGCGTAGGTAACCGATCTTGGTCTCAAAAGAGGACAAGCGCAAGCCTTAAATTCGACAGTACTTATACTGATTTGGCCTATTTGTGACGTGTTTTTTTTCTTTTTAATTTCTGGTAAAAGGTAATCATAAAATATGTAGTTTGAATTTTGACCACGTACATAGACTTACCAATATAACTAAATTATGACAAGGTGCCGTAGGCGGACTGCCATTGGAAAATTCTCAGACAGACAGACGACAGCTAGCTACAAAACAAGTGTACACATTTCCGTATCAAATTAAATTTTCGTGTTAAACATGTTAAATCGCTGTTCGTCCGTCTGCCGATATATCAGCCGTTGATGAGTAAATCCGTAAATCCTGACTGACGTACGATCGCCCGCCGTCGGTATCGCTTGGACGCACGCGCCTCTAGTGTGCAACTGTCTTTACAGTGTTAAGCGAATTTCAATAATATTGCGTCGAATTAAAGTCTTATGCTGGTTTGATAATTTTCTTCTTCATATTGTGAGTTGGATTATGATCTTAATTTTGATTGTTGAATCGTCCCTGATGGCGAAACATTATGATGCTGTAGTCATGACATTTTCAGTTAGTTCTTTATGTAAAGAGTTGTAAAACACATGTACCATCAGCTAAATAAGTGGTCCATCAATTTTTAAACAAGTTCCTGTCAAATGAATGAATGAATATTGGTATTATTGTTTTTTGACATGCAAACGATTATCAGCTTTAGGGTGGTAGACCACATATTTGGCGGATGGTACCTATCTTCCTACTTACCGGATTGTACATGAAGTTCGATATATTTCATTGAATTTTCAGATGCCTAAACAATCTCCTAGTCACATTTGAGTTAGATTATGTAGCATTAAAAATACGTCTACAAAAACACTGCTGTATTTTTGTTCAAGTATGTGTATGTATGGTCATAGCTATAATTTGACATTTTCTTTTCAACCTAAACGTGTCACAATCTTTAAATGGATAACATAGGTAAATTCCATTACGAGATGGCTCAGCATCTTAAATTATTCTGTGGCAGGAATGACAAAAGGCCCCTGTCTTGAGGAAAAAACAAATCTTGTTGTCAACAAGCAAAATGGCTCGTCAGAGCGGCCATATTGCTTTCATCTTTAACAAGAAGTCTCAAAATGTTGCCTGTCTACAAAGTATAAGGTTGTTTGGTGTTTTTAAAATATCAACTCAACGGCAATGCCGCAATGACGTCGGTTTTGGTTTATTACTAAAAAATTATTGAATAATTGACAGGGTGAAGCTATTGCGGAAATTTTCATTGATTCTTTCTACAAGTCTTTGGTTAGAAACAGTCAAAGAATTTTAGATGAAAAAGCCAAGGTCTTCAATTTTCTATCTCGAATTAAAGTTTGTATATTAATTGTATAAAACACTCCTTTAACTTGAAATTTATGAGTTGATTTGCACAAATAATACAATAACTACTTATTGCTCAAAAACAAATTCTAACTCTTCACACCCCATTTATTCCTTCTCCCCTGCAATAATTTCTGCGACCTATGAGTGATCTTTTACAGCATACCTATGATTTCGAATTACAATAACCAGACAGCATTGTAGGGGAGTATTTGCACCCTTGTTCGCTGTATTCGTACACTTCGGAGCTGTTCTGTGGGGGGCAAAATTTAAATTTCCGTAAAATTGGGCCAAAGACGAAGGTGCAGTGAAGACGCGCGGTCACTGAAGTGGAAAATTAAACAAGATAATGAACCGTTCGGCGCCTCGAATGTGCTAAACTGGGAAATTTATATAATAAACTTGGGGTGTAAATGATACGGATTATGACGCGGCTGTTTTTAGACTTACGGAGAACTATTTTGAATTTGTTCAACGTTGCGTCCTATATGAGGGTCCAAATGGGAGGGATAATTAAATACCTGGGCCAATCAACTATTTTAACGACACTTTGGGCGTCTCCTGCGTTACCAAAATTGTCTCTGGCGTTACCAAAAAATCGTACTTCCAACAAGATATTTCACGGTTTAATAGGTTGACTGGTTGAAATTACGTAGGATGGCATGTATTCATGTACAACATCTATTAAATTACAGAAAAAACATGTTTACTTACAATAATATGCAATTGTTTGAAAAATGTCGCGGACAGATTAGTGTCGGTAAAAAAGTTGACTGGCCCACCTACCACGTGGCGTTTGAACTATCTGAACTCATATTAAATAATAAATGCACACGATGACTAAAGGACAAAATCATATGTTTAAAACTAAGTAAATCGGAATCGAAGTCAAAATTACTACCTATTATAATTAATTGTTTCATTTAATTTTTAATACAGCCGAAACATATTGTAGCGTAGGTACTATTTATCAAAAGTCTTCGCTTTGTTTATCAGGTTATTTATCAAAATATCAGAACGTGCCGCGCTCTAGCCTTGCCATAAAATATTCCTTTTTTTATGGAGGATTCGGGACGAATTTGTCGGTAAAATGACAGTTCATCGGCGAAATGAAGTTTATCGGCCAAGCGCAGAACAGATTTATCGGCAGCCCCATGATGTTTACCTTACCATAAACCTTGCACCCTGCTTTTGTAGAAGATTTTCAATTCTTGTTCATGTTTACGTTTTGTTAAAGGCTTGTAATTTCATGGCAGTGTAATATAAGCCCTAAGCTTTGTAGGTTGCTTTGCAGCGGACATTTAACGGGAAGAATGGTGCATACTTTTAGTTTTGTAGCTCCTGTTTATGATGTTAGTGTTAGTGATCAGGGATCGTATTGTCTAACGCGCTGACGTTCGCGATCGCATTCTCTCTTTCTACCCTCGTCTTATATCGTGTGATAGAAAGAATTGAAAAAAAAGAAAGAAAGAAAGAATTGGACGGATTAGGAATTGGTGGTAATTATAGTGATTCCAAGTGTGTTAAATAATAAAGCCTCTGTTCTTCGTGTTGTGTTGGTTCTAAATGAATGTTCAAGTTAAGAGACATTTCATAAATATAGACTTATCTTAGCCCCTAATATGCGAAAAATGACAATTTTGTTCACGTACAAAAGGCAAACAAGATATATGACAGTGTTATGAAATCTCAGCATTACGCCAGTTTAGGAGCAAAGGGGCGATAAAAGAGTGTCACCTGCGGACACGGGGGTAGCTGGAATGAGCTGCGAAATCGTTGTACTGCCTTACATGGCGGCTTTTATGAGTTTCGCCAAATTTACGATGTACACAGCACGCGAGTTGCTTTTATTATTTGCTAGCTTTGATTTTTTCGGTATTTTTTAACATGTTGTCGACACGTCGTTCTATTGTTGAGCTCGTATTATATTTTGTTTATAGACTAAAAATGAGTTGCACAGATTAGTATAAAGATAACCAATGCCAACCACTCACATTGAAGATATTTTTTATTATGAGCGCGAGGATAACGAGCTAGTGGGTCATCTAATGGAAAACGATCACTACCGTCCTTCTACCTATACTATCAGTAACTCAAGGAGAGTCACTGGTCTGTATTTAGCTTTTAAGACAAATAATGGTTTTGCACAAAAACAGAATGAGGTGTTAATTTTCTTTTTCAAACAGGACCCCGTAACTAATTATTACAGTAAAAGAGCAATGCTTTAGACATGGTTCATAGACAGGTAGATAGACAGAAATAGTTACTTTTTCATTTATAACATTAGCAAAGATAAGGATAAGGAAGTAAAGAAGTAAGGATAAGGGATTAAGGATGAAAAGTGTTTTTTGAAACAGAGAGCCCCTTAATCTTTTTTTAGGTTCATCTCCTCGTAAAAACGACCCAGTGTTTCATACAAACGAGTAACTGACGTTTTTCCGTTCCCCTGAGGGGTTGAGATTATCTTTGTATGAATAATGTATGTTTTGTCACTGCGTCATTGTTATGCGTGACGCCATTGGATGATATTGTTGGGTTGTAAGTGCTACTGCAGGTTTGAGGTTGTTTGATGTCTTTCTTGTTACGATCAGCTAGGCCAGTTTATAAAACAAGTATTGGTATAAAACGATTCTAACGAAATATGTAGAATCGGTGGCTATTATTTTTAAGCTTTTATTTAGTTTCAGCTGTCCCGTTGTTTCTCTGTCTGTCTGTCTGTAGTCAAATCTTGCAAGTTAAATTCGATCAACTTGCAATAGTCGAATTGACTTGAAATTTGGCATAATTATGTAAATTGCGTGTCAATACAGTAAAATCTAGTAGTGACATCCTAGTAGTCCGGCTAGGATCGTCTCCGCAGGACGGAACTCTTTAACGTTTAATGGCATCGACTTGAAATTTGCTATGCAAATGTAGTTTGTGTGACAGTGCAAGTAAAGATGACAAAAAGTACAGTCAGCAAAAAAAGCTTGTATTAAAATGAAATTTTTAACAAAAACTTATTGGTAAGACAAATTTATACTTGTTTAGTTTGTCGTGTTGTGCGTAGGTCTCCTCTAGAAATGAAAGGCCTTGGGGTTTTAGATCCCATGCCCATCCCTGACGGATTTCTACATTCACCATTAAAATAATTCGCAGGTTTATGCTGGCATCATCACGATGTTTTATTTGTTTGACGCAATGTATTGTGGTAGCGGATGTCGTACACTCTCACGTATTAAATGTATGAAACCGCGTCACGACATGGCCGAAACTTCATATAATTTTAACAAGCACTTAAAACTTAATTATTACGCTTTATCATCCTTAATTCATGAATTAATTTTATTAAATTATAGTCGAGGAAACTGAATCACATACCAGGATGGAACCTTTGTGCTTCTAATGTTATGTTGACTTCCCATAGATTTGCCAAAGAAATCGTAGCGAAATTGATAATGAAAAAGTTCCATCCTACGTGATCCAGTTTCCTCGACAGCACTCAAGAAATAATTATTTATTTCAATAATTACAATTACTACTCACAACGCGTATAGGTAATTAACGAGTTTCCCCACTCAAAGCGACCAATTGTGGTAAGATATTAAATCAAAGCATACGTTCCGATGGGGGCACGGAATGAATTATGTAAATCGCCGTAAGCGGTTAACATCGTAATATTGTAAACGACACTTCGCCCCCGTACAGGGGTTACGTACTACTGAAACTGGAAGAGACATTGCAGGGTTGGCAAATCCAAAATATATTTTTTACAGCTGATTAGGAGGAGTATCCTTAGTTAAAACGGGAAGTCATAGGTTTACCTATGGTGAACTAAACAATTACTTTGCTAACCCGCGAACTTAGGATAGCTATATTATATAGATCTCTGCAAAAAATGTGTGTTCATGTAACTCCTCCACCTCCACATGTAAGGACACACACAAACCCAACTATAACCAAACTACGCTGACGCGTTTCGAACTCAACCAGAGCTCGTCCTCAGAGCCACTCAACCGTTCACCATGCTACTATATAGATGTTAGACTTATGGTCTCTGTTAAATTAAGAGTTTTGTGATTTGAAGAATTACTAAGATGGTAATAATCGGAGCATATTATCTGTTAGACAGATACACAAGTAATCCCAGTTTTTAATCAATTCATTTTGGCTTATACCTATATACTTCGCACTGCAAGGAACAGTCCTCTTCTCAGAATTCGATATTCAGATTTGTTTGGGTTTGTACCGGCCATTTCCAGAAGCATATGTCTTTTAAATCAAACCCCAAATTCTTCCGGCAGAGATGCTATCTCAGCCGGCATAAATTCGAGGGGGCAGGTGAAAATTATCAAAGGGGAGGCAGACTCAAACCAAACAGAACTTACGCGCTCTGTCTCGGCGCGAACATTTATCTCTCGCAATGCAGTATTCGAAATAAAGATTCGGATCGTTTTGAATTTTTCGAGCGCATTTTCAGTTGTTTGTTTAAGGTACAGTTTTATTCACAGTCGATGTCGTTTTGAAATTGGACAACTTTAAAATTTTAGTAGCGTAATGAATAATAATGAAGATAACAAATTTAAGATACGACTTCTTGAGTAGTTTTTACAGAACCTATAGAATCCTATGAAAATTATAGTAAATAAATCATAGTATTGTCAAATGTGACCTTGTTATTATTAAATAGATACTTAATTGTTTATAATACAATACATTTTTCAGAAAGCTGTCTAGTTATGATATAAAATTGAGCTTGGACGGAAGGTGATGTCAGCAGACTCATAGACGATGATCCCACAGAGATAAGGATTCAGGTCATACATTTCTTTGCGTTTTAAAGTGTTACAAAATCCAGGTATCCATGTCACGTTACATAAGTAGGTGTATATAGGTAGGTATATATTATACACTGTGTTATTTATAATTTCCGTTATCTTCAAAAGTACATTCACTTTGATACCCTACATTTCAGTCTACTCGTGACCACGGTCACTGTAACGTGGTCGTAACGTCGAGGTAATTATTACTCGTTGTTTAGCTTGAAAGTCCTGATTAAATAACATTCAACAGGTCCTATGAAGATCATGTCTCTAAAACACTGGTGGCCTAACTCTTACTGATTAAAAGATAATCAAGAATTACGTTTAATTATGCGCAGTAGTTTTGTAAAGGTTATTAATTTATCGCGTTTTAAGATGTTCGTAACTAAAGAGTTTTAATTCACACATACTCGTATTTAGCAAGAGAAGGTTAACAAAGTGAGTTTTCATGATGCCTCTCTTATGTGTCACGTCAATGTTACCCGTCAAATTTTGAAAATTTTATAATTTGACCTTAACGTTGTCTGTCAAGTTATCACAACTTTTTTTTACATTTGGCCATAAAGTAGGTAGTTTCTATCAATGAATTGAGCCGTCTGCTTTAACGGAAATCAAGAAAACACGGGTTATGTACAAGTGATGATGGTGACATAAAATTAACTATCGTAGGCACACCAAAATAAACGCTGGTTGTTAATGCCACCAAGAAATGTAAACTTAATTAAAACACGCAAAAGAAAGGGTAAAATTCAATTAAAATTTTATTCAAACGCTGACACCAGCCTCTAAAGCAATTGCAGAAAATTAAGTCCAATAGAACACAGTTAAGCGTCGGCTGTTTAACCGTGCCAGTTGAATTGATAGTGGCTGTAAATCCAGGGGAGGAATCGCCACAAACGACCTCATAAAGTGTTAAACAAAAACGGCAACCGACCAGACTTGGAAGAGGATTCTGCTCGTTTGACCGGGTGACGTTACGATTGTGGTATATATTATGGCACTGCCTATGCACTAGCTTTGCTCGAGCTTAAACTCGATAGTAAGCGTTTTCCCAGAGATAAGACCAAGCTAGATCGATTTGTCATCACCGAAAACCTCCACATACCAAATTTCATCGAAACCGTTGGAGCTTTTTCCAAGATTCTGTATAATATATTATGTATTGAAGAATTGCTCGTTTAGAGGTATTAGATTATTTGACATGAGATGGCAAGAGATTGTTTCAAGGGTGGCCGCTGTACTCGTAGAGACGTGGCCGTCTCGTTCCGACCCCAATGTGCTTTTGTGCTGTGCATGCAAAGTATTTGAATGGTCAATCTATATTGGTTGTAATGGGTAATACAGGATTACAGCTGATGTGTTCTATTGACCATTATGTAAGAACGATTGCAGCATATCTAGAAGGATGTATCGTGTTATTGTTTAAGAAATTTGATGTATTAAGTCCGAAGGAGAGAATGTTTTTGTAAATATTTCATTTTTAATACAAGCTTGTTGATTGTACTTGCATTGCCATCCAAAATAAATATATATCCATATCAAACATCAAATCAATGTATCAAATTGTAAGATTTGACCTAAAGAAACATAAATTTTAACAACAATGCAGATTAGGTAAATAAAATCTTGTAAAATTGTATCATTTCTAGTTCCAAAAGTTTTCAGATTTAATACAGAATACGAAAAGTGTATTTAAATAGGTACCAGTCTTCCAAATTAACTTAAGCAATTACAGTATACCACGCTTTTGACTTAATATTTAAATCCTTCGTACTAAACTTCCAACCTGCAAGCAAAACTAATAAATCACTGGCTAAAAACCAACTCAAAATGCCCTCAAACTATTAAGAGTTAAAAGGAAAATCTGATTTAAAGTTGGCTCGATCATTAAAATCGCAAGTGTAGAGATATGGAGTAAGTTGTAAATTTAAATCACTAAGTCTAGCGAGTTGAGGAAAGTTTGTAGGAAACTTACTGCAAATTGGATTACTGGTGGTGCGGGCTAGTCTGACAAGGCAAGGCGCAGCTGCTCTACTGTTCTTGCTTACACTTTGAAGTCAACGTAAACATAGAATTTTAGTGTGCGTCCGAAAAAAGATTTCCATGGGGTCACCTGGGCAACCTTTGAAAGTAAGATATGGAATGATACTTAATTTTATTTAATCTGTTCATTTTAATTTAATTTGTTTAATTCAATTTAATTTAATTTGGTAAATTTTATTCAATTTCATTTGTAACTAATCAAGATGTTTTTTAATTTGTTCTATTTGTTTATTGTCTGATTGACTTTGAACTTAATATAATAAATTTCATTTTATTTCATTAAAAGTGTTAGGTAGGTGAGACGAAACTCAAAATCAATGTTATTTACAGCGGAAACAAAGAGGAATGTTTTTGTTTCAAAACATTTAAGTAACTTCCATAATCCAGTAGGCCCCATGACCAATTAAAAAGTTTTACGAAAGTCAATCAACGTGTTTAATCTCGAATACGATTGGCGTTTGAAAATTCCATCCTAAACTAAGTTTACACACATACATACCTTCGCAAGGGTTAATAGGATGAATTTGGGATAATTATATCGATTGAAAATGTGATTTACTAAGTACTTAAGTTATTCAAGTTTGGAATGAAAGCCAACTTCAATAGCATATTCATTCCCGAAACGAAAACGCAAGTAAAAAACGAAACGAAAAAATCACGGGGAAAACAATGACAGGATTGTTTACCGCATTAGAAGAATACTGATTTTTAATATAAGCCTATTTTCTGTGCGAGAAGTTCAAAAATTTCTCTTAGTGTAGATCTACTCGTAAATCAACACGTGTATTTTGTAAGAACGCTGCAAAAAGGCTCTTTTATATGTAATTTCTATACTACCAACGCTTTCGGAAAGACCATCATTGCCAAGAAGAACGCGGCGCAAGGAACTCGATTATGGTACTTTAATTGAAACTTGACTTTTATTCCAGTTAATCCTACTAATATTATAAATGCGAAAGTTTGTGTTTGTGTGTATGTTTGTAACTCCTTCACGCTAAAACGGGTGGAAGGATTGGGATGAAATTTGGTATGTAGATAACTGGACATCTGGAATAGTGATGTAACGAATGTCATTTTTTGAACATTCGCGAATGCGAATATCTGCTACCGATATTCGCGAATGCGAATGCGAATATTCAGTTTTTCGTTTTTGCGCCAAATTGTCTATGGCAGTGCGTACCCAGTTTATACGAACGCATCGCAAAGTAAATAAATAAATAATACCAAATGCTCAAGTGAAGACTGGTAATGTGATTACGATATTAAGTTATTTTTTTTTGTATAAAAACATAAGAGCAGCAGCATTTTTTTCTGATATTAATATTCGCAAAACATTCGCATATTCGAATATTCGTTCCATCACTAATCTGGAATAACACACAGGCTACTTTTTATCCCAATATTCCCACGGGATAGAGATAAAATCTCAAAATAAGAACTACTGGGCTTAGAGAAATTAAATTTGGCATGGATGTTTTTAATGCAACGTCAATGAAAACCATGGTGTAATTTTTGAGAATTCCCACGGGAATTTTGTAAAATCCCAGAATTTCAGTGCGTAGCCGCGGGTCAACACTAGTTTCTAATATTGTATTTTATTTATGCGAGTTGTAGTAAGGGACAGGAAGTTTACCAGTCTTGAAGCTTCGCTCGCTCGGGCTTAGTTGCATCAGGTATGCAAGGAGTATAATAGTTCGCGGAACCAGTTTGTGTTACGAATCTTCGTCAAAGTAGTATTATTGATGAATAAGATTATCAGAATAATACGTTTGGTTATACAAGGTAGATTTTAGTACTAATTATTGTCATTTATATTTTTTTTCTTCCAGAAACGATAACATCATCAATGGTGAATTAAATAACTTGGAGGAGGATTGGTTAGGGAGGCTATGCAACAATTTTATTATCTATAACTGGATGCTGCTTTGCAATACTGAGTCAACCCACTGTCATTTCGCAAGACATGATCAACTGTAAAAATTCTTTCCTGAGGGTTGACATTGTATTGAAGAATTAATCAGGGTTAACACTCTTAGCATAACAGCATTTAACTAACATTATCGTATACCATAAACTCAGGTTTCTATAGTACCAGCGTTCATCAATAGTCCAAACGGACATTTTAACATTTCGAACAATTGCGGAACTGCTAACGTCATCTAGGAGGTTCATCGCAGCCTAATCCAGTAGAAAATGCACGATAAACCGCCTAACCGTTAGCAGTTCTGTAATGTAATTGTTCGAAAAGTCAAAAAGTCCGTTTGGACTATTGATGAACGCTTGGGACTATAGAAACCTGAGTTTACGGTAATTATTAGTTATGTATTCTATAAAGTATTTGTAGACGACACAGCATTCCAATTTTAAAATACAACAGTAACTACGATTAATATAGACTCCACAAAGACAGACACAGATAAACAAGTTTTATTAGAAGGAAAATAATATTTTTGACCAAACTCGATTTGCATATACCAAAAACGAAATAGCAGATTCGAATGAATTTAAAAGTGAAAAAGGCAAAACATTTGAGCAAGTAGGGGAGCAAAGTGCCTCATTACGCCTCAATGGTGCTCGAAGGGCGTTCGGTAAAAAGTTAGTAAGCGGCTAGACAACGGACGAATCATTAAGGGAACTTCACAACTTACGGAGACATTGAAATCAAAATGCAAACTGTATTCGATAGCATTCAAAATCTTTTAGTAATAATAGACTAAAAAAACTGTTTAGTCCGTCAGTTAGATAATTTAAAAATATTATACACGTATTTTTTCTTTTGTTTGACAAACAAAAAATGACGATACAGTGCTTAGAAGTTTCGAGTGAAGCCTCCACTCCAGAAGTTTAATGATCTACACCTTTGTCGATTTTTAATAATTTGATAAGCCAAAAAATACGTGTCCCATATTTTTCCATAATCTAACTGTCGGACTAAATAGAATGATATACATATTTTTAATCCAGTCGTCATCCCTATTATAGATACTGATTTTTATCAGTACAATTTTGAAACAATACAAGTGAATGCTTATATCACTAAGTTTATTTAAACAAGCATCACTACTCATCGAGTAAGCTAGTAGTTTGTAGCAACTGAAAATTTATTGATTGTTTCATGGACAATGCTCAACAAATGCCGTGCGTCTAGTAAGTACCTATTGGTTAATTTTAAGAGCAATTAGAGCAAATAGGTTTAGTAAATAAATAAAAATGTTATGCGACCACAGATATAGATTACACTAGATTACGCAAATGCATCTACTTCGCGTGTCCGAACCCCGACCAAACGTCGGGGTTGGCCCCATACAAAGACTGACCGCTCACTGACTAATCATGACTAGTGACTGACTCGAGCCCCACGGCGCGGGCGGGCGGTGCATTTGAATTGATTTTGCGCGGACATCGGGGAATTCACATCGCTAATTCGCTCTTGAGACGTCACAGTAGATATAAAAAAGTGACACGGTTGGTTTTCATACAGATTGAGGTGTTTGCGTCATCTAGTGTAATCTATACCTATGTATGCGACAGTAATAATTGTTATCAATCATGACCTAGTCCCAAACTAAGCAAAGCTTGCACTTTGGGTAGTCAGCGTAAAAATCTTTACAGGGTAGTTCAGTCAAACTAACCCAAGTACAGTCACCAGAACCAATATCTGACATAACAAATCATGCATAAATGTCTGATACGACTTTATTTCTATGGTAGCTAGGTCAAGTCAGCGATTTTTGCACGTTCCGCTGCCTGTGACCTCAGATGCTGTATACGTGCTGAAATATTCTGGTTTGATTTTAATACTCCTTGTATAGACGACGTAACAATTTTAATACTCCTTGTACAGATGACGTAACAATTTAAATACTCCTTGTACAGACGACGTAACAATTTTAATACTCCTTGTACAGACGACGTAACAATTTTAATACTCCTTGTACAGACGACGTAACAATTTTAATACTCCTTGTACAGACGACGTAACAATTTTAATACTCCTTGTACAGACGACGTAACAATTTTAATACTCCTTGTACAGACGACGTAACAATTTTAATACTCCTTGTACAGACGACGTAACAATTTTAATACTCCTTGTACAGACGACGTAACAATTTTAATACTCCTTGTACAGACGACGTAACAATTTTAATACTCCTTGTACAGACGACGTAACAATTTTAATACTCCTTGTACAGACGACGTAACAATTTCAATACTCCTTGTACAGACGACGTAACAATTTTAATACTCCTTGTACAGACGACGTAACAATTTTAATACTCCTTGTACAGACGACGTAACAATTTTAATACTCCTTGTACAGACGACGTAACAATTTTAATACTCCTTGTACAGACGACGTAACAATTTTAATACTCCTTGTACAGACGACGTAACAATTTGAATACTCCTTGTACAGACGACGTAACAATTTCAATACTCCTTGTACAGACGACGTAACAATTTGAATACTCCTTGTACAGACGACGTAACAATTTTAATACTCCTTGTACAGACGACGTAACAATTTTAATACTCCTTGTACAGACGACGTAACAATTTTAATTCACATTGTAAAGACGATGTAACCATTTTAATATACCTTGTAAAGACGACGTAACAATTTTCATACACCTTGTACAGACGACGTAACAATTTTAATTCGCCTTATACAGACGATGCAACAATTTTAGGTGACATTTTGGAAAATGAACGATCATTCAGCCAAATAGGCTTTGCGAGGGCCCCTAACGGTCACACAATAAGTTTTAAGAGCGATTACGTGACTAAGCGGAACCCAAGCCACTTCTTCAGAGCCACAAATTAAACAAGTTTTGGATTTCAACTTACTGTTGAGTTGCAAAAGTTAATTATTAGTTAAACGTTGTTTTGTCTAAGGTTTCGAGTGTTTTGGAGGCTTCGTATTGCCAGTTTGAACGTGACAATGGGAAAGTTTCGAACTGATTTTATTGTAAATTTGGTTGAACTTATGCGAATTACTTTAAGATTACTTAGTAGAAACATTTTCGAGAGTAAAATGCTAGAGTGATTATTATGATCACAATTAACTCGTCTCATACAAAATTTGCGCCCTACAAGTTTATCCCAGAAGTGGCATTATGCAGAATGTAGGTACGGTCAGCGTCAAAAGTTACTTTTGTACTTTGTCGTTTTACAGCAACGTACTTAACACCATACAAATTTGACAAATGTGGTACTTGATACGGCAAAGTAAAAAAGCGATCCGCTACTTTTGATGCTGACTGTACCTATTAAGTTTATTACCTATCATGTTTATTACAGAAAACTAGCTGAGCAAGTAACCAAGCGAATATTTCAATCGTTCTTAGATTTCGAATAAAGATTAATAAACGTATTAATAGTTTGAAGTTAATAAATATCTATAAAATCATAGCATATATTATTATTTCAATAAGCAATTTTTATACATTTAATTATTTTGGGATGTCGAAAACGACTTTAACGATTCAGACAAAACTTGCGAGAATTGCGAGAAAATCGATGATCTAGCTCGGTGTTATAGCTCAGAAAACGCGTATTGCAAAAGTCGATCGCCCAGGTACTAACATTTTAATTGTGCCTGCGTCAGTGCATAACAACTAATACAAGAGTCGAAAATTAGTGCTCACTTGGCCAGTCCACGCATACTATGAAACACCGATATTGTCACATAAACAATAAAATACTGGCACCAAAGTGAACATATACCAAGTTTTTCTTCTGCAAGAATTATGCCGCCCCAACTTGCTACTTTGACAAGTTTGGTACACGCCGAGAAAAATACGTGACGCGGGTTGGGAAGGACCCGAAGTTTGGTAAAGGGCCTAATTTGGCGAGGTATACCGATTGTGGAAAAGAAACTTATTGTCCGCGCGTTTGTTAAGGCCTTCATATAATCCTATAACATACACAACTGGAGATTAAACTTAAAGGGTCAGCAGCTATGTCTATCAAGAATTATCGTAGCTATATAATAAGGGCATGCTGCTGCCTTTTGGGTAAATACCACGGGGGTCATCCCTAGATTTAATTTAGTTCTAAGCTACCAGTTATTTTTTATGTATTTATTGAAATCTATAGAATATTCTATGTTCTTATTTAAAATGTATTCCAGTAGCTTATAATGCGGAAATTGAACCGTTATCGCAAGCAAGAGTTCAATTTAAGACCACCAGCCATCAAAACAAGAATTGACTTACCTATGTTTATACATAGTATGATACAAAAAAAGCTGCTTTGGTTAAAATAATGACGATAGTTTGTTATAATATACCTTTGTATATTTGCGATATTAACTGCGCCATTTGCTCGTATTCTGACGTGTATTGTATCAAAACCAGAAATACTTAACATACGAGTAACTCATCCACTATTCAACTCATCCCTAATAACCAGAACTACCAAAACGGCCTATGTACAAATAAAAGCAATCAAAAACTAGAACAATCATTAAGCGGTTCGCACACGAGCCCTGAAAGGGCGCGTACACACGTGTTCAAGATTTACGCGCTAAAAACTTGGGCCGTTATTAAGTTTGGTCGTATATCGCGGCAATTCGTTGACGCGCGTCTGTCGCGTAACGAGCGGTGACAAGCAGGCGGGCTTGGTAGAGTCGCTCCAGAAAGTGCTTTACTACAATTGAACACGTTATATGATAAAATAGTCATTTACTACGTGAAAATATGCATAAAATGCATAAAAAAATTGTTATTCACAAAAGGACCATTTCAGATGTTTTGTTTTGACAAAGATCGAAACAAAAAATAATATCTTGGATTTAGCTTAAGAACTAAATCCAAGTTATGAACAATAAAAAAATTATTAAGATTTGTCGTGTGTAAAATATCAGGTTTCCAGATTATTAAATACTTCTTAGTGACAAACAATTCGTACCAATCAAATAACTCAAGTAACAGGCCACGATTTTTTAAAAAAAATGACGTTTTTATTCTCAAAAACTCATTTTCATAATATCAAAGATACAATGAAAACACTGCTGTATCTACCTATATCACATTCCACATACAATATCAATAAAAAATCAAATACACAATTTGACAGTCTCCAAAAAACCGTGTTAGCGACTGTACCGAATTAACAAACACGAATGTTTATGTACCAGCAGGGTCGTTGTTAACACCGCGTCGCGGACAGCGGGGTAACTAAATAGTGACACATGTCACCGTTGTAGCTTACAATCGAGTAGGTACCAGCGTGGCAGATGTATCGTAGCAACAAGATGACAATTACAATGAAAAAGTTTCACCCTGATACTTGGACTGCGAATGGACTGTGAAACGCTCCAGTGCATCGATTCTGGTCCAGCTCCGAGTAAACTCATTCATATTTCAGATACATAGTGTCCAAAGGTGATGAATGCCTAGAAAAACTAATTCGCGCGGTTGTTCATCGACGAGATGGACCGATCAAGTGAAAGAATTGTATCCTCCAATTTCTACGCGGTCATAAGAGACGCGTTGGACAGGAACCAGTGGAGGCAGATTATCCACTTCATATGCAACCCTGACGCTCTTCACACATACGAGTAAGGGACCAACCCAAAAGAGAGATTTAAGTACTATACACACTAGCCACTAGACACTATTGCTACTCTAGCGCCATTCTGGAGGTATTTGGAACTTTGCCCCCATATGAGATTGCTTTCCTGTAAGTTCTACGTTCCATACAATGCAAAGTCAAGAAGGTGACAGAATAGAAATGTGGACAAAATATCGACTTAAGTCAGCCAGCGTGCTTTATAGCTGAAGAGGACAAAACGGAAAGCGCTGCTACGGGAAGTAAGAGTATAATTTAAAGTTGCGATATTTTACTGAGCGAACAAGGTAGGCAAGGTAGGATTTCAGTATAGGCATTATTTTTTCAAGTCTCCACGGAATACTTGGTCGCTACGAAATAATTGCTTTATATTTGAAATGGCGAGCCAATTCGAAATTGTTTCTTCATTTGAATTCTCCATTTAGTAGAAAATTCTATGTCCAAAGGATTATTAGTTTCATGAGATTGTATTAACTTTGCCTTGGGAATTTCATTATGATGATGCAACGTAGTACCCATTTTATCAATTGGATAGAATAAGCTTATTAAAATGCATAATCGCGATTTTTTTAAAGTTGATAACATTATTTAGGGAACCTATTTCTTGCTTGCTGTTTTTTTAAGTAGTAACTCGGCGCTTGTTTTGTAAATAAGTTTTCTCCAGCTTGCTCAGAAATGTTCTCATTAATGTGGAAAAATCGACCGGGAAGTCCATCGTTATATGCTTTGATGCGATAATAAATTAAAAAAAAAGTCGCATTACTACCCGGACATGTCCGGGAAGTGTTTATTATTGTGCAGGTTTTTTACTTTTACGTAATTTCATCCAAGACCGAAAATTCTCCAAACAGCTAGCCAATTGTCCAATAGTCACGTACAAAAACCGAGATTGAAAAAAAACTTTGTTATCTGCGTTTAGCTAATGCCAATAATGATTGTGTCCAAATCATAATGTGTATTTAGACTTAATTATCTTCTTGGACTGCTAAATATTTTGTAACAAAGGTTTTTTTAATGTTGTGCGTTTAGGAATTGCCGCTTTAACTAAAATTAAAACAAGTAAGTAATGTAAGTAATGTATAATATTTATATTTTCTCGAACATGCTCCGAAATGCGTTCGTTCTGTTTAAAAACAAAACACGCGAAGAGCCTCTTTTTTGCACATCGAAATTAAAAAAAAAACTTCCCTACCTAGGAGCACAGATTACTAATATGTAGCTAGCTACAGATAGGACAGTCAATTATTGTTGTTTCCTATTATTGACGTTGTAGCGCTGTTAAATTTACAATCTGTGGTACTTGTTTGACAGTCGTAGGGCTTTCCACAGGTCGATATAATCATTATCGATAGTCTCCAGTCAATGCTAGTGATGCGCTCTACGATAAATGGGAGTTACGGATGTCTTGTACTAATTTAAGTTTTATTAAGTTATGAAATAAAACGACCAAGTGTTTATAATCATTTATTCATTAAGGGTCTCGTTCCATTAAATTATATTTGAATAAAATTTAAACATGGAGCTATTATTGCAAAGGTTAGAAAAACTTTCCCTTAGACGAGAGTGGTACACCATGAACCATTTCCTTTTTCGTGAACAGGCAAGGATACGAATATCGAATCCGCGCACCTATTCGATAGAACTGAGTATGGTCAAAATGTCTTTCACATACGCGTTTCAACAACTGTTGACTCTTTGTTAAAGCCAGCAAATAAGGGCTAGTCGGTACTAGCAACAACATCCAAAGATTTTGTAAATAGTCGTTTTTGGGCATGCAAAATAGTTTGTCAGTGGCACTTGTTGAACTACAATCAACAACACAACACTTGAATTTTGCCATATTGGAAGTCAGTAGAATATCACTCGCACTAAACACTACCGCAAGTAGAGTATTGTATTGTTAAACAGAGGAGGATGGCTACTCATGGAACTACAATTCGACCAAAACGGGAGGACAACGCAAGAGAATACCCGCACTCAAATCAATGTTTAAAACACAATGACGGGTAAGGACATGACAGTAAAGAAATGGCGGCGGTCCACAGATTGTAATAATATCATACAAATGGCAGCGCCACAACGTCGATGAATGAAACTAAACTGTCAGGCCCCTGCCTAGGAGTAAAATAAATGAACCAAAGCCCATTATTTCCCGCTACACTAACTTTTTAAAACTTGTGACTATTTCATATAAAATTTAAAGTGACTAAGGAATAATCCCCAACAGCCAAGCTTTTTTCACATTTTTTCATCGCAGTGTGTATGTTAATTTTTTTTTATTTTCTTTTTAGAATGTCTATGGCTAAAAAGAAAACAGTTCATTATGCGTGAATTGCGTGATACTTTTCATTTAATTTCAAAATGAGTTCAAGTGGAGAATGTAGCTTGGAGATAGATAGTACACCGCCAAATGTGAAAGCAGAAGCAAACTTGCTTCCTGCTAAATCAAAGGACAAGTTTACGACCAATTTATGTTATGGAAGGAAAGCAAAAATGCTAACACCTTTTCCAAAAGTGTGTTTTTAGCCTATTTTAGTGAGCAGTCAAAGAACAAGAAGCCATCTACGTTGTGTGCTATTTATTCAATGCTCAAGTGCACAGTTCATATTAAACACAAACCTTACCACATTTTTGAAAACAAATGTAAAAAGTCCAAGGTTTTGAGTGGAGAAAAGGTTGATAAATTCATAAAGGAAGCACCAGATGCTAAATATTTGGCTATTAAGGTAAATCTATTTACGTTACCTCTACCTATTTTGAACTTAACAATTTTATCCGCCTATGGGTGACACTCTTTCCCGGCCCGGATAATACCGACATGGAAATACCGACCCTGTTTTTCGTGTACACGCCCATAGAAGCTCATGTCAGTTATGAAAATAAATACACTGAAATTAGAAACATAAGTGTACCGGGAAAAACAATCACATTTTCATTTAATAATTGTCCTAATATGTCAAATATAACATTTAATATTAAGTACTTAACTAAGTAAACTGCTTACTTTGTTTTCACAAACTAATTTCGTGCTATATGTATTAAATTATTTGTTTTTATGCATACGAGTATTTTATTATTTCCTTACATTGTTTGAGAAAAGCACTATACATTCCACGGCGGAAACGTGGATTGCCTGACTCGTATTATTCGTCAGGCAATCCCCTACTTCCCGGGCCTGGGCAGTAATGTACTATTACTAATCTTATAAGTTTTATTTTAATTTATTTTGACTACTATATTTTATGTGGAACCAAATATACGATTCGGACCCAAATCTTAAATACCGAAAGTGAGGCGGGAGCGTGAATTTCATTTTGTCAAAGATATACGAAAATAAAATGAGTTCTACAAGTAGCGACAAAAATATCCTAATGGGCACACCACACACTTCTAACTCGTAGCGCAGCATCTTTTACCAGTAAGGTTTATTTTTATTACTATTACAGTGTTAATTTTGTTTAGATTACAGGTAGATTGTTATATAAACATATTGTGTCGAATAAATGTAAAGTTTTAGTTTTTTTTCCTCGCATATTTTAGAAAAGCAGCATACAGGCCTCGGCAGGAATGGCATTTCGCGGATTCGTATCCAACCATACTCATCCACCAAAAGACTTTTCCCACCCTCTGCAGTAATATACTAATTTGTACCTACTTATATTATTTTTGCTGATGGCGGTTAAATAATTATTAAACAAAAAATAAGACATTAAGCAACTAAATTAATACTGAAATAAAAAGTAAAGGAGGAAATAACTTACTTATATTTACAGTAAGTGGTTTTTTCCGCCACTTTGTTTGCGAGGGATTCGTCCTACTACTTTATGGTAAGATGTAAAAGCAATCAATACACTTTGTCGTTAGTAATATCAGTTCAGTTTTCACTGTTCTTGGTTCTATTGGTGTAGTTTTTTAAATAAAGTGCAATGCCGCAATAATGCTGCTTATATCACCAATATTATTCGTTAAATCCCGAAATAACTCACAGATAACACCCATTTACACCACATGCCACGAAAACTGCACACAAAAAGAAAAACTCGCCCAGACTCGCGCATTATTAGTTTAACTGTGAACCGTGAACTCTGGCAAAGTTCACGGGCCCTCGAGAGCGGCTATATTAAAGTGGAGAACAATAAATTTAAATAAAGCATAGTTATGGCGTTTTCGTGTCCGCCACTGTTTTAATGTAACTAAGAGGCACCGTGTGACTCGTGGTTGAATGTTGTTTTGCTTCAGTCGTACCTATAGTTTTGTAAGTTTATTTGAGAAATAATTATGAGCTTCAGCCTAACAAGAATAAGCTTTTGTTTTCAGAGATCTTTGAAGTGACATCGTGAAATGCACCTGGAAAATTGTGCCTTGATGTTGCGTAGAATAATTTTAAGTTTATTTTAAAAGTAACACACGGAAAACCTCCAGTAAAAATGGCAGTGCTCTGTTAGAAAGAGAAATTTAATACCCGAGCGTGAGTTGGTACGAACTGTAGGTAGGTCGCGGCGCAGGATTTTCCTATGTAGAAAAATATGCTGAGAGTCCTTGTGCCTGATCAGAGAAAACAAGATGCAATGATGATAACGCCGGGAAACATAGCGTTTTCCCGACTAAAAGTAGATACTGCCAAATTAGATAAAAATTGATTCAGTTGTTCACCGTAAAGATGTAGCAAAAAGACAGACAAAATAACTTTCACATTTGTAACTCTATCTACTCAATATCTATGCTGGAATTTTATTTTGAATTTATAATGAAAAATAAAATAACAAACAAATTTATATTACTCGTACCAGGATCAGTAAGTAAAGGTGAATATTTAACTATATTTTGTGAAAATGGAATAAACACAACAGTTTACGGATTATGGATTACTGAATTATCATTCAAAATCTATTCTGTAATGAATTAGACTTGTATCATGAATTTATTTGTTGACGCTCTGCTCTCTATAACCTCAAATATTCAGGTTCAGTGGTCCAGTAAAACTTTAATCCCCTCCTGCGACAGTAGCCTGCTTGGTTTTTTGTCCCAAAACTCCTATTCCAATGTTAGATCTCGTCTAGTTTAAATAAGCAAAAACTTGAACACGAAACGAAACGATGCACGAAACATCTCAAGAAGCACACATTTTCAAGTTTCCAGGAATCCTAGTTCCATGAATGATGTTATCCATTCAAGAGCCAAGCTTGACGTTAACTTAAGTACTTCGGTACAAAGTAAAGGCGTGATTTTCGCACAAAAGCGAACTCGTGGAGCTGTTAGCAAAGCCCTCCCAAGCCTTCCAGACGTTTTCATAATGAATTCACTCTTATAACCAATTATCACAATGTTATTGTTGAGAACATCTTTGGTAAATAATTAAGTGCCGGTATAAATAGAATACGTAAAGTTACGTCTGTATTTTGAAGATTTCGCGAGAATGAATTTAACAATACTTAGGTAGTTAAATATAACTTCTGAAAGTGTAGTTGTATAATTGTTATTTTTGGCGTTCATAGCTCAGCAGAAAAAAAAACACTTTATATAATATTATTGACGTATAAAAGAGTTTTTTTTTATTTGATTCTAATATACAGACAGGTTATTTAAAAACTTCTAATTAGGACATCGCGATGAATCTCGCATTGTACTGATCTATGGCATGTGCACACGTATGCAAATTTGTAATCTTAGATTATCACAGAGTTTCTGCCAATCGTCAACCAAAGAAGTATATAATAACTTTAATATTTTGTCAAAATAGTATTTTGCCTAAATTTTTACAACTAAAAACAAATTCCGAAAATCACTGAACCGCAAAACCTATCTTTGTTTTTCAAATAATTTTACTAACTGTAAATTCATTATTTTGCTAGATACCGACTTTTGAATTTGTATGGACCCTTCAGTGCTTGAGTCTGACTTGAATTTGGTCAGTTTTTATGATTACTTTATTGAACTCTAAGCGAGAAAAAGTTAGTTTGGATATATTTTTCATAAATAAAAAACAATTTCAAGATGATCCTGGCAGACAACCGCCAACAAGACTTGGAAGCATTTTTGTGTCTAAATATCGCTTGACCTAGATAGAATACATTGAAAAAATAATGCAGGTTCGCAGAGATTTACAACACAATAATAGAACTAAGCAGATTTTCAAAAGCTGACCTCTCTTCAGATTAGATTCCATTATCCCACAATACGCTATGAAAGTGGAGCGGTGTTTTGCTGTGCCAATTGGATGCACTTACATTGTTGTTTAAATATGGAATGATATAGATTGGTTTTCTCAAACATGACATGAAATATTGACGTTGTGATACAAATAATAGGCCGAGAAGTATCGCGCTGCAGGCGCTGCGGCTCAGCTGCGTGCGCGCGGTCACTCTAGCGGCCTGCAAAGAGATTTCATACAACTTTGCTGGCCGCTGGCCGGCAATGCGACCGTCTTTTGTTTCAACGCGCACTCTACGACACGGCGCACGCCCACACCCAGCACCACCGCCCGCAGCCGCCCGCCGCCCACCAGCAGCCAGCGCGAACAGGGCGACCAGACTAGCGTCCCGTCAGCTTGATTTTTTGTTTTTTATTTTATTTAATGTAATGTTTGAGAAAAGCGGTTTACTAATGTTTCGGCGAAAATTGTTTAGCAAATTATTAGCTCCCAAACTATTTATCCCATATTTTTATTAAGGCGAAAGTTATTTCCCAACTCAAGTTAGCAAACAAGCAATTATCCTGGCTGCTATAAAAAAAAACCTAACATCGAAGGCTAAGGCCTTTTGTACCTAAACTATCCATGTCGCTTCTGCTCCGAACCATCATGCGTCTCGCACAAATCGTATTGAAGTAAAACTGCAATATAAAAATAGGCCAAATGTTATTTGACAATTTGTTATTTGCCTAAGCCAATCATTTGCTACATAATTATTTGCCACATAAAAGTGTGATGAAGTAAAATTTTGCAATATAAAAATGTTGCGAAATAAGAAAAATGCGAAGTAACGTTATGCCAACGATTAGGTTGCCAAATGACACTTCGGCGAAAGGTTGGTTGCTAAGTGAAATTTGGCGAAACAGCATATTTCGCCGAAAAGGCAGTACACCGAGAAAAGCACTATACAAACCTCGGCCGGAACCTGGGGTTGCCGGCCAAGCGGATATACCGGATAGGGATGCCTACTTCCCGGCCTTTACAGTAATGTACTATTATTTATCTTGAGAGCCTTTATGTACAACCTTGTTCAAAATTAGCTTAACTACGTAAATAGTATTTTGTCACAGAAACATTTGTAGCAACTTTGTATTTGAGAATTTTAAACTAGGTATCTAACGGTACTGACAAAATTGGGTTATTTTTAATATCAAAATGTAAGTGGGGGGCCTCCCCCCTTTAATTTGCCGTCACTTTTTTTATTCCTAAAGGGCTGCATAAGAAATGCAGATGCAAAAACCTATTATTGCCCTTCAAATGGCCCTACATACGAGTAGTTGACTAAAAAATACAGTTCAGTTTTTCAAATTGACCAATGAACGAACACTTCATTTAAGAATTGAACAAACAAATCAAAAATAATCCCTTTCATCGTGTGCAAACCCACTAACGAGGGATTCGCGTTCAAAAATATTGTATATCAGGTAAATAACGATTATTGTAATGCTTATTAGGTACTTGAGGCTCCACTGTAGTATTTATTGCGTTAATTGGACAAACGTCTCGGAGTCACGACATGACCACGCCCCAACCAATGGGTTATAAATATGGTGGTTAACGGGTCACCGGCTTCGGTTTTGTCTTTGGTGCTGGTTAGTGATGTCCTGGATGTTAGTTTACTGTACTTCGTTGTTTTTAGCATTAGAAAGTAGGCGACCTTGATTTATCTTTACATTGAAAAACACTTTTGAAAATTAAGTCACAGCAAAAAGGTATGTAACAATTAGCAAGGATAATGATCATTTATAGACTTTTGGTATCATAAGTAATATTGAATGTTTTTTAACGTTTTCAAATAAAAAGACTCGACAAGATTGTTTAAATTTTTTCTAATGCAAAAAAACGAAGTAAAGTCAAAAGAAAATAAAGAAGTGTCACATGAGTTTCATTCGTAAAATGAAATAATCTCAAACCTCAAGATTCTACTTTTTGGGCAACATTGAATTGCATTTCGAAAAAATTTAACCGATACTCAAATAACTGATAAGATACAAAAAACTTTATTAATTTTAAGAATATTAGGTGTGCACTTATCCAAGCGGGGTTCCTATTATTTTTCTGCTACGTTGTCTTACTAATGTATAAATCTAATATTTTTTCCCTATTTATAAAAGGTTTTTGTCCGATATTGCGTTGTCTTTTACACATGTATGTAAGTAAGTGTCAACTTTAACTGCTTGTGCTCACGGTAGCCATGTGAAACAACTATAACCATTCTATTCTGTTTTTGCTGTAACCCGTAACAATGTTGCAGAAAATATCTTGTTATTTATATCAACTACAAAAAGTACCTTCGTGTTCGGTATGTTTCTTTTAAAACAGTGTAGGATCGTAGTTTTTTTTAATAAAACGAGCAAGTGAGACAAATGATGGTTTGTCTGAGTCCACTGACATCCGCGACACCAGAGAGGAATTGCAGATATTTAACTCTTTTATATCGCTACCACTAGCTTTACTAGTAGCTATAGTAGCTAAAGCTATAGACTTTTTTGAAATAGCTGCAATATGACATTTCTGACGTTTTCAAGCTCGCAAGCAATGGGGCTAACAAGATATTTTCTGATATTTTAGTTTAAGAGTTACAAATACAGGATATAATGGATTTAAAAAGGTCAACGTTTCAACATTTAAGAAGATCAAGATAGTAATTTTAGGAAATCTCATGGGAGTATACTTAGTAAGATCTTGGAATGTTAATTCAACTGCCAGAATTGCCAGATCTAATGGTTCAAGCGAAGTCGCGGGTAAAAACTAGTACTTTTTATACATAATTGTACACATAATTGACAGTTATTGAAAATAAAATTATTCTTATTCTTTGAATCGTCATTTTTAATACTAATTAAATTTATTCTCCGGTCCATTTAGTTAAACGCACCCTTATAAAACCTGATTACGCATTGTTCCACTATCCAAGTTTAATCTGCCGTAAAGCCTCGTACACATTAACACACGTCGTGCAAAGATACTGCTATCAGCGCAGTAAACAAAGATGCGCACTGCCACCCATTAGCAGCTTATCTCGTTCTTTATTATGTGCATGTGTGCACACTCCTAGAATGAAGGAGCAGTGCATATTAACGTATTACATATGCATGTGTGTTCGTGTTTCGTGAACAGTATTTATTTATTTATTCGAAACACAAACAGAGTACTTTTACCTACAGAAAATTGTAATAATAATAATAAAATACATATTGTATAAGTAAGTACATTACATAAATACTAATTGACAAGAATTTGCCATTCATGATATAATAAGTAAGAGGCAAATTGAGAGATAGACAACACACGGCTTAAACTACTTGAAAAACGACTACCTTAATTATCATAAAGGTACACCAAGATAGCAAATTCAGAAATTACAAAGAACAAGCCAATTACTCATTCATTGCTTGGATTTATTTGTTAAACCGCAAGTGTATACGCTAATATGTTATAGGACCTATAATATAGGTAAACTCCTTTTCTGATCCAGACAGAACCCCTCAAAACCTGGCTTCCGTGTCACGCACCAATAACCACTGAGCAAAGCACCTTTTTATCAACAACACATTGATTTAAAAGCCAAATAGCGGTAGCTCACAAATTTTACCTGCGCGGGGACCATTATGAGGTCATATCTTAGACTGTGGCGCAAATGGAAGGATTTAGCGGGCTAAAAAATTTAATATAATATTTTTGTTTCTATCATAAACTTGTTTAGCAAATACACTTGGTGGTAATGGTAAATGATGAAAAATTAAACACTTTACAGTACCTACATGCTTAATCAACTCTACGACATTGCTACATATTCCAGGATGAAAATGATGGAGGAGGCTTATGTCCGACAGTGGACGGACAAGATTAAATGTAAGATTCAGGAAAGAGATATTCTTATACGTTCATTAACTAACGTGGTAATAAATGAGAACAGTGTAGGCGAATTAAAATGACGAATACCTACTCAATAAAACGGATCGCGAAATAGTCTACAAGTACGACAGCAGAGTCGACACCACAGAAGAAGTCTCACGCCACTTTTGACCCCACTGTAACTTGTGGATAAAGCTTCTTTTTCTGCGTTCCCCTATCAACCACGCCACCGCCAAATGGACCGTTTGGTCGGGACTAATTAATTTCGTGGGCATTTGCGGCGGTAATAACCTTATCAAGCGAACATTCAAACAACACCGCCAGTTTGCCAGAGCACCCGCCGAATCGATTTGATTGTTGCTATTCAGAAAGTATGTATGACAGGAGCAGGAACGCGTGCTTTCCTCTCCGCCAAAGTATGCGACTTGGTCATGAGAAAGGTCATGTTTGGCATTTGTACGTCCATTTTTCTTGGCATAGCGTAACAATAACAACTAGTGAGTTAAGTAGTTCAGATAGCGCAATTACACAATAGGATGCGGGGCAGCGTTGCGTTATAACCTTTCAGTATGCCCCGATTGTAGGCAGAGCTTAGAGAAAAAAAAGTGCGCACTATTACAAATTCTTACACTATAATTTTGGTACCCTTTACGTAACAAAGCTTGACGTTAATATGCGTAACATGACGCTTCCCGTAGAGATATGGCAGAAAAACTTTAAGCAGTGAAAAGTTATAAGGGCATCTCCTGGTGTAAGTACTTTGAGCAAATGTTGCACCGAAGTTTAGCGACGATTATGTAGTGGTGAGATTTAATTGCAGCTGCACTCAAAGTTTAGCTCCAATTAAGTACAGCTATCATGAGTACGGGGGATTGTGGGTTGTAGAACTGTATTTAACTTCAGTGCCTTGCATCTAGGTGATTGGTATTTAGATGCAAATATAACCGTGATTTTCTTTTACATTAGTTTACGGATCGGTCTAAGTGTTAAAATATTTAGTAGAGGTAAGAGCACTAAGATCGGAATTTATTCTAAACTACCTGTTGCCCGCGATCATGTCATCTTTTCGGTCTAATAGGCTATAAGTATTATTTATTATGGTCTGTATAATACATCTGTATAATACAATACATAATAAATAATTATAGCCTATTAGACCGAAAAGATGACTAGTTCCCGAGGGCACGCGAAAACAAAATGACGTAAGTAAGCAAAATTTATTCCAATATCAAGCCACTTTTAGCTCCAGTGGTTTAGTCATTCAGCCACGTTACTCTTTTATTTTGATTTCAAAACAGATATATTTACTTAGTACTTGGGCGACCGAGCTTTGCTCGGGCTAAAACTCGATAATAAGCGTTTTCTCAGAGATAAGACCAAGCTAGATCGATTTGTCGTCCCCGAAAACCCTCACAATACCAAATTTCATCGAAATTGTTGAAGCCGTTTCCGAGATTCTGATTATATATTTATGTATATACAAGAATTGCTCGTTTAAAGATTATATATTATATATAGATTATAATTTGTATTGTACTAACACTATGGATTCGAAGTCCGAAATAAAATATTTGTATCTGTGTAACTAACTGAACCACTATTTACCTGAAAGCACTTCTTACATTTTGACGCCTGCGCTGAAACGTGAGAAACTTAAGAACTTTTGCCCGGCGGAATCCATTGAAAAAAAAAATCTAACTGCTCATTTTTTATTCAACAATACTAATTAGCGAAGAAAAAATAAAAACATCAAACAAACGAACGGGTTGCAAGGTCGATCGCCGGCGCCGCCCGTTAATCAATTACGCGCTTGTTTTCACGCGAATTAACGCCCACTCCTTCGTAGCAGTCGGGCCATTAGATAGACATCTAACCGTTTTCCGTGTTAAGCTTGGACACCCATTGAACATGTGTTTGACGTGTCAGCTCATAGACAACTATCGTTTTTTTATGAAGTGGCTATGTCTATTGTGTTAAGTCTTTGCGGTAAAGCTGCTGCTTATTTTTTATATTGCAGGGCTCTTATGAATAACGCCATCTAGTGTTAGATACCTAGAAGAAAAGTGTGTATGTAATATTTGAACTCTCCATTCTGAAGTTGTTTCTAAGAAATGTTGTGCTACTGATCTCGAGCTTTGCGGTGAAGGAAAACAACGTGAGGAAACCTGCACAAACCTGCGAAGCGATTCAATGGTGCGTGCGAAGTTCCCAATCCGCACTGGGCCCGCGTGGAAACTATGGCCCAAGCCCTCTTGTTCTGAGAGGAGGCCTGTGCCCAGCAGTGGGACGTATATAGGCTGGGATGGTGACTGATCTCGGAAAACTTTTTGAAACACTATTTATTTTGATTAAGTTGTTTGATAATGTATCTAGGTTTTTTTATGTAATTGGATATTTCGAATATTTTAAGCTAAACCTTTCCAGTAATTGGCGAGTGAATTTATGGTCTATAAACCCGTGTGTATTGCCAGTGACGGCATATGACTGTGAGAAGTGAGAATCTGGAATACGGAAATTTGCCGAAGAACTGGAGTCACCGATATAGCTTGAATAATATGTAAGTTGAAATGGCAATGGGCGGGATCTGCAAAATGGGGAAACAATAATGTACAATAATCTGAACCCAATAGATTCGAATGACCATAGATTTGTGTTAGGTTGCGTTAGGTCCAATTGTGACCACAATGCGCGAGCCGAGATGGATCACTGGTGCTTAGATAAAACCTGACTTAAATCTTCACGATACAAAATCCAAATAAATCCCACCCGCTCTTCTCCTACCCCTACAGTCCAAATCACGGTGCTCAAACACAAAACGCGTTTATTTTTATTCCGGTTTCAGCTTGATTGATTCCGTTTTCCCATTTCTGATTGTCACTGCCACTTCGTCGGCTCGGCTTTTGTCGCTTTTTGATATTGGCCCATGAATTAAATTACATGGAACAATACGCAGCACTTTGCGTGTGTGAGGTATGAATCAAAAAGTTAGAAGGCTGAATGCCAACGACACATTTACATAGATTAAGATGTAAACATTTTGTCTTACAATGTCGCGCCACCTTATAATTTGAGTTAAATGCACGAGATTGGCCATATCGCACGGAGAACAGGATGGCCGTTGGGGCTGAAATGACCTCGAATGAAGATCGTGGATCGGCAAGCGCAGCTTAGGACGTCCACTAATGAGATGGAGGGTTGACCTGACCTGATTAAAGCCGCGGGTTCACGGTGGATTCAGGTCGCTTGCAACCGAAGCAACTGGAAGTCTACGGGGAAGGCCTTTGTCCATCAGTGGACGTCCTACGGCTGATGATGATGACGAATTAGCTATCACGAGTGTAAAAACCTCTTTTGATGTTGCGTATGTTAGAAGACTGAACAAAAATACCTATGTCATATAAACCGACTGATTGTCTGACGGAAACTTAAAAACATTAAATAACGGTAAATCGTTATCATTACAGGAGATTATAATCTTCTTAATAACCTCGTGTTTGTGTACTAGTTAGTGGGTAAAATAAAGTTATTACACAGCAAAAGCGTTGGATAATTGCTTAATTACGGCCCACAATAGGCTAACCAGCTGTACTGTTGTACTCGTGCCGGAAAATACTTCAGTTCGAGCAAAACTTTAATAAACTATTTTTGATTTCTAATAAAGTATTTGTAGTGTTTACCTTGTTTGAATTACATTAAAGTAGTATTAAGCTTTTCCAGTCATTCATTTTCCAGTAATTTATAAACAGAAAACGAAGAAATGAAAACAACTATGAACGATGGCGCGACCACTTTGGCCTCCGGAGCTAAAAAGCACTAAAAAGTGTCAGCACTGCATTTACAAAAACAAAGATCAATATATCAACAGCTTACTCCAGCTTTGGCGCTCCTTTGATGAAAACACAAAAAATAAACAATATTTTCGTTGCTAGACTCATTCTATTAGATTGTTTTATTGATATTAATTATGTTGTTACTACAGCATTATGTACGAATTAAGTGAGTAAGCTTTCTGTAATTTTCGTTGTAGCACCGCCGCAGTCATAGTTTACAGTTAGCCCCGACTAAAACAGAATGTGTTACAAGCGGTGTAATAGCTTACATTTTAGTTTGTCGTGAATGAGACTGTACTGACGCCGACTAAACTGTTTACAGTTTAATTAAGCGTTAGCAGAATTTTCACTACAGAATCTACGGCTTTTAATATTCAAATATAAAAATGATGTAACTATAATAAATAACATATAAGTATGTAGATACCGAATATCAAAATAATGATAGTCTTTATTCTGTTAAATAATGTATTTGTTAGTATTAATTAATTAAGATCAGGTAGGTAGTTTTGTGTAATTTAGCAGAAAAGAAAATGGTTAAAAAACAAAACAAACATAAAGAAAGTAATAAACTCAAGTTACAGTTAGTTACATAAGAAATAACTTATTACCTAGAGCCGAAAGGGCTGGCAGCTCAGTAATGCTGTGGCACAGACAAAATCACAGTATTGATTTTTAGCTAAAATATGTAAAAAAGTCTTTACACAAGCAAGTTAGTGGTGAACTACACATCAAAGAAACGTTAAAACAAAAACATTTCAACTTTGCTTTATAATTTAAACGAACCTAACAACCTATCTTCTCCTTTATACTTATGCAGAGGAAAAAAGGTGAACGATCTTCCCCATTCGGACCTATAATGCAGATTGGCATATCCTCGTAAAAGTCAAAAAGCAGATAAAACGGCCAGTTACTTTATCGCAGTAAAAAACAAAAGCTTAACGCCCATAATAACACCTAGTCACAGGACTCGCAGGTACGATAGCTGTATAAGCGTCACGCACACGACTGTACGCTGGCCAGCCGCCAAGCGAGCGTAATTTGATAAAATGCCTGGAGCCTGCTTATTGCTGAATTTTACGCGCTCTTCATTAGGTTTTTTGTGTACACAACCGCTATAATGTCTCTCGCGTGGAAGCGTTAATTTTGTGAGTGTGCTATCTTAGCATGTGGTTATCTGTGAGTTAGGGTTGTTAATCTTTCAGCCACGTTTTTCTTATAGTTTTTTTTTATCTAAGATAAACAATAAAATGTCGTGGTTGCCTAGTGGTTTGACCTATTGCCTAGTATTTTTTATTAAATTTTTTGTTGTATCGGCAATAGAGTTACCTACTTTGTGTAAATTTCAGCTATCTATTTATTACAGTTTATGAGATACAGCCCTGTGGCAGACAGATCTATAATGTAGAGACAGTAATAGGGTTATTTTTGCTATTCTTCGGGTATGAAACCATATTAGAATCTAAAATTCTGTCAAACTGTATTTATATACTTTAACTAGTTTGCTAATGTCTTTAGAAACAAAAGATTGGTTTTCTTTTTCTTTCTCATTTGAATCTTCAGGAAAACGAAGAAAACCGACGAGTGCCGAGCGACATTACCATTCCGGTTGTACCTACAGTACCTTACGCTATGCACCAATATTTGTGAATGAAAATTTTGTCCTGTGTTTTGCAAACTACACTAACAATATTGCAACACGGCAACGCTAATAGAACACCGTGTGAAGTTGTGTTTCGTTAGAGTTAACTTGCAACTAAACTATATAATAAAATTTTGTTGACCAAACTGTTCTATTGAAAAATACATAGCAATTTTCGGCCGCATCGAGCCGAAATTTGTCAAGAACTTCAGGAAATACACAAAGTACGAATAGAATTGTTTTCGAGTTTCGTAAGTGACAAAATATGAAAATGTACCCTCAGCAGGGCTACTACGAAACTCGAAACTCGAAGTTCGTATCGTACCGTTCCTCTCGCTCTCGTATTAAATAGTATAAGTGTCAGAGGGACCGCACGACACGAACTTCGAGTTTCGAGTTTCGTAGTAGCCCTGCAGACGCTTCGTTCGTTCGCTTCAAATTACTTCGCAAGTTATAATTTACATACTTATTGTTTCATAATGAGCATTTCTCGACAAATAAGACATCACTAGATGGCGTTAGTATCGGAGGTCCGCTTGACGTTACAGTCTTTTTTTTAAATACTTAAATGGCTTCTGTTCAATTGGACATTTTACCAGAGTCAAGGTTGAGTAACGTTAGATTCGCTTGCGATTGTACCTTACTAAAGACCCAATGATTGAAAATTTACATCTTATATATATATAAAAACATATTCCTTTAATTTGCTAACAAAACGTGGCATGCGTTGAACTCAATGCATAAGGGAGACCTCATTCGACATCGTATTGATGTTTCCCTGCCATCAAGTGGACATCAAAGGAAGTAAGTAGGTCTGTAGTATCAATAACGTGTAGTAGATAAATCATGTATAGGCGGATTGAGGGATGTTTGGTGACGTGGCTTAAGTAACAGGAACACGGAGTACAATTAATGTCAAATTATCTCCACAGTTTAGTAACATAGATGGCAACAAGTAATCTGGTCACCAGATGGTAAGTGTGCACCGCCACTTAAGGACATCACCATCAGCTACACCAGAAGATTGGAGATGTGTTGCTGGCCTTCAGGGCTATGACAGAATATCATAATATGTGACAGTCATTTCACTAGCTGTCTTAGTCTCCACAACGGAATACAGCAGCGTAAACGGAATTAGCGAGCGCTTGGACCATGGATCATGTACAAGGTTCTACAATTCCCGTTAACAGAGAAAACAACTTTAAGAACGGGGCACCAATGAACACTAACAAAGTAATTATAGGATAATAATTCCCTAAATGTTTCGACCCGACACGTATTTATTTGAAACTAAGTAGAAAAGATGAACACAACATGTCACCTTCTTTGACGCCTAAAAAGTACTGTTCACGAAAACAGTATAAAAAAAATTAATAAAATAAACACGACACGACGTCACAAAATCCTCCCGGTAATATTGGAAATACACTATTTTAAGCCTTATACTGGGTGTAATGCAAACATGAAGCCACAGGTAGCATTAGGAGTACCAGATATTCTGTAGCTAACACAAAAATATGAATATTAACTTCCGCTTTCAGCTGCTTACTTAGGACCCGCATAATAAAAAAGGGTCCAATAATCAATAAGGAGTTTAATCCCGTGGGCAGCCGGCCTTTTCTATTGGACGGTACAAATTGACGGGGAAATAGTGGGGAGGAATACTTCATCTTAACTATTCTCTTACTGGATGATGCATAAAGAAAGCTCAATTGAGGTATCGAGATCTTTGTGACGTTATGAAAAATACTATTATATTTCGTTTGTGTCGTTCGAGCTAATTCAAAATTCCTTCATAACCATAATGAAAAAATAATTAAAACTATGACGTTTTATGACAGTATTATTAACATTACACTAACGTCTTTTTAGATGTATGCCGTTGCTTCTTGCGATATTTATAATGGTGATCTTGTCTTTTTCAGCTACTTTGTTTTCGTAGTTTTTTTTAAATTTGCTTACATATCGTATTCTCATTACTATATAAGTATATTTATAATTGTGTTCCGATTACGTAAAGATGTAGGTGTTGCAATAAGCAATTGCTGCTTGCAAGAAGAGTTACAACAATTTGGAAAAGTTCATTATTCCGAACGAAATGCTAGTGCAGTGATATTATTTAAAGCATCTTGATCTTCATGAATACCTATTGCGTAAAAATAACCTGATATTTTCCAAGCTTGGTTGACATATTTTGTAATTCTTTTTACTAGTAATTTTAAGCATCAAATGGTTAGCTCAAATCAATGAAACTTAATTTAATTGCAACCAGAAAAATAATCTTTGGTTAAAGCATTTCTTTTTAATCTTACTCCCTTGGCCATCCCTGGGGAGCCCACTGTATTAGATCCTAATATCACGGAGATTGTTTTGACACACATAAACGATAAAAACGTTTATTTTCTCACAAACAACCTTTATTTTATGTTTTTCAGGCGTTTTCCTGTTGATTGAATTTGTGGAACGTTTTATTGTTTCTTCCATCTTTGTTCAGTAGGTACGCGTAGAAAAAATACCCAGAAGCGTAAACCCCTTATTCATAAAAGTAATAAACCTAATGTTATAATATTCAATTCAATTCAAATTTAGGAGAAAGTGGCTCCATCGATTTTTTGATAATGTTATATTATAAAGTTACGTTCTGTCTGTGTTTGGCTGAAGCAAATGTTAAAGTGATATATGAAGGTACCTAAACGAATGTTAACACAAGAATAACAAGTATTGTATTTTTTTTTACCTGCTTATTTATTGACAACCTTGACACATAGTATATATTGACGGTTAAAAGGAGAAATTGACTAAGCGACATTTTTTTTAATAGTGAATTATATAAAATGTTCGTATTATTGATATTAAAATACAAATACAAAGGGCTTGCAGGTGGTAGGACCTTGTGCAAGGTGCGCCCGGATTGCTACCACCATCTTGCTCGCTAATCCTGCCGTGAAGCAGCAGTGCTTGCACTGTTGTGTTTCGGCGTGGAGAGTAAGACAGCCGGTGAAATTACTGGCACTTGAAGTATCCCACCTTAGGCCTCTAGGTTGGCAACGCATCTGCAATACCCCTGGTGTTGCAGATGTTTTATGGGCGGTGGTGATGTCTTACCATCAAGAGACCCGCTTGCTCGTTTGCCATCGAGTTGAATAATAAAAAAAAGACAAATACAGAGGCAAGGTAGACTAGACGATTGTCAGCATTTGGGCCAAGACAAAGCAGATCGCCTACTGTACACTCTGCTGTGGTAGTGCGCGTCTCTATAAATGACAATAATTATTGTGATGAAGATGAGGGTAGTTTATCGCCGCTGCCGACGGCGGCGCCAAGTATCTGAGCTGCGAGAGCGGTGGCGTGCAGTTCACTCACGGTTAGATTAGGTTAGGTTAGCTTTCCGTTCGAGTGGTACTCTTTGACAAGGAACGACGGATTGATTCGAAACATATCAGGCATGCCTCAGCTATTGATACTTGTATCTTATTTTAATGTTTACATCCACATAATTATTGAAATTAAAAAAAATATTAGACAACATTAATTTTCGAAAGTGTAACTGTTTTTATAGACATCCGTTATTCTGTCAATGCTCGAAAGCAAGTTTCACCCGAATACGTCTCCAGTGTTTTTTTTGACGATTCATAAAAAGAAAAGTCCTGATTGTCAACGCCCCACTCAAACTTTTGGACCTAGAAAAAGGAAATTTTGCATAGAGGTTCCCTTTATGATACAGACAAGGAATACGGACGAATTTTGCAAATTCCCTTAGCCAGTTTTACAGATTAACTTGTTGTTACAAAAGTTAGCTTTTATAGTAACCGCCAAGAGTTTTTGTCGCAACACAAGTGTACTATCTAGGATCTTGAATTGCAAATGCACCACAGCAGGAGTTAATTTTTTATAAAGATAGTCCAGTATCGCCGTGTAACGGTAGTGTAGCGAGCGGGTGTGTTGTAAAAATGTGTCTGAAACGTGTTTTGGTGCATCGTTATTTTGAATATTGTACACGAAGACATTTCCGTGAAGTAGACAGTATGATAGGTAAGGAACTTAAGCGAGACCCCCTTTTGTATAAGTAGTAGTTTATTCATACAAATAAGTTGATGTTCCATATAAAAGAAAAACTTTTAGGTTCCTTATGATTCTGTACGCTACTACATACCCACAAGAGAGGCCTTTATCGATACTACATCTAAAAGCACGGCGTGAATTATAAATACTAAATACTCGTAACAATGATCCGAAACGTGGTTTGTTCGCTCATAATAATAGGAACTAAGTTAATTTAAAACACTTAAAAACCTGTCAGTTTTGGGAACCTCGAAACATTTAGTGCTTAGTAATGCATTAGAAGAGTAGCTATATTTCAATAAAATTTTGTATACTTACTTATATCATGACGTAATTATTATGCCGCCAAGTCTTTCCCTAATTTAATTAACGCAAAAAAATGTAACCCCTGCCATATATTAAAATCTTTTTTAACCCTTTCGGTGCAAGAAATCTAAGTAGCTTTACCACATGGAGCTTGTTAGCGCGTCAATTATCACATTAACCCTGCCGCTGCCGTAATTGGCAGCAAAACTAAAGCAACCGAGAAATGTGCGTAAGATATATTAACGACTTGTTATTTATAGATGTTAGAAATGGAAAAAAGTTGTGTGTACTGCTTCAAACAGAAAAACTGTATTACTACACAAAAACTTTTTTATCAACCACAAATATTCTGACAGAGTATTAAAAGATAAAATAAAAAGACCTTACTCAATTTTATCTTCTTAAAATAAAATAAGGGTTAGGTTATCCACATTAAGTTATCTTAAATTATGTATATACTAGCATTTGCCCGTGGCTTCGCCCGCGAGGAATTCAGTTATCACGCGCTGTTCCCTCGGGAACTGTGCATTTTTCGGGGGATAAAAAGTAGCCTATCCATTCACATGATTTTGGCTACTCTAGTTGCCATTAATTCAAAGTATGTGAGTGGCTATGTCACTTTCGGGCCCATAAAATATCTCTATGCCAACAATCACGTCGATCTGTAGCTCCGTGTCGACGTGAAAGACGGACAAACATACAAGCACACAAACACACACACTTTGGCATTTATAATATTAGAATGGATATATGCATAACTTCATAGACAAGCAAATTTTACTTTAAGTCGTCTAACGTCTAAGTTGTCAATTGTGTTTGTTTACTTATTTTGTACAGTAAAGAGTTTACATTAATATCATATAGTCTACATTAAGTTTTAATTATTTCTCTAGACTTACTGGTTGGTAGAGTTCCAAAATGCAGATATCCAAAATGCAGATATAATATCTGTAGTATAGATAGATTTCAATAAAAACACATAAAATATCCAATTTAAAGCATTGTGTTTACCGCCATCGCATTTCAAATGACTCACTCGAGTGCATATCTTTGGAAAATAATGAAAAATATGAAACTAGCAGACTGAACCGGCAAAGGCAGCAAAATAAACGAGAAAAATCTTTGACTCGTACTCGGTCATCTCTTTGTAGAGCAGGGCTTGGCAAGAGTTAACATCGCTTAAAGAAGCCTATTGTCTGACCTCTGTCCAGAAATAAGTAAAAGAAAATACGAACAGACAGACGTTTTCCTTCCTAGCTGCAACGCTAGATAAAGAGGGTGTGCAGTGCACTGTGCACTGCGTCGGAAAATAAATTATTGCTTCTCTACATTCGAACCGATTGTTAGAATTATTATTTATTAATAATGAATTTGATTTTTCATAAATGTGGGCGTCTAAACCCCACGTATTTCGTAACTCCCGCGAGATACTTACTCACATAAATGTCACATAATTAATTAGCTAAATATTTTAACTTCTTGTTAGATCAGTTACTGATTTATTATATGTTAAAGTTTTTAAAATTACTAAAAAATTAAAAATATTATATCAAAAAATTTGTTTGGACGATAAAAATTAGCCAACTCAAATCTTACGCTTAGATTTTTTCAAAATTTTGTCTTTCTTATTGTTATATATGTTTATATGTAGTATACATATATCGTTATCGTTACAGTAACTTAAGCCGCGGTTAGCGCTGCTAGCTCAAGTCTAGCTTCACGAGCGGCCTGGGATATCGGTTCGCCCCGGTAGTGCATCAAACGGTATTAGTGGCTAGCGTTTGATGTCTTGTCTATGACATTCATACTATAAATGTCGTCCGATTAGTTCTGTCCGTGTACCAGCAGCGCAGTCCTGGCGCAAAGACAGCTGTGATAATTCTGGGATTAAATAGCATAGTGAATCTCACACACTCCCTATGATTACGTATCGTGCTGGGAAGATGAATTTCCGCCCATATTACACACAGTAAGCAAGCTTCCTATCTGTATTATGTTTATAACTAATGCAAGGTGCAAAATCTAATTGATTGATTCATAATAAATCTACTAACCAAGACACGAGATAGTTGAATCATCAAAATTGGCAACCTTGCGCCTTGTGACATAATGAGAGAAGGTTTATCCACTACCCGAGCATTTAGATGTCAAACTGCATGTTTACTTAAAAACAATGTAACTAATGAATATAAATTCTATCTTGAATCATTAGCGCAACTCGGAACTCCTTTTAATAAGTCAGAGTTTCTCACCACGACAGTTTGAATATAGTTGTCAATTGTAATGCCCATTAATTCCCTTCACGTGACTATTGGCAGTCGCAGTTAGTCTGGCCGTGTTCAGCTCAGTCCGGTTAGATAACTAGATTAGTGCAAGATTAAGTCTGAGCTAAGCTGCCAATGACGAGACGTGAGAGGCATTTAAGATTATATTTTTCTAAGTACCTACTCGTAAATGATCAAGTCGACATTTTGCGCTGGGTTATTTTGTTCCATTTAGAGTGTGTTATTCACTCTTCTGACTTTTCTTTCACTACTAACCAGATGATTTATTTTCCTTCCGTTATTATTCCCTTTTGAGTTTACGCACCAATCGAAACGAAAGGCGTTTAAGTCATTGTTGCATCTCCTTCTGACTCAGTCTCTATTTCATCGTATGAGGTGACAGATAATTTTCTTTTCTTCTTCTACCTGACGAAAATCGTCTTAAATTTGTCATAAAGAAGATAATATTCCATTTAATTCGTGAATATTTCGTACTTGATCATGAATGCGGTTGACACTCTCAAATTATGATCGGGCTAAAGTGATCCTGTAGGGAATATAATAATTATGGTTGCCGAAATGTTTCTGGTAGTATACCCTAACCTATCACATTTACAATGTTTTCGGTTTGGGAAACATTCCCGATTCTGTTGTTGTTTGTTGGTATATTAGAAAAAATATTCCCACGTTAAATTGAAATAAATTAATTTTAACGAAATAAAAGCGATTGGGAAGGGGAAATGGTGGGAGGGTGGGACTTTGTAGTAGACCATATTTGAACAACAGTAATTTACCTTGCTAAGATTATAGTATTAAAAAATCTAATTTTGCTGTTAAAAGACCCTGCTTCCACAGGATCCTGGCATATACAAACTTAACTGATGATGCATCATTATTGTATGAGGAAACAGTAGTTAACAACTTAATGTATGTAAATTTCGTGAATTTCACTCATAGTCAAAACACTACACACAGGACTTATCACGCAACACACACGAGTAACATTTACTCGTTTTTATTTATTTAGACGACCTACTCGTGACCACGGCCAATGTAATGTTGCCGAAACGTGGAGGTAAGTATTACTCGTGTGTGTTAGCGTGATAAGTCCTGTGCGTGGTATTTTGACTATGAGTAACAACTTAAACAGTTAACAGTATAACTGGTGACAGCTTCATTGGTTAATGTGAATTGTAACTATGTTTAAGTTTAAGAATAATGTACCGTTTGCGCCCAAATAAACATTAAAACATTAAAAACTTATTAATCGTCATACCACGGCGTTTAGTTTTCAATAAAAATAAATAAATAAATTTTAGACGGGTTAAATTAGAGAGAGAGACTGAAACATTTATTTACACATAGTCGATGCACATAAAAATACATTAGAAAGAAAGGAAAGGATAAAAATAACATCAAATAGTATAAAGTAAATAACTAAAGTAAGTATAAATTACTTACATAAAGAGTCATAGAGTAATTTGTAGAGACATTAAACTTTTTTAGAGTGGTCTCTTATTTTCAATATCCTCGTAGTTACTAATTTTTAGATATTATTGCAACGATAGCCTATTCTTCTAGATGTTGTCTTTCTACACGATTGCATATAAGTGGAGTTATATAATTGGGGTACATTCATCCAAAGTACTGCTTGTTTTCTTTGTTGCCTGCGAAAAGGCACAGGTTTCAATAACGGACGCGGGTCACGCTCACCCGAATGATTTAAGGGGCCGCTTTCCGGAGACGCTAATTGGTTCCTTCTAATGAGACAACTGATGATCTTGCGCTAATGAACAGGCCCTTAACTGGGAGATATCAATCGCTTTATTAGCGAGCCCAGAACGGTTAAATTGCGAATGCTTTCGAGAAAATTTACCGAATGAAGAACAATAAAATAATTTGAGAAAACATATTTTGTTTATTGTGCCGACTAGGCAAGTGTGTAATGACTAATGACGGTTAAATGGAGAAGATTCTTAGTATATAAACATTTTATTCGGAAGATAACTACATGACCGTAATTTCGCAGCTGATTTTACGTTATGACGCATCCGGCTGATGTGAGCACACCATAAGAGCGGCAATTACGCGACAGAAATTTGACGTGTTTCCATTTACTTTACAGTGCTATATTTACCAGAAACTCATTTGCTGAAATCAGTCGCATTTCAGGATGATCAGCCGCGAAACTTCGGTTAAAGCCCGACCGAAGTTCCGTTGAGCGCCAAAAAGTAATGCAATATCGGAAATTTTATTATTTTATACAGAAATAGACTTGCGTTTGATCATAATCACGCCTGATGGTAGTGAAGATGTGAACTAAAGATGGAGCACCCTTGCATAAAAATGCCCATTCACCCTAGATTTGAAGACGGCCAGATTGTAGCGATCAGGGAACACAGACGCAGTATAATTTGTTTTGGCTTGAACAAACTTTACTGATGATCCATCGCTAATGAATAGGGGAACGCTACCAGCCAATTAACCGTCATATCTCGGCGTTTAGTTTTCATTTTAATTAAATGGTCAATCAATTTTTCAGTGTTGTTATTCTGTCCCGTAACTCAGATCAGTGATACACTTTGTTAGAAAAATGTTTGGTATTTATACTATGAGTACGCTTAGGAGATAAGGCTATGAAGACATTACATTGAAAAACTGTCACAACTCCTAACTTTTAGTAAATCCACTAAATAATATAAAATCATACTTTTAACAGGTAACTCAGGAGACGTTATCATGGCAACAAGCTATACTAAAAAGTTGATTGACCCTTTAGCTAACTTAAATTACATAAAGTAACACAAATTCGGTCGCGAAATTTCGGCAAAGCTTCCTTACCTTCCCAACGCCAGTGGGCTCTTTCACGCCGAGCCGGCGGAGCAGCGCGGGCGGCGGCGGCGGCGGCGCCTTGTGCAGCGCTGCGCAGAAGCCGCTCGCACTGCCGGCGTCCTCTTCGCGCCGGCGCTGCCGGTGCGGGGAGCCGCTGCTGCATTTTGTTGTTGAAGTCCTGGGACAACAGAAAATATTTTTCTGTTATTAAAATAAAAGGTTGCCGGGGACAGAACGTTCTGAAGCGCCAAGGCCACCTATTTGCTTAACTTGGAAAACTTTATGCATGTACCTCTATTTCCTGTAGGTATTGTCGAGGACAGAGATATCTATACGGTTATAGTCACAAATATAGTCATGGCCTCAAACAGGTTACCTCGTAAAAAGGTGTAATAGATATTTTTGACGTCTTGGTAACGTCAATATTGTTTATGGCCTTGACTGTATCTAATGCTTACTAGGTTATGGTGTTCAATAAAAAGTCCAAATTGTATTTTTTCATTTTGAATAGTAAATAAGATATCTTGTGGAAAACTACAAACTGTATGAAATCTAGACTTCTATTCAACAACATTTTTAGTCTAAGTATCTACGTAAATAAAGTAAATACAAATGAAATTTATAAAAACCTAAATAATGTCAACCTTTTTAATCCCTATAGGTACCTATTAACTACAGTACGTATTAAAAGTCTAGAATTTACAAAGCATAACGACAAAACAACAATGTCTTAAAGCGCTTCACAAATGAGCTTAGGTAGGTACCACTTATTTCTGCTAAACTGTGTATACCTACCCGTCTACAGTACAGTGTTAGGACGAGGGCACACGTCAAAGAGGGAAGCACTTCCTAAAAAGTTAAGTAATTGAAAAAGAAACCTTTCACATTTATCTCCGAGCGTTTCTCAAAACTCAGAAGCAATTCACGCCGAAGTTAAGAGCGATTTTACAAGTTTAGATGGTTCCGTCTACACCAAAATCGCGCTGCAACTTTAAAAACATCCGGTGTACTGTACAGGTAGAAAAAAGCCGACCCGCTAAAAAAGAGATCTCGTCAGAGCTTTGAAAAAATTTCGAATCTCAAAATAATATTAAACGTCAACATTTGACCTTGAAATGATGTTCATTTCACTTAGAAAAGCAATCGATTATAAGGTACGAGCTTTTTTAAAAGTAGTGACGATTTTTAATTTCTCAATACAAAAATTACCTTAACGTACCTACATCGTCCAGAGTCGGCATAATTTGATTTCTCTATCTGTATATGATATAGGTACAAAACGCTTTTAAAGTCTATTTTACGCAAGATACCCCAAAATAGCCAATACCTAACAGAATGAATGCACAAAACGTGCCGTCTCGCAGTGACCTTTTTACATTTTTCAAAAATTCGTTTCGCGTCAATACCCGGCATAAAGGGGCCTGCACACAAGATGGATGGCGCTTACGTGACGTCAGACGACACGGCCGTGTTTTATTTTAATGCATAACGCCTCAAGAGAGAGTCAAAATTGAAAATTCTTAACGTACATTGGCATGTGGTACACGAGCTGTTTAAGAATTAGGTGAAATGATGGATTATTTAATTTTTAGGTAATGCGAGGCGTTATGAAGTATGGCGTGTTATTTTGATTACAAAACAGTAGAAACATTTTGCATTGCTATGTCGGAGGTAGGGTATTTTCAACTTGCTTGTTGTTACGTGAATGTATATGTTTTTAAATATCTACATTTTGAATGTCCATAATACGGCCAAAATATAACTTAATTCGTGGTATTTGTGAAAATAAAATAATATTAATTATAATGATTTTCACGTTTGATTTTAGTACATGGCAAGAGTACCTACCTATACACATCATGAGTTATGTGTGGTCTAGTTTAAATTCCATTTAACCTTTTATTTCAAGACCATCCCCAAATTCTTTATCTAGTGCCATCAAGTAAGTTTATTATTTTCCTTTCACTTTCGTAAACTATTTCTACTTCACAACTCCTAGCCGTGGCACTCGCGTGCAAAGCTGACGTGAGGTGACCCATTCTTCATACTGATTACAACTATTAACATTCCTCAGCGGGAATTCTCAGATAACTTCAGTGCATTGGGCTCCTAGCTCGAGTTTCACTCGTGTAGTACCAGCTTTAGTTTGTGGTATATCTAAAGTTAGCCACAGTTCTTTATATTTTTATAAATATTTTTGAATGCAAGAATTTTGACAAATTGCAATTATGCGAACGTTGATTGCGATAAGTTAGAACCTACAATTACTTAAGCATAAATAAGGAATTATTGTTCTTTCGTACCGGTTTTTTTGCTGTTCTAAGTGTACCTATTATATTGTTATGATGTTACATTATGGGAAGGGGTCTATATTATTATTCTATTCTTTCAATCCACGTTCACATAATTACATTTAAATAAACAAAATACGCGTTAAAACATTTAAATCTTGGTTCCTGCTTAAACAAGTTTAAATTTTTAATCTTCTTATGGATCAAATATAGTCTTAAATTTAATATCGAATGCCACAAGCTAAGCTTGTGATTTCAAACAACATCTATGACAAGGATGTGGCAATGTCGAGCGCGTTTTCGGCGATGGCATGGAAAAATAAAGTTAAATGTCACGCACAAGTCTATTTTTTAATATAATAATAAAATGAGGCACTGAACTATTCGTTTTTTTTTTCATTGATATTATGATGTAATAGTATCCACTTGTAACTATTGCTGACAAGAGTGAAAAGATTCTGATAGTATTTAACGCTGGGATAATGTGGTAGCATGTGGTAGTGGGGTAGGTGGTTTGACCTATGGTCTCACAAGTAGAGGGTTGTGACTTTGACTTTTTCGAATTAACGTGCAAAATTAGATTTGAAATTTACCATGATTTTTATGGTGAAGGAAAAAATTGTGAGGAAACGGGCACACACCTGTGAAGAGATTTAATCGTGTGTGTGAAGTTATCAATCCGCTTTGGGCCCGAGTGAAAACCACAGCCCAAGCCCTCTCATTTTGAGAGTTTTAGACGACCAGATGGCCTAGTGGTTAGAGAACCTGACTACGAAGCTTGAGGTCCCGGGTTCGATTCCCGTGTCGGGGCAGATATTTGTATGAAAAATACGAATGTTTGTTCTCGAGTCTTGGGTGTTTAATATGTATTTAAGTATGTATCTATCTATATAATTATATTTATCCGTTGCTTAGTAGGTACCCATAACACAAGCTTTGCTAAGCTTACTTTGGGACTAGGTCAATTGGTGTGAATTGTCCCGTGATATCTATTTATTTATTAATTTATTTTCAGAGTTAGTCTGTGCCCTATAGTGGGACGTAGATAGGCTGAAAGGGTGATGATGATGATCTTCAGAGATATAACATACATTTCATTACATATGTACGAGTATATTCACTGAGTAGATTGTACGCCTAACAGATTAGCCACTTACCTATTTACTGCATATGATGAGCTGATTTTAGAACCACTATACGAGCAAGAACTGTGACACACACATTGGCAATTTTATGCATGGACATAATCGTGCATACTCAGATTGTTTTAAATGTAAAAAATTACTCAGCCACCAAAATCAGCTTTTTACAATTTTTTGTCTCAAGTATTTTTTAATTGTGCGAAGTTTTATATATACTTGGCCTGTTTTGTTAAGTCGTATGGCAAAAATTTGGCCAAAACTCCAAATTCGTCTCATCCCTAATGTTTGCGCGGAGCACGTTGATTTCACGGGCCGGTGGCCGCGATGAAAACAATCCGGAAAGGTCCCCGCTTGACATTTGATAGAATACGCCTCCGGGCATGATGGCGCGCTCGTATCGACTACACGATTTATTTTATTAAAATATCTTGCTTTTATCTATTGATTTTCTTCAGGAAGTTCAGATTTGTACACTGTACAGTTTTTGTATGGCTAGGAAAGATGCAGTCAAGTGTTATACATGGGAATGAATGGAACTGGTAAGGAGAAGATCTTTTAGGTGCAAAGCATAACAAATTGTCTACTCCGCATATTGACTAAAACCATAACTTCCCTCATTATCGCAGTGGCAACGACTTATGCGTGCGTGAACACATTATGCCTTAATTACACGTAACAATTAATACTCGTAAAACATTCATTCACTCATTTATTCGTTCATTCGGAATGAACTTTTTTAATTCATTACCCTTTTATGGCGTTAAATGGCGGTCTAAACGGTTTATTTACGTTCGTGATTTGAATTTTACTGGAGGCACACGACACATTTTTATAGGGAATTGTAAAAGCGTATAAGTAGTATTCATGTCTAATATTTACTATTAAAGTATGGGCGTTGACGTGAAAATATCCAGACGGACTGCATTCTTATTTACCATATCGGTCTGAGTTAGCGGATAGTGGCGTTAGAAAAATTGCTTGAAGCGTTTGTAATTTTTTGTAGCATTCACAGTAAGAATGTTTGTTACACCTAGTATTGTTCATTTTGTTATTTCTGTTTAATTTAATGATCTCTCAGCTTTCCCCTTTGATTCTCTAATAAGTACACTTTTGTGTGACAAAACAAAAATGAAAATTATTTAAAGCCAATCATCATAATCAGTATTACACATTATAACTTCTTACTTCACTGAATGAATTCAGTAAGTAAATAGAAAGCACGTTGACAAAACCCTTTAACTGCAAATTTAAATTTTGAATGTTCGAATTTGGAACTCGATTCGGCGGTTGGTTTGACCTAGCAGTGTTACTGGCCGTTACCCTATTTGGCAGGCTGGAAGCAATACAATTCCGGCACGTGTGCATGTAGCCTAATATCCTTTTTTGGGGTTGTCCCCGTGACAAGTAAATATAAAACGTTGGAGAGTTAAGGCGGGGACGTTACATATTTCAGACGCGATAACGCTACGATTTAAGAGGATGCGTGACTGTTAGCTACTTTTTTCAGAGGTTTTGTTCAGGTATTCTAAATATGCGTTGAGCGTAACTTGGATTGATTTTGATTAAAAAAAGCTTGTTGCATATTGTGTCCATTTGTAATGTGCAGATACCAAAACTCCTTAGGTACTGCTTGTTTGAAAACCTTATTTTAGTTGGATATCTAAGGATCGGGTAGTAAAGTGGTTAGAGAATCTGAATATGAAGGTAGAGGTCTCGAATTCGATCCTCGGTTTGGAGCAGATGTTTGTTTGTATAATACGAATATTTGTATTTGAGTCCTGGAGTTTAATAATGTATGTTTAGTATGCATTTATCTGTAGGTACGCCGTGTTTTACTTGATTTAAATTAGCTTTGACTGAACGTTCAGTGTATTGATTGAAACTACCTGGTTAGGTATACCTTTTTGGCTTGGTATAATGCTTTTTTTTTCATAAATAATATAATTTCTTACTCATATGTATTCATTATTACAGGTCAAATTATAAAATACACAATCTAAACAGCCAGAGACCTTATATGTCAGCTAGAAAACAAAGTTTTAAGTGAAATGTCGCACTGAGTTGAAAATTATCAACAAACAAAAAAATAGCCTACAAGTCTGTCAAAGTTAACTTCAATAAGCCCAGAAAATTAAATAAAAGAAAACGGCAATAAAATACGCACAGAAGCTTGAAAACGCTCCAAGAACAATCGATTGCGACATTTCATAGTCGAATACACACGAATCCAAGAATAAACAAGTTATTGTTCGTTCCATTCGTTCACAATGCGCTACCCTTCGTCGATGTCAAAAAAAGTCGTTTCCATAAAAGTTGAGGCACGCTACGAAGTTCCAAATTCAAAATATAGAGTAACACCTTTTATTTTTCGTAGACGAATTTTCAGCTGGCTCTGTGGCAACCAGCCAGTAAACATGCCTAAACTGCTGCATTTTAACTTTACATGACATTCATCACAGAATAAGTTTTTGTTAAAATATCATTTTTAATACATGTTTTTTTTGCTGACTTTACCCTTTGTTGACTATACTATATTTTCTTTACTTGTGTCGTGACTTGTTTTATTCACAATTATAATTCTTTGTCAACGGGAAAACTGTAAGTTTTAATTTCCTCGGTTTTTGAAGCTTTTATCTTTTGATCGCTTAAATTTAGACACTTAATTTGTTCATGATTTTCAGGAATTGCTGACTGATTAATTTTAACATGATACCCTCGCGCGGTCCTAAAAAAATGTTTTGGCAGACGTAGTGATGTATAAGAGTTCCTATTTGCCTTCTGAGCATCGAACGCTATAATTATAACAAAAATAAAAATAATCGAATGCGACGTAACACTTATAATGACAATTAGTATTTTGATATAGAATCCGGCAGGTACGTACAATATTTGCATTTCAGACTATTTAGTGGCTTCATAAAAATTCGCTTTAAAATATGGAAAAATACAGCCTCTTCTTCGTATATTTTGGAGTTTAACATCAAAATTTTATAACGTTATTTTTATTCCTGGACGCAAAAAGAGTTTGACGCCAATGTCCATCTGTCTGTGGCATCGTAGCTCTCAAACGAATGAACTGATTTCAATGCGGTTTTTTTTTCATGAAAGTGATTTTTCTTATGGTGTTTCTTAGCTATGTTTCATTTTAATCGGTTCTGCCATTTTTAAAACATTTAACTTTGAAATGAATTTTCAAATTTCTAAGTTGGTTAGGTTATTTGTAAAACATAACCACCAGCATATTTGGATATTTTCATCTAACAGTGGAACAAAAACAGTGAACATTACTTTTAAGTACATGTACCTACATTTGCGTATTTTGTTCACGCGCTTACAGCATCCGTTGAATGAATATTTTATGTGAAAAACTGCTATCCGCTGGGTACTGCAGTAGCATGTCATACTTTGCGTCTACTTTATATATTTTCTCTGTAAAACATATTGTATGTAAAATATTTAAGATCATATTTTCATATTCAATAACGGGTATAGCTTTTGGTATTAGCTATCGAGTATTTGCTGAAGCCTAAATTGAACATAAATAGCTTAACTTTTTTTTTTTACTTTTTCACATGTAATATTGGACTATTAAAATGTTTTCATAACCATGTAATCTGTGATATTATTTTTGCTCGTACCTACTAGTGAATAAGTGTAATGTATGTACAGTCACCAGCACCAATATCTGACACAACAAGCGTGCATAAATATCTGATACGACTCTATTTTTAGGGCCGGAAGGACGTGTCAGATATTTTTGCACGCTCCGCTGTGGCAGATATTAATGCTGGTGACTGTACCTATAATGATTTTTGTTTTGAAAAAAAAAAAAAACTTTCTGACCGTAACACATAAAAGTACTCTGTGGCCTACTTCCTAAATAAACGTTTTAATTTTGATTTTTCACTAACATTATCGAATCAATATCATAAATTTATATTTATTTCAATATCGGACCTATTCCTTTCAGTGTAACTCTAGGTTAACAAAGGCAAGATTGAACAAAGGTAGACAATGTATATGTAGCGTATTAGAGCCAACATAAAAACGCTTGAGCTCATCATATTGCGCAGGTAATAAGTAATAATGAAACCTCACATTAAAAGCAAAAGTTCCACACGCCATTTAATAAAGCGTCCCTCTGTTTACAAAACTCTTCATTAGAGATCACGGCGTTGTTGCGGATTGAAGTTGCTTTATGGACGGGGACAATGAGGAAGAAGTGGCGAACACGTGCTTCCTTAGATCCGTCGTATACATTTATTAGCTTTCCTTAACATTTTAGGCAATGAACGTTGACTTCCTGGACTAGATGTTCATATACCTAGATGTTGACGAAGAAGAGTACCTGACAATCATTGCAATTTCTACAATATGTCAAAAGTACGTTTAGCTTAATAAAGGGAACTGTTTATTATTTTGTATTTGCTTCTGTCTGTCTCCTGTTTTACCGGATACAATATAAGTAAGGGCTATTCAAGGACTGAGTGAATGCATGTGTGTGACTGAACCAGTAAGACACATCTCCAGCCTCATCTGCAGTTACCATTAGGTGATATAGAGATCAATCGATGTTCAGTTGTAAATAAGAAAACGACTTTCTATCTAAATAATTCTGCTCACTACAAAATAAATAAAAATAAAAACCATTTCTTTTAGACAATTACATCCATAATTTGTTACTAAGAAAGTTGACTTTTAATACTATGTGTTGGAGTTCAATAAAGATTGTATTGTATTGTAATCTAGCATTTTAAGTCTATTTGTTACCCTCGTGAAGCTTAAACGAAAATGTTAATTTTGATATCACAATCAATAAAATAATCTGTTTACCAATTTATCCTATTTATTACGTGTACATTTTGTTACGGACACTAACAATTATACGCGATTTTGTAGGGATTTTTCCACTCGTTCGTTACTTGTTCCCCAGCATATAAATGTTTCCACCCTAAACGTGTGTGGTATTGTTATCCGATGGTGAAGTTTCGGTAAAGGGTGCATTGTGCGGGCCTATTAGTACGGACAAAAGAATGGATAGCAAGATGATCGCTAGTCTTTTTGCGTAATTGTTGCGTATTGTTTTTGTTATAAGCGTATTTAGGTATTGTTTGGGCTGGAATGAAATGTTGGCCTGATAAAATTTGATTTCGAAGTGTAAAATTTTTTAGTCGCTAAATGGTAATAAGTATCGACCTAACTGAATTATTATTATTAAGTACACTGTGGAATAATTTTACAAAAAATGTCTTAGCGAAATCGTAGTACTTGTCAAAGATAATCATTATGACGCTTGATGTGAAGACGTTCTACAATAGATGAGAAACTAAATGGTGAGTACTTGTGAGCATCTACTAACAGAACAGGAAACATCAAATTATATCCGACAAAGGGACCTTCACTGATTTACTAAGAAGTGATGAGGCCCATTTTGTCTAGTGTGCTAGGGAAAATATTGTCGCGAAGAATGCCTTAAAACTTAATTAATAATAATAATCAGTTGATGGCCTGCTTTTTGCCTTAAAAGGTAAATATAAGTACATTAAGTAAATGAGTTCATTTCATTGTTGGTCTTTGAGATAACACTAACAGCCACTTCTTCGGTGTTTTATTTCGTCCAGTCATATATTCAAATATTTTATCTTGTCATCAACCTGACCAATTTTGTAACAACTAGGTACCTATTATCTTGTTACATTTAATTTCAATCCATAGAGACAAGACAGACTGGATTATTTATTTATGGGCCCACATGGAATTATATCTTAGTAAATAATTATATCTGTTTACAACAATGTGTATCAAAATTATGTAACTGTTATAGTTGTATGGCGGCCTAGAAATTTAATTAGTATGAAATAATCTGAATGTGCTTATATTTTATAATCTTCAGAATGAATTTCATTGACAACCGTTATGCCTTATGGCCAGATTTTTTTAATCGAGTGTTTTAAGGTCTCCCAATGGCAATTCGAATATTAAATAAGCTACCTAAAAGCATAGCCGCGTTGTTACGTAGTAGATTTAGGGGCTGTTTCACCATCCATTGATTAGTGTTAACTGGCGGTTAGGAGTGATGCCGTCTCTATTCGTTTTTTTCGAATAGACGGAGACGGCAAAACATTTAACCGTCGGTTAACGCTAAACAATGGATGGTGAAACAGCCCCTTAGAACTAAAATATATAGGATAGAAATGATTTTAATATAACCAAATACTTATCAAATAAATACTTTAAATTAATGATGCCTACTGATACAAATAAATTAAATTAATGTTTGTCTGTTTACCTCAAATAATTAATTTAAACTTTACAATTTACTAAGAATAAGTAAGTATAATTATAATCTTAGTTCAAAAATTGATAACGTACTTCTTAAAGTTACTTTAGCAAAAACATCTCAAATTTTATAAAGCAAGATACTTATTGTTTGCATACCTACCATGCATTTGGTTAGATATGTCACTGCACATTAGCGCCATGCAATTTTTAGCATGTCTAAAGCAAAATAAACTATTTCATTACATTTTAAAACGGGCCTTAAACATCACTTTAAAGAGTCGACTTAAAATCAGTTCATAAGCCAAAAAGCCTATCCCCGGAATCTCCTGAACTCGATAAAACGATAAATCGTAACCCAGCAAGCTCAGCTTTAAAATCTGCCTTTAGTTCCCCTTGCCGAAAAGGGGTGATAACTACCCCACAATCTTTTCTCTCAAGTTTCGAGCTTTGACATTTATAAAATAGGGAAAGCAATATACACTCTGCCCTATAGTTTATATACTTCTCGCCTTTATGTGTATAGTTTATACACTTAGGGAACAGTAGATAACAAATTCTTTTTTTCTGAATGAATAATTTGTAATAGGTAATCTGCGTGAAATGGAAGAAAAAACTAAAGTGTGTATCGGGTCTGGTATATTTATTAATGAGTTATGGATTTTGTTTTGTACATTTTTACTTCAACTAGTACAATTTTGACATAAGGTACGGACGAGGTCAATTGGATTATGTTTAAATTTTACTGCCTTGTTACTGTCACTTCGTGTTTGACCTTCAACATAAAATTGTAAAAAGGCTTGCAATGACAAGGTACTAAGGCGTAACTATATCTTTGACCGTAAGTGTACAGTAAGAATACTTAGAGATTGTGTCATACTTATACATAAAGCAATTTCGCGTAGAAAACCTCCAGCTATACATTCCATTGTAGATAAGTGCGTCTCTTCTTTATACGCAGTAAGTACAATAAAGCAGAATTCCCCGTGTGTTCACGGCTTAGTTCCAGAGTTACGGTATTTTCTCGTGCCTTTTTTATTTAGGGCAGATTTAGTAGTCGACACGTGTTGCCAGATTTACACACGCATTTTAGTAAAATACGTGCGTCAGGTATGCGGCAGAGTGCTAAGCGTTTTAGGGCTTTTGACTCTGTCAGCTTAAAAAGGTCAGATTTTTTTACCAGCTTTTATTTTATACACCTAGTAACATGAACAAACATTGTATAGCTTTGAATTACCGATCAAGTTGCGGTTAAAAAATCTTTGAACTATATTTGATCGAACGGAAAGGTCGCAGGTATCAATTACGAGCTTGATTATGTTTTAATAGCTATTGCCAAATACTTTAAGCAGGCTTATTGAAGTGGATGCTGGCCGTGCTAGACATTATTTATTTTAACAAGGCCTTACTAAACACCTATTGGATGCCTTAAAATTAGGTACGAAATATTTCATTCGGCAGTTAATTTAGTTTCAATATTAAACAACATTCCAGAACAATTTTTTGGAATTTTAATTTTTTTGAGTTATTTATTTATTTTCTTTTTTTATTCGACGAATGTTTTGTTACTCGTACATTAATCGCAGTTCGAAGTACACCGTGCTGAAGGCGTGACTATGATGTTGAATCAAAACTCCTATAAAAATCTTTTTGGGGTGCTCAAACTAAACCAGCTTTTATTATATATACTGAAATAATCCAGGTTAATTTTTAAGCACTTTCTAAATTTTGTTAAATTTAGTTGTTGAGTTAGCATAAGCTGAGCCTGTTCCTTTTGGCAGTGCAAGGGACTGGCAAACACATTAGGCTGGGATTCTAAATTAGTTTATTGTTTATTTGTATTCTGTGTGCCTATCCTGTATTGTTCATGTTGGAAAAAAAACTGATAATTTTATAATCATCATTCAGTAACTTTATATAAATGTCCAAGTATAACATCTTGTATAAATATAAAAGAGCGTCAATCAAACATTTATTTTTCTGTGAAACGTTCAATTAAATAAAAGCGCATCGCGCACAAAGGCTCGGAAACACGGCACAGCCCTGACGGATGCGCCAAATAGAAACGTCGCGAAAAAATATGACGTTACAGGAAACGAATACAAATACGAATAAAAATAAATGTACAAGCATTCCGGTGAAGGAAATGAGAAAAACCATATTCGAGAACCCGTGCGTGGGGATAGGGTTGGCGCGAGATTTTGGAAGTGGGGGAATTAGGGATGTGTGACGGGAGACGAGGATAGGTTCCTACCTTGTGCAGTTGCAAAATGATGAAATCGATGTTCAAGTGCTGAGCCCTTATCGTCTAACACATTTGGAATCATATCGTTTTCATCGCTTTTTCTGTGACACGATATAAGGTGAGGCTAGAAAGAGATGGCGAATGCGATCGCGAACGTCAGTGCGTTAGACGATACGACGACCTCTGGACTAAACGTCAGTTAACAAGCAGTGATTTTGATGCAAACTATATCATAGTTAAAGTTATTTGATGGCGACTAGTTGTGTCCAAGTTAAAGAAAAAAAAATACTAATTGTTCGTTTGTTGATGCTAACAATATATTATTGAGATCATAGTACTTATTTATTTACTTTTCACTATCTTGTTGAAGATACAAAAAAATTAAACCGCCGATAAAACTGAAAAGCAAAAAATAATAAAGTTAAATAAAATACTTTTCTTACATATACCTAAGTATTTAACTTAATTATTTTTTGCTTTTCAGTTTGTTCGGCGGTTTAAATTTTTTTTAAAGTTTTTATTTTATACCTTTTTTCCCCCCTTGGGGTAATTTTTTTCCAAATTTATATAATACCAACGTTAAGGTATACCCTATCCAATAAAAAAAGAATTATGAAAATCGGAATACTCTGTAAAATGTTATGCCTGGTCATACAGTACAATCAGTGACTGAATAATCAATCATCCCCTGTACTCCTACCCTTAGGTAGGAGTATTTTTCGAAATTTTAATGGGACCACCTTCGGGGTATACGCTTTCCAATAAAAAGAGAATTATCAAAATCGTACCACTATGTAAAAAGTTATGCGTGGTACCTATACATAAAAAAGTATATATGCGCGTCGACTTGAGAACCTCCGACGTTTTTTTTCGTCGGTTGATAAGTGCTCTGCTTTTACTCAGTATGAACCTTTATACCATTACCCTGTAACATGAAATAGAGAATATCGAAGTCGTATGTTTTGAGTAAATCTGTAGCTACGATCTTCCCCCGACGTCTGTGGGTTCTGCTCTCTGTCAGTTTGCGGCCGACTGTACTTGGATTAACTCAATCTTTGACGTTATTACGTTTGTAGACAATTGCTGCAGATGTTACAGAATACCGAGAGAGATTAGTATTTAATATTATGCAAAATACACGGAAAGGAACGTACTTAGTGCACATTGGAAGTAACTATAATACGAGTTTTTACCAACGCAGATTAATTTGAAAAAGTAATGAGTAAGATTGAATGTTTAGAAACTTCTGGAAATGCTCAATAAGGTGTGAACATTTTTTTATTACACATACAGCATCTTTGGCAGGTCGTGTACCAAATGGTTTGGGCAGAAAAAAAAGGAACATGAAACACATTTGGGCCAATTAACACTCATCCCTCCCTCTTTTTTTATTACAGCTATTTACTTTTATGGTTATACTTCACATAGTAGACATTATTTTCCACAATAATAATCCAGTTGTAACAAGAGATCAATTGAATGGACAGAAACCACAATTTTGCATGTGAAAGCCTGTAATAACACTAATAACAGACTACTGTCGATACTACCTATCGTCTCAACCCGAAGCACGAAATTCAAGAACAAATTTTGTAATGAAATAATAAACATGATTATTAATTTATTCCGAGTTAAATTAAACACGCAGCAACCCTACTGTTTCCCAAAATATCGTTCTGAAAAATGGCTACCGGTTGCAATGCAGCGGAGGCGTTTTATTTCTATGTAAATTTGCATAATGATATTTTTGTCGCGCGAGTTGTGGTAGATTTACGAACATCTTGCGGGGTGCCGTTCAATCCTATCTAATCCAAAACAGCGTATGTTTAAGAAAAAGTCGAAGTGAGTTATGGCCTTTTTGTTGCACTAACACGGAGTTTGCTAGTGGGAATTGTTGTGAGGTGATACTGTACGTTTAATCACAACTGCTTGTAAGAAAAATGTAAAGGATTTTGGAATGCTCAATTTACTGAAAATTTTAAGTTAAAGTTACTATAAATACTTACCTTGGCCCTATTTTATGTAGCTGTTGCAGTTGCAAGAATGACCTAGTAAAGGCTATTTTTCTGCGGGAAAATCCGCTTTGCGAACAAGCTACCAAGAGAATTTGAAATGTTTTATATTGTTCTTCTTTCGCAGAATATTTGCGCTTTATTTCCAGAGACCGGAATTTTCGTAGCATTTTTGAGCTGAGTTTGCGACTTATCGACTTTAAATGTAAGTACAATAGAAAGCGAATACGTAAGTAATTTTTATACTCGATTGTCATAATTGCTTTTATCGCTTAAGAGTTTTTAGCTAGGTACCCGAAGGAACTTCTTCATAATCTAAAAATTTACTTCACATTTATATCTACCTACGTATGTAACTTGGATTTCCTTTGTACTTTGCACCTTTTTTTCTGCTTAACCATTTTGTATTTCCTTTTTGTACAATAAAAAGTAAAACAAACAAACAATATGTAGGTATGTAGATACATATAAAGATACCCATATAATTGAATGTAAATGTGGTCAACAGGCCAGTATATCTAGATTAACACACAAAACACCAGACACACGCTTAATCTATTTGGTAAAGATAAGAAAATTCATAAAAAAAACTTTGAAAGTAGGTAACTATTTTTAGTAAGTTTCCAAGATAACCTTCCAATTTTTTAATTAACGATCCATCAGAAATACCTATGTAACGTGATATTTTCACGCCGTACTTCGGCACTTGTCGATGCCGGGCGTAAATCACATCTGGTGCAGCGCCCCTATCGGTGAGTTATCGCCAACACTGCTTTATGTCCAATGCGTTATCTTCCTATTGTTCACAGCCGGTGTTCTCGGCGACTGCTAAACGAGTGTGGAACTGCGGTTCTAATGAAAACGTTTGGACATTATGAATCGTCTTTTGTTTTATAGCTATTGGAAACACGTCCAGGTCCATTCGCAATATTAACTTATATGGCAAACTATGGGTACTATGGGTAGTTCGTGATACGAGTGCCGGTACTATTTGTGATCAAGTGCGGGTAGTTCGAAGGACTCGCGCTGCTAGGCAGTCTTGACACCCCACACTTCAGTCTACTCGTGACCACGGCCACTGTAATGTGGCCGAAACGTCGAGGTAAATATTACTCGTGTGTGTTAGCGTGATAAGTCCCGTTGGTGCTATTTTGACTTTGAGTGAAAATCACGAAAGTTTAAAACGTTTTGGCAAACTAGTTGTTGAACACAACTGCGTCTCCTAAGAGTCCGTTTATCGCTATGTCTATTCTATAGGTACATATTATAACAGTCGCAAGGATAAAAACTATCCAATGTCATTCCCGCGGTTTTAGACTACACGAATGCCAAATTTCGTCTGCTTCGGATCTGCGGTTTAAGCGCGAAAAACAGACAGATAGAAAGAATTACTTTCGCATTTAGGTTTGTATTTAGTTTTATTACTGTGTTAAATTATTGCTAGATATCTAAATAGTAGGTACATGAGTTATAAAGCTATTTTTTAAATTTTAAATTATTCACAAAACTTTAAAATCTATTTTTATTAGACAAGTGAATAGATTTTTTGATTGAGCTAGAAAATATATTTATATATTTTTTTAGTTTATCATGCAAAAGTAAAAATGAATGCAATGGATATGAATATAAAATTCCAACTTTGATACGAGCGTCAAAATACATATTCAATGTGTGGCAACATGCGCGTCATTTATGGCATAAAGCAATATGTTTCAAACCGACTGTGAAAGCCGTTTTTTTTGCACGCCAGTGATTAAAAACAGAGAAGAGGAAACGGAGTGTGATGACGCGCAAATACACTCGGGGACAAAATAATGGTTTAGCAAAACAAGTCGAACAGAGAGGAACAGACGAAGTATTCCGTCGATTCACGCGGCATTGCGCTTGCAGGAATATACGTAAGTAAGTAAATTTTTTGTTGGTGTCATATGTTTTTACACGGCTGCTCAAAGTTTTTTTTTATTGTGTTTTTTTAAGTTTTACACTCAACGAAGTGAGGAACAAAATTATAATTAAATCCAGCAGTTGGATGTGGATGCTTGACTAACTTTCTGGACTTAAAAATCTCGCTACAAACGGTCTTTCAAAATGGCCTTATTCGGCTTCAAAAATTTACGTACATGCAACACAAAAAGAGGCAGTCTTACACAAGACAGTTAACTCCCAAGCGCATTAATACGTTTAACTACGGGTTAGACCTCGCGTTTGTCTTGATTAACTCTGAAGATAATCTCGACGAATCGCAAGTCTCTGTTTGTTTGTAACTTGCCTTTTGCTGAATAGCCAAAAGTTATATAATATGTAGCTAATATGTATTATTTGCATTCTGTTCGTCTTGTTTAGTAAGTATTTATTTATATGAAAAGTCGTCAATGTACAAACAATACGTTTATTCCGTAATGAGCTGCAAGGGTTCTTTTTAATCGAGTTCAAAAAAGGAAGAAGTTATCAATTCGGTTGTATTTTATATGTCTCTTTTTATGTAAAGCCAGTGCTTTCGGAAAGACCATCATTGCCGGACGCAAGAAATTTGTCAGAAAATCATTGATTCAAAAATAAAAAAATATTCTTCGTTCGTTGCTACACTCTTGACAGAACTAACTTGGTATGATTAATTTCATTGTGAATATTCATGACGACTTTCTTGGTGAAGAAGGTTACTTGCCAAACATAAAGATAGATAGACAGAGTTATTTGACATTTACAACGTGAGTTTAGTATGTATCGTTAGGTTACTTATTATTTTCAGGCCATCCACAAGATGGTCTGACGGCCTGAAAAGTTATTGCCTAACGCACTCGGAATCACAATCGTTTTCACCTCCTCTTTCTGTCACACGGTCTAGGATAAGGGCAGAAAGCGATGACAAATGCAATCACAAGCACCCGCGTGTTAGGTACCTAATATGGCCCCTTATAAACCAACTTTGTATCTATTGATTTTCTCAGTATTGTAGCTCAATACCATCTTAAACCCGTGTTTTTATTTAAATCGTCAATAATGCTCGACAAATGCCCTTTAATTTTACTTGAAATAATATTTTTAACACCTCATTTAACGATTTCTATCACAATCATCAATACTATCCTAAACATTTACTGCATAATCATGAAAGCTGAATATGTAGAACAGTATTTGTCATACAGTCGCATGCTGCAAACACACCGCTAATGGGATGCAAATGCATTTGTATGTGCGTTCACGCAACACTCTGGAACTATTTAGATAACGTTGGACGACATTGTTGCAATTGTTTTGTAAAAGGCGCGAATTGGACAGAATTAACAGAAGTTAAAAATATAACTCTCATGCAAAAATAACAACATGTACATTGGAAATTTACGTAGAATTGTAATGACTCATTATTTTCGGATTTACATGGTACTCAATGCAATGAGAAAATTTTCCTGGCACGTCGTGACCCATTACATGCAAAACAACTGAAAGCCGCGACAAGAAAGGTATGCTGTTCGTAATAAGGCCTATCGAATAAGGCTTAGTGAAAGAGTATTCTGTAAAAAAATTAAAATAACCCTCGAATTTTTTTATGAAACATTAACGAAAATGGCAACTTTTACCATAAACAAAGAGAAAATCTAAAATTTTAAGGTGTAGCAGGATAATAAAGCCCATGAGCTTAGAATATAGCTGTACTTGCTCTCAATGATACTGTCTGAATGACACTTATACGTATTGCTGCTTATCATCACATAGCAAACCCTACGAAGTCCTATATGCTTCAACTCTACTCAAAACTTGACCGTGCGTTCAGGTCTTATTCAACGGTTCAGTATAATTACAAAATTGATTGTTTCCGAAAACAGAATCTCAAGTTTTTTTATTATACAGTGAAACATTATTAACTATTATGCGTATTTAATCCAAAATAGCCACTAAACGTTTAACAGCTAAACTAAAGCCGCTGCCACACTATCGACAAACAACAGTCGCAATAAACATAGCATTTGCATTCCCATTAGAACAGTGCTGTTTCTACGCCCGTTAATGTTATGTGTCAAGTAAACTTGTCGATAATAGTGTTGTTTTAGAATTAGCTCTATTTTCTTGTTACAGGAGGTGTACCAATTTGAGACTTCTAGCTTTAGAGCTAGCCAATGAATGAATGGATGAATGAGTCTGACAGACAGTTAGTCACGTTACTCTTTTACAAATGGTTACCCCGAAGATATCGCTTTCGCTTTTAATATTTTTATTAATTCACTGTCAGAATAATTTGCATCGTAGGTATATTTAAGACAATTGATATAAAAAAAGAAAATAATAATGTTAATAATTGAACGGGATCATATCAAGAAATTCATTTTCTTTTCATTCAGCGTTTTCCTATCTTCATAATAGGAATGGAAGGTTGAGGAAATTAAATTTAGAACCAAGATGGTATTATTTCATAATCAATCTCACATTGATTTCTTTCGCAAACACACAATTCAGTTTCTTTGACTAGCTATCACCATCGTGACGTGTGAAGGTAAAAATGACACGGCTCTCAAAAAAACAATCGTTTATCCGTTACGTATGTCATTTTCAGTATTTTTGCATAGGGTCGCATTAGTGACGGTGGATTGGACGTAATTGGGTGGCGGGTGTGTTTGACGCGTATTGTGTGGCAGTATCGGCAGGCGAACCAATATGAATAACAATTTACGTAATAATAAATACAAGGACCGTGAAAACACTGAGATTGGTTTCATGTGAGAATAAGATCTATCGGTTAAACTAGTTTTTCTTTAATACTTTTTAGGACGCGTTCCTATCAAATAGTTTCTTGAGTGGCAAATTCAATCGACTCCACAAAAAACCATGAAACTGACAAACTTTTTAGCAAGCAGCTAATATGGAATAACAATGTAATTTAAGGTAACTTTGAAGAATATATAGCGATCGAGACAGTATGATCGAGCGGCACTTGAGCTTATTGTCTGTGCATGATTACAACCGCAATTTGTCCCTTTGCTACCTACTCTTATGCAAATCATTACAAAACAAATGCTCTATATTACACACCACAAATCAATACAATAAGTTTACACAAAGACAAAATGCAGGCTAGACTCGTTATTACTTCACACTTCACTCGTCGTCACTTTTTTTCTTCCTTCTTCTTTTTGTTTCTAAGTAAACATTGGCGTCTAAAAATAGCTATTGAAAAGTACTAATGCTATTTACTGGATAAGTTTGTAATTTTCGAAAAAATATTCACTTGGTCTAACAATTACATCTAAGCTTTTACAAGAATCAAGAGCGAGACAGGAAACTTCAGAGCTCAAATTTAAAATTCAGGCTCTCATCTGTCGCGCCTGTAAACTTGTAAGAGGTATCCAGTGAGATTGGTTTAGCAAGTGCCCGGGGCTGCGTCTGCGAAGGGGAGCTCATTTGGAAATCTTCAGCTAGATAAGATATTTATACATTAGCGAAAGTTAGAATAATATAATTGTAGATTTTGTATGAGGTCTCATTTTGTGTTGCTACTCTTTGATCTTTTAAGATCAAATAACCATCTGAATCTTCAGAAATTTCCAGATCTTTATTCATAAAAATGCAGTTCTGTTATAGTTGTATTTATGTTTTGCCTTTGTCTATGTAAATGACAAAGATGATGATGTGATGATGCTGTCGGTAGGCAAGATGGAGCGACGACTTGGTTAAGATCGCGGGATCGCGGTGGATGCGGAAAGCACAAGACTGGTCTGAGTGGAGAGCCTTGGGGGAGGCCTATGTCCAGCAGTAGGCGTCTTTCGGCTGACATGATGATGTAAATGACAATGTAACAGATTATACCAACGAACAACAAGTTAATTTAAGCATAAAAAGAGTACACCAGTACAGAAATTAGATGCGGAAGTTGTTTTTTTAAGTTGTCTTTAAATACTCACATGAATATACTCGTCTGTTAACCGCCGGTAAATTACTTGCATGGTCGCACAAAACACCTCTAAAATTTTTACCTGTAAAGATAAAAAGAACTCTTGTTTCATTTATACGATCATGTCATTTCTATGAAGTACTTACATATTTTTCTTCACGACACTCAATGATCACTTTTAAAATTGGAAAATAAATAATGAACCACCCAAAGAGCTATAGCAATAAATAAAGACAGGCGGATCACTGGTGACAAATCTCCTATCAAGATTGTTCGCATCTAGTTCTTTCAGTTCCGTAGTTTGCACGCAACATTAGCGGGACATTTAAAGTCAGGGAGGCATTAAGATGGCCGTCATGGCACATTACTTCTGAGTCGGTGTTTTCGATGGAAATATATTTGGGGTTCAATTTGTTAAAATAAAATGATGTTATATTTATCACGCCTAGCTTTCTCAAACTAAGAGAACGCATTTGCTATCACCATTTGAAGAAGAAGATGATGGGTTAAACAAGAAATAAGTTTGTATTAATGACATAATAACTATTACGAGTATGTATGATCCATCATGCGTAAAGGTGGGAACCAAGAAGGAGTTCAATATTAAAGAAAATTCGAAGAACCTTGTTATTTTTTTTTCACTTTTAATTAAGGTAATTTCACTTAAGGCATGAAGTCAGTTAACACAAAATTATTTCGAAGTTTATAATTTTTTAGAAGACAGTCGCTGTGGTTAACATGAGCGAGAGTAATGGCTAGTTAAGTAATAATTCAACACATTGTTATTATTCTGCCTTGTCTTATCTACTGTTTTGCATAGTTGAAGAATGAAGGATTTCAAAGTCGCTGTAAATTTTACAATTATATAGCTTGCACGTTTTGGCGTGGTTTTCCAGCGTCCAGCGTCTCGGCTATAGTTTTTAAACTATTTACATCTACTATACTTTACTATACTACAGGTAACTATTTACTCCTACTATACTTTAGTATACTACAGGTAACTATTTACACCTACTATGCTTTAACGCTAACCCCCACTTCACCTTACGCTACATACGAACACAGTACTTCGTGGGTACACCTGCTCCCTTCAGCCACATGTCTTATCAGCCTAATCGCTTTCATCCGATTACAGCCAACTTGCCGACCCAATTTCCTAATCCCCTCCCCCTATTTTCGTAATATCGTGTTATGGGGTAATTAATTTGGAGTCAGACAATATTTTAATTCATTACGACGTTTGGGATACAAGTTTGTTTGGAAAGTTAGAGTCGTGTACTTCTGTCGGTGAATTTATTCGAGTGGTGTGTCACGTGCTTGCAATAACTTCTCATTGTAATGTTTATTTATAGTTTTTAAGACAGTTCAGTGTACTATTACTTATTTTGTGGTTCGGTTTTAGTTCTTATTTAATAAAGGTACAGAAAACGTCGACCATTTTATGACTGTTTTGATAAACATACTAATAAGGATATGTAAATACATACTTAGATATATGTATATTAAAGCAATCGGGCAAAAACATTCATATTTTCACGAAATGCGGCATTTTTCATACAAATATATGGGGTGTCAAGCTTATTAGTGAGGTTCTTCATCATAAGAGACATTTTTGATTCAATACGTATAAGGCGATCATTAAAAGGTATCGCAGTTCACATTCCGTTCAAAATATGTCCAATAATTTGTTCTAATATATTGCTTCGTTTTTAAGATGGATGTTCCTTTTATTGAACATTTACATTCTTCCTCTCCAAGCATTTCTGCGTAAAAGAGAGATTGCAAATCACCTAAAAAAGCTGCGTACTGTAGCTGATTTCATCGCAAGTGCAACTGCACAACTCACTTCATATTGAAATTATCTAGCTAACAATAATTACCGTTCATTAGCTTCGAATGTCTACACGCCAATTTTCAAGCCGCCAGAGGGTAATATTCGGTTATAAATGGTATATTAGTTAGTTTCTAATTAGCATTATTAGAACATGCAATGTTATGTTAACTTGTACTAATAAATAACTTGGATCCAGTTAGCTTTGCGTGCAGAGTGTGCAAATATATCTACAATTGTGTGGATTTTGAATTTAAATTTAGCTTGCGAATTCGGTAACGAGGTATCTAGACGTGTACTCTTGTTTATCAGATTATTCATAATCATACTTGTTAGTGAAGGGGATAGAATATAATAATATTACTACGCACATAACAACGTATTAAAGTTTTTACTAAAGATAGACAGTTTGACATCATGAAATTTTTTATTAAATCGTGTAAATGACGTTATTAATCGAAAGAAAGCATTTTACTGGCCTTATATGTTGTTGTTACAGAAAATTATACTTCCACGTAAAAAAAAACATTCAACATAATCACTTAAAATAACTCGTTACCTAACGGCTTGAATGGCTCTTAATTTTTTTCATTAAAAACTTCATCACGCAAAAGACGTAAACATTTGAATAAAACAGCAAAATGGCGTTCATTGCCGAGTTTTAAAAATTAATAACGAGAGGGCGCTGCGATGGAGACATTAAAACCTTTCTACTGAAGTACGTCCGAAGACAAAATGAGTAAGACTTGGTTAGGGCTATGAAAAATTGTGATGTCAACTTAGGTAACTATCATTAAAAAAAGGTAGACGGGTTTCAGTTGGTTTTCCATTCGATCACCTTGAAAAGGAACCACAGATTGGGTCGAATCAGGTCAGGCACACCTCGACTACTAATACGCGAGCGAACCCTATCTTATTTTAATAATTATTTATCTGTCTCACGATTGGTTTTAATTCAAAGAATAAGGTAAGTACCTATTAATATCTAGAATGAAGGTGTCCCGAGTTCAAATCCTGGTAGGTATAGGGGCAGAGATTTGTATGATGGACATGAATGTTATAAATAGGTACCTAGTTTTTGTTCTCAGTCATGGATGTTACATACTTAAATACATATATCATCCATACAAACATTCACTTGTATGTATATATGTATGTACACATTTATTTATGTTTATCTTATGATTTAAGTAGTGTTAAATACTATAACAATGTCAGATCAGAACAGATCTCACAGCTAAAAGCAATGATAAAAGGGCGTTTTCAAAAAGAAAAAGTGTACCTATTTTTTTTTATTTGGAAAAATATGGTTTTTCCTACTCAGATTTCGATACCGATAAATTAAAAAAAATACACCTTTACGATGTTTTTTTTTCATATACCTCAGTATGGGCGTGACAAAACTGACTCATAAAATTTGGTATGAAAAAATGAGGACATTTTTTTAAATGATCGGAATCGATTGTGCTCTTGAGTCTGAGTAGGAAAAACTATATTTTTCCAAAATTTCGAAAAAAAAACCCTTTTTTTTTAAAACGCCCAAATAAGCATAAAAGGCAGCCTAAGATAGTAAACTAAGTATGCGGCGAGAGAGTGCTTGGTAATTATTGTGAAGTGTCTTTTCATCGACACGGCATAAAACAACGACAAACAACAAGATTCCGCGTGTAGATTAGATACTTACTTACAACAAATAAAATTTAGAGCAATCGACCATTAAAAGAAAAATGTGCTATTTTCAATTAAGTCAGCCAGCTCGCTGGTTTCAAGGCCTCGCGTAGGAAAGGCAGTAATTTAAAAATGTTCGGAATTCTTCAAAAGGCGTGCAAGAAGGGGCACCTGGATAACTTTCTTTCATCCTATGAATACAAAAAGGCTGGTTTGCGGTGGTCCCGGGAAGTTACAACCTTCTTTATTACGAGGCGGTTTATTTTACGGTTTGGTTAGGAACTGATTGAAGAGTGAAGTTTATGCAACTGTAAGCGGTTTGAATGATTCAGTTGGATACGACAGTACTACTAAACTAAGAAATATAAACAGCAAAAAAGCAGGAATTGTGGAATACTTAAAACAACCTATGTAAAACATGAGATGCTGACAATATTCTAGTAAGCCGTCGTCAGCATCAAAAGTAGCGGATCAAACTCTCTTGCATTGACACATTATCAATCTTGCATGGCGTTTAGTACGTGGCTGTAAAACGATAAAGTACGAGAGTGTATAGCCACTTTTGATGCTGACTGTACAGAAGTTTTCTGTACCGTTTACTATATTCTGGTATTCAATAAAGAGCCATTGTATTGTAGCACACGCGCATATTTAATTTGAAAATGAGTTTACGCACATTGTACTCGTACTGTATCGTGCATCGTGCAGACTACATCAATACAACACATTTTTTTTTTAAAAGCTTGGAACAATCTCATCGTATTTCCTATTTATTAGCACCTAGTCGTCCGGAAACTATTATAAGAAAGCCTACGGTAACAGAAAAAATTATTTCGCAGTTCATTTATTTGGGATATTTCTTGCCAGCGGTTACAGAATTCAACTGAGTAGGTACCTTTGTAAAAGTGTTTCAAGAATATTTAATTGAAAGTGATAAATGTGAAGCTGATATTGCTGATGTTATCTTGGGTGCTGGAGTAAAGAAATTATGCAGGAGTCAACCACCGGATGAAATATTCCAGATTATTTTTGTGGTATCTTGTCTACTTTAAAAGTTCAAAAGCCGTAAATATGATAAAATTTATTTAAAAATATCAGCATTCTTCTGAGACTAGATCGAGAAATATTTTCACTTCACGCGCATCTGCGTCCACGTCGTTAATATTGAAACACAGGGACTGTAAAACTTCTCTCGAATATTAGATATTTGTGAAACTAGAGAAAGATATTAAATTTTATGTTTTGTTATTATTACTGTTCTCTTCTTTTTTGGTAACGTAAACAGCGATTTTATAAATCTGGAAATTATAAAACCATTTCATTTTACAAGTACGAGGATGAAAGCGAACGAAAAATCACATTAACAGAGCAGCCCAATAAAAAAACGTAATCCTTCAAAGAATTCTAAATAACAAAAGGACTTTACATTCTCTCAGCCATTTGCCAATAATAAGCCATCAGTCAGAATCGGATTCCAGTCGAGTTTTTAACAAAATTAAAACGGCATGATTTTCCTGTGTAACAACTCAAGGAGAGTCATCGGCTCCTGCGCTTGATTACATTATGTAAATGACTATCTCACCCTTGTCATTTATACGGGTGCGAAGACGTAGCGATGCTGGATGATAAGAGGGAACGTATAGTATTTGTTGACGTTGCTACGACTGCCCTCAATTATTTAAATGGGTCATTCGTTGAAATCACTATCAAAGTTTTGTTTGAAAGAACGAACGATCTAGTAAAGATCGCGGGAAGAAGTACACAAACGAATATTATGGTGATTTTTAATCCCCGGTAGTCTAGTAGGTATGACACCTCTAGGACGTAAAGCTACTAGAAAAAATATTTCGTTTCGCAAGGAAGTTTATATCAAGAAGTGGATGCCTTCCGAATATTATGATATTTATGATGATGATAGTTGATCGAAATATCGGCGCTCAAAGAATAATACTCTTTAGCAATGGGTTGTTTAAAAGTGATAAATAATTATCTGAGATCAAGATCTTGTCAAGTTGGATTGGTCAGTAAAACCATACGGTCTATTTGATAAATAACATACTCGTACAGTAAGCTATATCAGGCTGAGCCCTCTAGCTCTATAGTTAAAAAAAAAACGGAATATTGCCTAGTGCATCTTCTTTGTCACTCTTTTAATATTGTATACATTCCCATCGACAGACTTGTTCAAGTGTTCGCACTTCGTAATACGATCTAACCTGGCTCATCCAGCATCTTACATCTCGATCCAAACTTCGTCAAGCTCTGCGTAAGACATCTCATCAAGTATTGGGGACAGCAGGATTACCGTAAACCATGTTTCTATTTAAAATCTTTTCTCCCCGACTGGGCTCCAGCCGCAGCTGCCGCTGACATTCTATAAGCTTTGCTGCGCGATCGATTCTCATCCAACGAACTAGTTATCTGGGATTAAACGATAGAGTTAGCTTTTTAGTTCTCAGATTTGAATAGTTACATCACGATGGAGCTATTGGAATTGATATTTCATTTCTACGAGATGAAGGGTTTGGAAGTTGATAGCACTTATTCACTTTCATTTTGATTCTAATTATTACCATCGGCTGGGAAATGCCAATGCTTTGCTGGATACTAAGCCTCAACCAAAGACCAAATCCATGACCGCATGCGTTTAAAGGACTCCCGCGATGTTTGTCGGAGACCTTATTGCCTAACGTACTCAGAATCGCGATCGTTTATACCACTCCTTCCAGTCGCACGGAATAGTAAGAGATTAAGAAGAGACGATGAATGCGATCACGAGCACCCACGCGTTACACAATACCGCATCAGGTCGCCAGCCACATTGTAGAAGGCCTGCTCATGCTTTATCTTTCAGTATGTGGTCGGCACTAAAGCATACAATGGCCCCAGCAGCCATCAATTCTTCGAGCAATGTGTCTCGCAACTCTCACTTAATATTTGCTATTTTTCGGGCCATTTACTTATAGCTCATTTTGTTTGTTATGCTTTCTTCTTCTTTAACTGGTATGTACAATAGTTTTCTCCATAAAATATTACGTCTAATTAGTTTTTGTAATTGGTTTTTAAAATGGAACTAGGATATTAAAAACAAGCGGGTTACCACACCGCCGCTTTCAAATATACACCTACTATATTAAATATAACTGTGAATTGTCTCTGGTCATTCAATAACCCAGTCATGATTTGAATATACATTTTCAGCAGTTCAACTAGTAAAACCCTACTTTTCTTTCGCTAACTCTGCCGAATCGGTAAATAGGCAGAGCTTGTGCCTGGGGCGTATTTTAACGATTGCACTGTGGTACAGTTAGCATCAAAAGTACTGACGCATGCGTTAGGTAGGTTGCGTATTGTGATGGTATTACTGTGTTAAAACGAATTGAGTTTTTTTTATTAATAAGCGTTTCTACATATCTTATTTTTTACTGAAGTCAGTTAATCAACATTTCTGTTGAATTCAATAAAACTGGCCAAGTGCGAGCGCCGGACTCACGCACTATGGGTTTCCTGCGCATTGGTAGATACTCGTATCTATGAATATCTAGTGTTAGTAGAACCCTAATCAAAATAAACGAACTGTAAGATCATTTTTAAGTGGTAACTAACATAGACTACTACTTCACTACTGAACCTTCATGACGACTTTCTTGGGAAAATAATGAGCTTCCCCTTGCCTTCCACATCGCAGTGCTGGAATCCGGAGTTCGTAGTTGGCAATTGAGAGCGCTGCTACCTACTCTCACATCAGCAGAGCTACTACGAAATTCTAAAATCGAAGCTCGTGTTATTCGGCCCCTCTGACACTTATACTATTTAATACGAGAGCGAGAGGGACGGTACGATACGAACTTCGATTTTCGAACTTCGGAGTAGGGTCTCAGAGGCTGTATTGTCTACGCGCTGACATTCGCGATCGCCTTCGCCTTCTCTTTCTGCCCTCGTCTTGTACCGTGTCAGAAAGAAGTTGTGAAAACGATTGTGATTTCAAGTGCGTCAGGCAATAAGGCCTCAGGTATCTTAGTCGCCTTTAACAACACCCACGGGCAGAGATAAGGCCGTTGTAAAACCGGGCACGGCATGGACTAACAGCGACGCATCTACCAGCGTCAAAGTGTCGGCATATTATCTTTTTCTTCTCTTTTAAAATATGGCTTTTCTGTCCTAATTCATAGGATAATTTCGCCAGTGTCAAAGTACTCTCTTTGAGAGGGACGTTGTTCGGTGATTGTAGTTTTTGCAACTTGATATTAAAATTCCAGAAACCACGTGGAGACAACTTGCGCATTAAAAAATGTTAGACACGAGAGAAATATAGATTTTTGTGATCACTGTTAACAGTTAAGGTTAATCGCCGCATAAAACACTATAAAAATTATACTTTAACTAGCCAAAGAAACAGAAAAAGCAAAATTCGATATTGTCTACATCCGCTATGTTTGAATGCTACAAATCGAATCCGGCATATTATTGCATGCATCAAAACATTCAAAGACAAAGTCATAATATCTTTATTCAATTTAGGCTACACAACAAGCACTTATGAATGTCAAAAAAATCTACCATGGTTCGGAAAAACCTCTGTTGAGAAGAATCCGGCAAGAAACTCAACGAGGTATATTTTTTTTAAACAGATTTACAATATTATTAAATGATATCTATACATCACAAGTATTTAACACAACTTTATTGGGACCTTATAAAAGGTAATCACGGTCCAAGATATGTATTTTGTAGTGAAGGTAAATAAAGAGCTATAAATAACACGCCATAGAGAAAGACATGAAGTCAAACCAGAATCTAAAGAGAAGACCAGCAGATGGGAAGACCTTCCATAGACCCCACTTTTTCCAATGGCGGTTAAAGAGTGCTATTCACAAACGTCAAAGTATCTTATGCGATCAGATACCGTATCTGGCGTCACACGCCAGCAATATTACAGGTAGGATACATCAGAGTTCGTCCTTTTTTCCATTGAATAGAATCGCAAAGGCTGTTGCAATGTTATCCCCACGATAAGGCCTCATTTCGGATGCTATGGCTTGGTCCTAATCATAGTCCGTGTTATATGCGTGCGCCATTGTAGACTTCGGCTGATGGAAATCACTAGTCGATTATCATTGTACATGAGTACCTGATTGAGAATTTGAATACTTACTTGAAAATAAGCAAAGTAAGAGTCGCTCTAGATGTGATAAACGAAACAGCACGTGGTGTCAGTGTCACATGTTATGGTCGACCAAGAAAGTGCTTTACCAATTTTAATGACAGTTCCTGCATCAGAAATGAAACAATATGGCTAATAGGGCAATATTAAGGCAATATTGACATGTGAGTGAAAATAGTGTTTGACGTTATAAGCGCTACAAATGACATTAAACCTCAGGGTGGTAAACCAATTTCTTGATCGACTATACATCGCCGACGGCTATGATTATCCTCTATATTTTAAAATCAATTATTTAAAATCAGGAAAACCAACATTGAAACGATTGTTGAAATTACCAAAAAAATATATATATTTTAAATAATGGTCAGCGATCGAATCTTGATTTAAGAGAAGTTTCCTTGCCTGCCGCGCGGCCGCGTTAGGTATTCGTTTGGGATATTGCTGTCTTTATCGCTCGTGACATAAGCGCTCGCAGCCGTCCCCCCCATGCTCCCCCATGCCTTCCGCAACGACGTCCGTAATTTATATCGAGATAGCTGTAGGCTTTTCAAGATTTGGGCGGTTGAATTTTGGGTTTCGTTGTCCTCATATTATACGAAAAGTATAGCACAGACATCAATGATATTTTACAATCAAGATATTCATTATATTTTCTATGCCAGTGGTTTTTTCGATTTTTGTAAAAATGCTTTATTAGTCTGTAGTTTAATCGACTTTTGAGCTCCTGTTATTCTGATATTACACATTTATATGAAAATTTGAAAAACCACAGGCATAGATAATTACGTCTAATACGTTTGTATGGCGAATGGAACGAAGAGACTTCTCTTAAAGTCGTTTTAGAAATAAACCCTGGCGGACTGTACGCAATGTTGGTAGCCATGAATGTTAATGCTCGGCGGAAAACTTGCTAGCTTCGTCTCAACGTTTTGTATTTTTTTAGGTTGGTGGTACTGGTGTATTGATAGTAACACTGATTTTTATATTACTCCTTCATTTCCATTTGTACGTGCATGATTGCTACGTCTATGTAACAAATAGGTACGTGTGATCTTGCTAATTAATTATCAAACAGTAGCACTAATTGTGTGACTAAATTTAAGTAAGTACTTTAAATAAATTTAATAAGCCATTTCTGAAATTAAACTGAAAAAAATAAGTTAAATCAAGTTCTCTCCGGTATCTCCCAAATATTTAATCGTATTAAATCCGACTCGCGTACATTTCCTTCTTCAAACCAAACACATCCACTCACTCCAAACATATCCATCACAATTATCGCTGCCAAACGAAACCACCCCGCACAATACCTGCAAAGAGAGTCAAGACGCATAAATCATTCCACGCGGAAGAGAGACTGTCAAAACACAGACGTAAAAAATTGTATCTGTCCAGAGCGGGCTCGTATCAATCATAGGATTGGAGCACGTCTGATCCCGCAACGGAGTAATCCCATTCCAAACTGAAGATTATAGGGCTTTGTGCGATTAGTGTTGCTTTTGTTCGATTGTCTTTTGTTTTTCTCATACAAATAAACGTATTTTCGTGTCGATATGTACAGTCAAGGAATTTAATTCATAGGCCACCATGGAACTTTTTCAAAGTAAAAGTGTTTACGAATTTTCTTGTTAATTAATGCGATGTCCAAAGTGACCAAAGTTATCGACATAGCCCACCGCATTAGCACGCTGAAGTGGCAATGGGCCGGCCATATAACCCGAAGAACCGATAAACGTTGGGGTAGACGAGTTCTTGAGTGGAGACCACGGATCGGCAAACGTAGCGTAGGACGTCCTCAGACTGCAAGGGCGGCTGGCAAGAGCTGGATGAGAGTGGCCGAGGATCGTGCTCAGTGGCGTGCCATGGGAGAGGCCTATGTCCAGCAATGTACGAACATAGGCTGATTATGATGAATGCGATGTCACTATGACGTTTACTGTGAAATGGTTCCATGGTGGCCTATGAATTAAACTCATTGACCGTACGTGAATACAATCGAGACTTTCTGCATCGATTTGTCGGGTAGAATTTTAGCGGTAAAGTAGAAAGCAGTTTTTGACAAGTATAATTAAAGATTATATTTTTTCTAATTCAACTGGAGTTTTAATTGTAATTAGTTTTTCAACATGTTTTACGTTTTTAAATAGTTCTTGCCGTTTCAAACGTTTCAGTCCAAACATAAATTGAAATGAAAGCCAAAGATACGAAATTCGACCTATATTTTTAGGGAGGCGTTTTCACGGATACAATATTTTTACCTTAAGACATCATGGCATAAGTATGTTATCAACTGGAGATATCCTGATGCCTTTTTTCCGCGTAAATGCAACGTAACCAAGGGATAAGGGAGAAAATATCTGCGCGTAAAGAGCCACGTAACAGATAAGGATGTTCTATACGTTTAAAATCAATACGAAAAAAACAAGAGGACCCCAAATAAACCGAACTAATGGTGCTGCCTAAACACAGGTGTTCTGCCTCGCCGATACATTGGAACGAATAGTCGTACGTGATCAGAATCGTACTTCCTACCTGGTAGTAAAGATGCGTTCACTATCCCTGTAACCATCCGGTGCGATGGAGTGATTGGAAACCGGTATGGTTAACCTAAAAAGGTTTTTGAGGTCGAAATGGCTCTTTGGATTGGGCTCGGACATTGTAGCTGTACTAAGCTGGTCCATTTTATTATTATACTATTAATCGTAATTGAACACAAGTGTTTTCAAAATATTCCGGAATATTCCAGCGGGTTGTTAATTGACTGCATGCTTCTCTAAATGTTTTTCAGGATTTTTTCTCCGTGGTTTGACAAATATTTCCTGCTTTTTTTATGAAGTCGGTTATAAGTACCCATCGAAGTGTCACTCGTTTTTTACTTAAATTCCGAGTGTCTTGATGAGAAATCCAATATGATAAATAAATCCTTTTCTTCGTTTGCATTTTCAAATTCGTTGTAACATCAACAATAACCCTCCTTCGGGCAGTCGGGTAAAAAATAATATTATTGTTACTGAAAAACAAACGTAGAAAACATAAAATAAGGAAACTAATACTAGAAATAAATCCTTTGTGGGCATCGCCATCTGTTCGGAGTCCAAGGCTTTGTTTTTAATTCTTTATCCTTTGGCTCACATTGTACACCCGATAAACACAGGTATAGGAATAGGGGTTTATTTAATAGAACTGTGAAATTAATAATACTAAATGTAGACTTTAGACTCAGAAACGTGAAAGGGTCCAGTTAATGTACAGTCAAGTGCAAAGATATCGACACGGCGAAAGTTGCAAAAATATGTATGCACGACCTTAATGTTAAGTGCCTTAATTAAAGTCGTGTATACATATTTTTGTAATGAACTATAAGAATTTCTTTGCTCACCAGCGACCATAAAACATAAAGTGCATAAAACATCCAAAATTTTTTGACGTCAGGAAAACGTCACGAAATCTTGTGAGGAAAAAAATCGCAATTTTGTAACTACATCGAAACTTTCTATTGGATCCAACAACAAAGATTATCTGAATTTTTATCACCTTTACCACAAGGTTTTGTATATATATTTAAACACAATATTATTTATTTTTTGTGTTGAAGTAGCGTCAGGTTTTTTTTATAAGTGGTCAACTGAAAATGGTATTTTTTTTGACAAATAGTCACCTAACATTTCGCATGACGTTACGCCGCGCGACACTTTTAAGCATGGCGCGGCGTGATGTCACGGCCTCCATTCCTGAACTTTGACGCGCTTCATCCTTGTCAGTTTTTGTTGGAAACTATGCAACTAAACTTAGCAATGTTCTCAAACAATTTCAAATATTTGTATCAATAATTCAATCTTAAGGGTCCGATTCTGCATCGCGGTACGGAAGCTCGGCCGGTTCGACTGCGGATATTGCGGGGCGCGCGGCCCACTGAGCCAGACGCGCCGGCTAAACGAAAATCTGTCTTCTTATTGCGCCATCAGACAGCATAACAATGATTTGATAATCGACTTATTCCGCAACGGAACGTACCGGAATCGGGATTGTAGAGCCACTAGATAAATAGAACCAGTAGTAAATTAATTAGGAAAAGTTATATTATGTTAGTACTGCTTAGTACATGTCGGATCTTTTGGCAAAAGTAGTTAGGTATATCACGACAATACCCGGTTCAGCGTTAGCTCTGTGGATGACGATCTTTACACTTAAATATCCACTTAGACACTTAGCAAACGGTAATAAAGATCTAAAAGCACACTCTTAATTTAGTTTAAAGGGGCTGAACCAAATAACTGGCAGCCTAAAATAGTAACGCAATTTATTTTTAACACGCCAGTTTTTGTTGCATTTTACGCATAAGCGACAACACATAACGTCACATTAACCGCACGTGTACAGTTAATTAATAAACTATGCTGTTTGCTGTAACAACAAATTTAAATTATTTAAACAAACAATGTAATTGAGGTTGGGAGCAAATTGTCGGTTCGCGGTAAACCTTTACGGTTTACAATTAAATTCACCGGTAAAAAGTATCAATAGGGAACCTGAAATGTGCTCGTTGATGGTTGGTGAAAATTATTACGTTTTTAAAATGATGAATGTTAACACTTAAGGGTTTTTAATTTCTTTGTCGAACTAATAAACAAACAAATAATAGTTTTATTGGCGTTTAACGCCTCAGCATAATGCTGAGTCAGCGACCGTTTCGATTTTGCGGGAACACACAAAATTGTGTATTATGTTACAATTTTCATGTGTTTTCATGTTTCTTTTTGGTTTATTTGTGTGTAATTGTGTAAAGTTTATTGTATTTGTGTGTCTTCCGTATTAGTGAATAAATGTCTTATTTCTTTTTTTCTAGAAAGGAGGCTCTAGAGATTATTTTTTTAATTTTTAATTGATTAATTCAGACGTGAGTTTGCGGAGGTCCATATCAGCAAACTACAAAATATTTAATCGTTTCTCCGGTACAAACGTGCAGCACCTGTGTTTCTTAATTGGTATTTCTTTAGATGATCAATTGTAATTTTTAAGCAACTAAGTAGGTATCTTACGGAGCGACGATTGCACTGGGGCGGGACGTTTATTTATTTAGGTTTCTTATAGTGTAGCACGTTGTTACACATACATTTAAGAATTACTTAAACGGTGCAAAAAAATATCGTGCGAATTTCGTTAAACCTAATATGTATTATGAAATCGCATAATAAATGGATTCGTAAGCGACCTATCATCGGCGGTACAGGCGAGTTCATAGATTTGTGAGCAAAAGTTTGATCAAAAATATCTGAACACGCTTCTACGCCGTTAACAATAGAGCCGTGTTCAGATATTTTTGATCAAAAATTTGCTCACAAGTTTATGAACTCGACTGTACCGTAACTTGCACGTTATCTCAACGCCTATGGCCTTAACAGCATACTTGTACTTGTATCTTGAATCAGTTTATTTACACTTGCTTACTTCCTCCAAAACTACGGGTCAATGAGAACGAATGACAAAAGCTATGTTACGGCTTTAAAAACCAATTTCCAATTAAGGGCAACCGGCTAAGCGGTCGTGTACCTTTTCCATGCTACAAGTTACCTAACATCATGACATTACGTAGTCAATAACACACGCTATAAAAGGGCGGGTGTTAATAGAGGCACAGTTGATCCCCGGAACCCAATCCGAATTGCGGAAACTCATTGCGATTCCTTCCACAGCGCACCCGTCTTCCGTCGGGTAGGGGTGAAATATACAATTTTAAAGGTTTTTCTGGGAAAAGAGACATTTGCATAGGTGTCGAGCCTTCGTCGGTCTGTTTAGATTAGCGTCACATTTTTGGGTTACATTGCGGTGCCTTGCGGAATATTAATTTATGGCGAGGTATAATTTCAGCGTTTCTTGTGACGTTTAGATACAAAACAGTGGCAGTGTGGTAAAAATTGCTCATTTCATTGGTTTCATTCAACTAAAAAAAACGCAAATCTTAACTATGTATAATCTTGCTACTTCTACAGTCTATTAATTCAGGTTTGACTTCATAAAGTTGCTTGAACTTGAGATCATAAACCAAATACAAGCTTCAATGAAACTAGCCTGACTCCAGGGCGCTATTTCAAACACAATAAACTTTGCTCATCTGAGACCTAACCCCAAGCACCCCATATTTCATCGCCAACCGATAATCGCCCCATAACTTACGGCTGAAATGCACCTCGGCAAATATTAAAAGTAGTATAATGCCCCTGCGATTTTTAAATAGATTTACGATATGAAAAAACGTGTAATAATGAGTTACTGTAGTTTTCCGCGGGTTTGTAGTAAGCTGGTGTTATATTGGGAAATAAATCTATGTATGAATTTACTATTTTTTCAGTGACTAAGTGCACGACAGATTTCAACATTTCAGCTTTACTTGTTTCCTTCAAATTGATTAAGCCACGAATTCGCAAATTTACTTTTAGAGATTGTTACTGAATAAATGAAAATGAAGAAATAAATATCATGGGACACTTGACACCAATTGACCTCTAGTCCCAAACTAAGCAAAGCTTGTACTATGGATACTAGGAAACGATAAACATACTTGTATAGATAAGTACATACTTAAATACATAATCCAAGACCCGAGAACACAAACTCGTATTATTACAAGCTTTTATTTAGTTTCACCTGTGCCGTTGTTGTCTGTCTGTGTATCTGTAATCAGACCTTGCAAATTAAATTTGACCAACTTCCTGTGGTCAGATTGACTTGAAATTTGGAATACTTTTGTAAATCGCGTGACATTACAATAATCTAGCAGTGACATCCTCGTAGTGCAGCCAGGATCGTCTCCGCAGGTCGGAACTCATCAATGGTTAATATAGCATCGACTTGAAATTTGGTATGCAAGTGTAGTTTGGGTGGCAATGCAAGTACAGTCAACAAAAAGTACAGTCAGCAAAAAAAGGTTGTATTAAAAATGTTTTTTTTTATGGTTAGGTTATTCATACAAATATCTGCCCCGGCCGGGAATCGAACCCGGGACCTCAAGCTTCGTAGTCAGGTTCTCTAACCACTTGGCCATCCGCTCTATCTATCAACGTCGTGCTACAAAAGATAACCTACTATGTTTTTACAGCGTGGCCTAAAAAAATTTAAAAACACAAAATAATTCTGTTTAAAACTTATGCTACCACTTGACTACATTAGAAATTCTGCTCGAGTTGTGAGAGTATTGCATACTACGACTTTCAAGTCTTGAGTTCAACAATTTTGACGTCCACGTTATCGATATCAATTGCGTCTACGCTGAAAACGTCTAAGTACGCTCGTGAACTTGACTCAGCACTTTCAGTAGACTACGGCCGACGTAGTTAGTCTTGAAAAACGCTCTGCAAGAATGTCGCGACGAAGTAACCTTATTACGGGTATCGAATCCCGAAGGAATACGGCGTCTGCGCTTAACTTATTCTTACAGTTTAAGCGTGTCAGTCGTCGTCTAGAACTCGAGTCTGTATTTATTTATATCGAAACTTATAATCCCTGGAGGTTTGAGAGCAGTTTCAAAGAAAGAACGCAACAGCGTTTAGTTACATTGGTTGTTCATCGTCCTTTAATGTGACGTGTTTTCATTATTTACAAGTGGATTTCACTAGATAGGTACATATTTTTGCTACTTTATACGGTTTACTAATGTTTCGGCGAATAACGTTTGGCAAGCTACTTATTTCATTTCGCATCTTTTCATTTCCCAACTGTTTAACTGAAACTGTAAATATATCAGGATTTTTATAAAACTAACCTAACCTAACCTAAAGGGTTCTACACGATGGATGAAATAAATCCTGAAATATTTACAGTTTTAGAGTTTGCGAAATGAAGGTTGCCAAACGTTACGTCGCGAAAAGGCAGTAGGTACCCGTTTAATATTTTAAAGTTATCGCTAACTTAGAAGCTTGAATGTGGATACATCCAATCATATTTTGTAATGGTGATAACATCAGGATCATGGAGTCTAACAGCATGGTGTAACGGTTGTGTTGCTCTGAGGATGAACTCTGGTTGACTTCGAAACGCCTCAGTGCAGTGTGATATGGTGGTGCAGTTGGGTTTGTGTGATTTACTTATGTTCTTACAGTGTGGAGGTGGAGGAGCTGCGTGAACACCCATTAGTTGAAATGCATAGACGTAGCTATCATAAGGTGAGCAAATTAATTGTTTTTGGTTCGATGAATACATAAGGTTTAATATAATAAGTAATGAGAGCATTATATTGTTTCTAATAATGCCGGAATCCCATATTAAAAAGGATATTAGATTGGACGCGAAACAGAAAAGCCGCATTGCGAGGAATTCGTTAATTTCGCTCAGCATTAGCCCGCGACGGGAATGCTAATATTGGGCTGCGGCGTAATTATTACTTATATTAATGTATACTTATATATTGGCACAAGGGGCTTCGTAGGTCAATGGTGTACTGCCCTTATTCAGAAGTTATTTCCTCACTTTCAATTCACTTCAAAGTTCGTTTAATTTAAATTAAATATAAGTCTAGTTCAATCAATTTGTATTATTTCTACTGTAGATGTAAGATTAAGAAGAATTGTTTTTACAGTGAATTAAAATAATTGCCAATTTCTTATGTAAACAAATCAAACGCATTTTTTATTTATTATGCTTCTAAAAACTTTCAGTTAAGAACGCTTAATGTGAATTGTTTTTTGTGTAAGCCGTCTAAAAAATACTGAAATGAAGAGATGTTTTTAGACATAACTAATCATTTTTTATTAATGTTTATCATAATTATAAGCCCTAAGTTTCCTCATCTATAAACCGCCTAGTATTTTAAATTCTGAACGGCAGCATATCTTTACGTAACAACTACACAACCAGAACAGCGCAACAACTACAAAGGATATAATAACTTTCCATCGACCAACAAACAAAAGCGTGATAAGTAAACATATTGTTACTAAAATAAACATTTTAAAACGTAACAGCCGAAAACAAACGCGCGCGATCTCTCCACAGTCATCGTATTGATTTTACATCCGCCTGCGGACCAAAATGGATCGCCCAAACTACGGGACAAATTTTAGACGAACTCGATCGTTCGAGTGTGATTCATACGTTAATTGTAGTTTTTGGACCGTTGCAACAAATCAAGTCGACAATGCTCTGTTAGCACGACTAGACATATTTGAACAGACTCATACTTACTTTTTATATACGTAAGTATTTCACAACCATTTTTTTAGGGTTCCTTAGCCAAAATGGCAAAAACGGAACCCTTATAGTTTCGCCATGTCTGTCTGTCTGTCCGTCCGCGGCTTTGCTTAGGGACTATCAATGCTAGAAAGCTATAATTTTGCACGAATATATTATATGTAAGCTATGCCGACAAAATAGTACAATTAAAAATTGAAAAACATTTTTTTTAGAGTACCTCCCATAGACGTAATGTGGGGGTGATTTTTTTTTCTCATCCAAAACCTTGTAGTGTGGGGTATCGTTGGAAAGGTCTTTTAAAATCATTAGGGGGTTTTAAGATGATTTTTCGAGTCAGTGATTTGTTTGCAAAATATTCAACTTTAAAGTGCAAATTTTCATTAAAATCGAGCGTCCCCCCCTCCTCTAAAATCTAAACCAGTAGGTAAAAAAATTTGAAAAAATTCAGGACAGTAGGTAGTAAGTGTATCAAACTTACAAGGAAAACTATAACGGTTAAGTTTCCTTGAGAATTATTAGTAGTTTAAGAGTAAATAGCAGCCTAAGGTATAAAATATACCTAAATTTGAAATATTCCGTACAAAATACGACATCCTTATACAAAAATATTTCTTAATTTTGCGTAATGGCTACGGAACCCTATTTTGGGCGTGTCCGACAAGCTCTTGTCCGGTTTTATTAATCTTCTATTAACAATTATGTCTTTATTTCTTTTGCCTGAAACCTGATTATAAATAAACTTGATGGCCTAAGCTTGCTTAAATTTCGTCTCTATTAATAATAGGTTCAAAAAACTTTAATCATCATCATCAAATATCACCAAATAATTTAAACTATAGACTAACACGTATTAAGTTTTTTCGTGTTTACTAACCTTTGGACCATTTGATGTTTTCATTTTGAATTAATTAATACATAAAAAGAAATGACAACCAAAACCTCAAGGTTTTAAAACCCGATCGCCGAAAACGACTGAGACGGTGCACAGGTTTTTTCAGGACTAGAAAGAAGGAAACTATTTATTTACTATACGAATCTAAAGCTCTGCTCTACACTAGCAAATCCCAATATTCTGATAAGAGTAAAACTTTCCAGATGCCATAGTAAACATTCAAATTTACCAAACAATCAATGCCCCGAATGTCCGGTTCCATGGCGCTCAATTGCTTCATACAGCCATCGACAAAAAGAGGTTTTGTTTCGCGACGTAAACGCTCGTTCCGACAACTTGCTGGTATTGTGATCGGTAATTTAGGTCTGCAAGGTCCGGTGAGTTTCAAAAATGACTGAACTTTTCAATGCAATAGTGGAAATGTAAAGGTTTAAAAAGGCCCTGGTGGGGCAGAGCGTAAATGCAAAGAACCGGTGTATGTTAATACGTAAGTTAATGTGTCTACTCCAATAATTATTCATGATAGACTTTTTTATAATCTTTAAAAACGAACAAATGTTTATTAACGGTTTTTAAAGAAAATGAAAGTCTATTACGCATAATTATTAGAGAAAACAGTAAGCATCGAGAGCGGTGGCCTTGCCTGCCTATACGCAGAAGGTGCTACCGCTGGGAGCTATTTTCGCTTTTAAAACGGTTTTCCGAAATAATCACCGGATAAAGCAGTAAACAATGCCGCGGGATAAAGTTATACGTGTTAAGTTAGACAAAGAAGAATTTGTAACCATTTTTGATTAGTCTAGTTCACATGTGTTATTGTCCCCATGATTATATCCCCCACAATATGTTGACATAATGTTGATAATGCGTGAGTGACACATTTCATGATTATAACCATATTACAAGCAAACCCCCATTACGAACTGATAGTGAGACTAGAATGTCAATCATTCGTTACAACAATCAATAAAGCGATTGCCATTATCTGGTTTTACTTGCATGAATATCTGGCAAGCGTCCAACAAATAGAAGGTAATTTGACTTCCCTACTATGCGATTGAGTTATTATTTCACCAATAATACACGAGTAAATGTTGAATAAGTACAAACCAACAAGTTGAGTAATAACATAAATATGAAGTTAATGTTATTGGATACCTACATAATTATATTTGACGTGCAACAGAGGACCTCAAGTGCAAAGATATCGACACGGCCAAAGTTACAAAAATGTGTATACAATACACGATCTTAATGTTAAGTGCATAAAGTCGTGTAAACATATTTTTGTAACTTTGGCCGTGTCGGTATAGCTTTGCATTTGAAAGAAAAGAAAGAAAGAAAGAAAAACATTTATTCGTGACATTTTTTACAAATAAAAGAAAAAGAAAAAAGGAAATAAATTTTGTCACGAAATGGAAAAACGAAATGAATTTGACTGTACCTACGCCTTTAAACACTTCCATCCAGCAAGTACGACAGGGATGAATTATGTCCAATATTAAAACTAATATACACTATCCGAATTAAAATAAAAAGCTTCACTATTATAAAAAATTACATGCTAAAAATTAACTACCTATATACTAATTTGTAAGAATTAAATGTAAATAAAACTTTTTACTGTCGTTTTATTCGTCTGACATCCGATACTTAATTGGTTTAGTTAAGTTCAGTTTATTTATATTTAATATAATATTACATCATAATTTACATAAATGTTATACAAGAATTCATACTAGATTCTTACCTTGGCAATTCTTTGGCTGGACTCGACTGCGTTTCCTGGTGACTGAACGACGCCATTTTCAGCACTTGACAGTTTTGACACTCATTGTACTTCAAATATTACATTCAAATCACAATTATCTAAGTTCATTTTCAATATAATTATTTACATTTCGGCCTGTTTTATTAAAAAAAAAAGTTTTATTTAAAAGTTTTGTTCAACGCTATTTATTATTGCTTAATACAATTTATTATATTTTTATGTTGTGTGGCGAGATTGTTTATGGTTATGTATAAGCAAAGAAATCTGCGAGGGTCACAATTAGGATTTGCCGAAAAAATAAACGTGTAAAAGAGTTGGCGGATTCATTTTAAACAACGTCATTTTAAGTGCCAGATTTAGGGGCTGTTTCACCATCCATTGATTAGTGTTAACTGACGGTTAAATGTGATGCCGTCTCCGTCTATTCGAATAAAACAAATAGAGACGGCATCACAGCTAACCGCCAGTTGACACTAATCAATGGATGGTAAAACAGCCCCTTATTATTGACTGCTGAAATAGGCCGTCATACACTATTAATTTATGTACGTATTTATTACAGCTCTGTGTCAATGTGCTTCGTCGCGGATTGGCAAAGTATTTTTTGGTATTTATCGTTAAGGATCTTTCTCTTCTTTTGCCATCAGGGCCTGGAACCGGTACCAAAAATAACGGTAATCACCGCTTTAGTACCAGTACTTTCAGTCTTGTTCCAAGCAAGTACCGAAAATACTGCTTTAGTAGTATACCAGTATTTTTGGCACTGCTTTCAAGCTCTGCTTACCAAGTTAGCCTCAGACGATCTTTTACGTGGATGTAAAGTAAGGACGTATTTCATTTTATGCCTGAAACATATGGCGTGGTCTCTTGCACTTTATGACTCATTCCGCAATTGTGAAACTTAGTTATTGCACACTTTAATTGAGATCGTTAAGTTAGAGCCGTAAAACGATAGGTGCCTAAATTACGTCGAAATTAACAATTAATTTCTGATTATTGTTTTATGCGTGAATAATTAAATTGAATTAGGTGATATTTCATCCAATTGGTGTTTGAAAATTAAACATTTCAAATGTCACGTTCTGCAATTAACGCTTTTACTGTTATTATCACGTGGGAGGGATTTTCGGACATTCTCGCAGGATAGAAAATAGAAGGTATTTTAAATACTGCCGGTGAAATTACTGGCACTTGAGGTATCCCATCTTAAGCCTCTAGGTTGGCAACGCATCTGCAATCCCCCTGGTGTTGCAGGTGTCTATAGGCAGTGGTGATCTCTTACCACCAGGAGACCCACTTGCTCGTTTGCCATCCAGTCGAATAAAAAAAAACTAACTAATATAGAGACTTAATACTTGGCACATAATAATTATAGAGGAGGATTTTTCAAAAATCCTGCAGTAGAGTTAAAAAAACTCTTCTTTAGAGGTCTTGGATGTTTAATATGTATTTATCTATACCTATAAGTATGTTTATCCGTTGCCTAGTATCCATAGTACAAGCTTTGCTTAGTTTGGGACTAGGTCAATTGGTGTCAAGTGTCCCATGATATTTATTATTATTAAAATGGATCTATATACCTATTTATTATCTAGAGAGAGAAGGTCCCGAAAAACCTTTTGGATCTCGAGGTTAAAGGCTGGTAAGAGCTGGCTCAAGATCATCGAGCATGGCGTAGTCTGGTGTTGGAGGCCAAGATCGACTTTGGGCGACTACAACCAGATGGTAAGTAAGTGTACATTTATTTTCAAATGGCTACGGGGTTTTTTTATTAAAGTGGTTTCTTGGGATTATTATAGTTAATTTTGCTACTTATACGAGTGTTGATGAAAGCAAAAGCTAGTTACTCATAGTCATAATAGAGTAGATACCTCATTAAATCCCGGGAAACTAATCAGAACCATCTTATAAATCTCATAATAAAATATGAAAATACGTTGGCTACCTGAAAAAGCTTGCATAGTTTTTTGATCCGCTTTTCCTCCCTAGAGTGTCTCGTAACGTAGTCACAAGGGAACTAAATGAAACTCTTGTTTCACGAAGACGTTAAAAATTTATGACCTGCCTTTTATTGTTGCCGGTAATTAAACATGTTCGCTAAGCAGTGAATAAATTTAAAACTTTTACAGTTAAAAATATGGTAGCGAGAGAAATGTTTTCGGGTTATTTATTCAGTTAGTTGTTTCTTTCTTACGTGAAAATTAAACATTTTTTATGCAGGAAAGCCAGGCTTCAATGTGTATTTCTATTGCCGCTACATTATTTAATCACCACATACCTACTGTGTGCGTATTTTACTTAGAAGTAGTGCTCTGCTAACGCTAGTTTTTTCTAGATTTGGTTGTTTTAATAGCGGGTCGGCAACGCACCTGTGATTCCCCTCGTGTTGCCCGTCTACTCGTTTGCCCCCTCGTTTTATAACAAAAAAAAAATATTTTGACGTAGGTTCCTACAAATTTCTACGGAACCCTCGGTGCGCGAGTCTGACAAGCACTTGGTCAATTTTTTTTAATCATCATCATATCAGCCATAGGACGTCCACTTTTGGACATATTGTAAAATAAGAGGCGAATTCACACTGACCTAAAGTGTGACCGGAACACCGTAAATAATATTGATTAAGTACAGGCACTCCAAAATTGTCGGGAACCCTTCGGTGAGTTTACGCAGATTATCATCTGAGTAACGTAGACAAATCTGGAGTGACCCACTCGTTAGCCCGGTTCTGGGCAGTGGATATATTGCTAACAGTACGAAATTTACTTATTAAATATACTTTACATGAGTGAGCAGAGTTAATCTGGGATATCTCTATTGAATTGCTGTATTGAATTGTATTACTGCTTTTCTCCAGTTCCTATTTATATTGTCTACTAGCCGTTACCCACGACTCCGTCCACGTAGAATTCTGTTATCGCTATCCCGTGACAACTATGCAATTTTCCGGGATAAAAACTATCCTATATCCTTCCTCGGTATTCAAATTATATGTATACCGAATTTCATCTAAATCGGTTCAGCGGATGAAGTAACAAACAAACAGACTTGCAACCTTTTGCATAAATTTATAATACTCGTATTAGTGATTAGATTAGATTAGATTTTTTTAGTACCTAATGAAAAAATACATTATAAATACATGTCAGGTAATTATGGGATACATAAACCATAACTCCATATGAGACCTTTTTACCCGACTGCGAAGAAGGAAGGTTATTGTACGTTTGTATTCAGCAAATAAATGAATGTGAATTAAAAAATAAACTACTTTTTTTACTTCATGATATTGTTTTGATGTGCATTGTGCCTTGCTTGTTTTACTTCTTAGAAAATTTTAAGCTATGAAATTGGACACACTATGACTTTATTTGATAATGCGGATGATGATTTGAAATTGCGGCACACCTGAAAATATACGCGGCACACTACTGGTGTGCCACGGCACAGCGGTTGAAAACGTCTGATCTATAGCATCGAAACTTTAAGTCGCGTTGTCCTACTGTTTTCAATATGTACACCACAAGGCGGGTCAGACGAGTCAATGGGGTGAATCCTAATGAACCCTGCTTATCATTCGCAATGACAACCAACTTTGTCTTCAGAAGCCCAGCCAACTTTAATTAATTTATGAATTAAAGGAAGACGCCTATCAAAATTTTAGTCCCACCAATTTGTTAGAGACGCTTCTTTATTAAGTTTCTGCTGTTGAAGTCCACTGAATTAATTTGGCTATTAACTTCTTAACATTAAATTGATAGGGATGACTTACAAACGAAACTTTGATAGCAAAAGAGCAAATGAAAATACTCGTCAACTATTCAATGCCATTGAAATTGTATTCCAAACAACTAAAATAAATAAAAATAAATAAATCATCCTTAAATTGATGGATTTAAAACATTCCTTTATTAAATCGTGATGCACAACTTGATAAACTTACAATGTACTCGTATTAAATCAAAAAATCGCTCAGCCCTAAAAATCAAAACGGGAAAAAATACCTACAGAATGGCACACAACAGCAATTAAATATTAAATAATCCGTATATCTCTAAATAATAAGAAAAAATGTGAGAATTTTCAAGCAAAAATTTGATTTATCAATACATTGGTATTTGTTAGTAAAATCCCTTTACCCTTCGGGTACGAAACGGTAAAAACCAAGAAAGTACAAGTCGGGAGTAGGTACTATAAGAATAAGTTCCGTATCACCGTACAATTTGCATTAAAAAAATACAAACGAATTGTTAACTTCCTCCTTTTTGAAGTCGGTATTTGGACGCCTTTATTTTTTACTTTGTATGTGTTTGTATGATAGACGAACGGACAAAAAGCATAACCTTAGTATCTAATAGGGTTGCGTTGACACCCTGCGGGTACGAAACCCTAACAACGCCGAACACCTGAACATCCCCATACGCGTATCTTTATGATGGACCAATTCACGGAATGAAAAGCTGCGTGGCAAGGGGACGGCAACTGAACGCGGTTTTACGATTATTGCACTTTATAAAACAACCATGCGGTTTTATGGCTGATAAATTTCATTAGCGTATGTTGTGGTGATTGCCTTTGCCAGTGTTGTATTTACATTTAAAATGATGTTTGAACGAGAAAACTGTGGTTTTCCAGTTGGTTAGATTAGACGTATGACCTCTCAAGCAGAAGATCGTGTTTCATCCCGTTAGGATTCCTTAATTTATGTAAGAAATTCGGCTAAATTTACTGAAACATATGTTAATGTTTTAATAGTATTCAGTAAAATGTATCATCCATCGTTAGCAGAAATATTTCGGTTTCGAACTGTAATGGCTTGTATAGCAAACTGCAATTAAACAGTCTACAAATTATACCTAAAACATCAACTTTGTCATTAATTATTGTAACTTTCGTAAAAACGAAACCTGACACAACCACTATTTTCATTTGCGTTTTCCCAGTAGTGACTGCAACGGGCGTGGTTGTAAAACTATAATACAAGACGTAGTAGGCAACTCGCGAGCCTAATTTTTTCTTTATTGATAGGATGCATTTGTCCACTTTGAAATGCCTGGCAGATGTCTTCTTCCAGCCAATATTCATCATTGAAATATTTAAAGTAACAATTATATATACATGCAGGAAAAACGGAAGCAGGCCAGACAGACTTTCGCACTATAACTTTTCCACACAGGAAAGTTATTTTGTCGCTAAGTTTTAAAACGTTTACTTTAAACAAATGCAGGTAGGTATTCGTTAATTTTAAGGCGCAGGTAAGTAATATTAAAAAAATTACCTGGACCAAAAGTAGCAAGGAAAATAAAGTACGACGATTCCAGTTCTGCGTTTATTCATTCAGTATACAAGGCTTACTGGAATACAACGGAATTTGTAGAACTTCTGCACTTAGCGTAATTGTACCACGAAAAGTGGGAAAAATACTTTTTACGGTTAAAATTGGCTCATAAAATTGAACTGCGGTTGCGTTAGGTTTGTTGGTAGATAAATCCGATTCATCTGGACGTGTTTTATTTATAGGAAACAATCCTGAGGTTATTTTGTAAAGATGCAAGTTACAATTTAACCATTTTCGGTGAAAGTTCGATCATTCGATGTAACAAAAAGTTCTTTCAGACTGCCATTATCATTCAAATAATTAAAGGCATTAGCTTAAGTAGTTAAGTAGATGCTGTGTCATTGTCTTCCCTATTGGCAATATCGATCATACAAGCTTTTTTAACAAACAATTCATAAAAAAAACTTAAAACTAACTAGATAATGTCTAATAGGGACGTGTGTCAAAATTATTTAAGTGTTAAAAATGACGTTTTTCTACACGCGTACTACAATGTGCTGCTAACGATACCGCTATCGGTAATCCAATGAGGTGCATTGTGTGATCGCAACTTTGACATTTAATTGTTAAACGTTTCACAATGTTCATTTTCGCACTGCAAATGGCGGGATTTAAAACAAAAAAAAACTTCAACCATTCTATTTTATTTACTTAATTATTGTTAAATCGACTTTAAAGATTAATTAAAATATGTTTACATAAACAATTAATGAATAATGATTACTAACATAACGGACAACAAATGAATTTTAAGTACAGTTATTATTAAATTTTAATATTTCAACATTATTTCGGATGTAATATTTTGGCTGTATTCGAAAAAGTTCCCGGGTCCATTCTAAGGTTGTCAATAGTGAAAAAAAAAACGTTTCAAAATAGCGGGATTTGTTTTGCTTTTGCACGGAGTTCTTGAAAATTAAAAGAAATAAAAGAGTTAATCACTATTTAAACGACTTTTTATCTGTGAGAATGTGTGACTTTGGTGAATTAAGTGATGCAGAAATGATGACGCCGCCAGAAATAAAACAGCCGGCAATGGAAGTGAACAGTAATTAGCTTCTTTATTAATTTATTGTCTGTTATGTAAGTATTCATTATTTATTAATTGTTTATGTTTGAGCTCGTAGAAAAAGTAATGTATGCAACTATTCATAATCAGCCATTGAGACACTCATGCGTATCCATTATGACATTCGGCTTCGCCTCATGTCATAAACTCGCACTCGTGTCTCAATGGCCCTTATTATGATACAGTTGCATAAATAACTATTGTTGGCAATTACACCATAGATCAAAGCTGATTGTGACTAAGATAGTATTCCTAGATTTTTTTCCGAAATGTGTGCATTTTTTCAGTGTTTTAAATTTTATTACTTATGCTTGAAAACTAGACTAAATCTCGTTCAAAATAGTTATACATAAAAAAATCCAAGATTAAAATATAACCTTAACAATCCCGCCAACTATTTCACAAAAATATACCAAGCACTAACGTTCCACGTTTATACGGTATAGGTACGATATTGTAAGCTATACGATACGAGATACACGACAACGTTGCACGGGACACGCGAGCGTCGCCGTCCGCGGTCGGCGGGCCACTGAATACTGAACTTCAGTTTACGTGGCGCATCCCGAATGTTTCCACACAGCTTCTTTAACGTTATGATAGCCTAGTATGATTGGTTTTTTTATAAAAATATATAATTAGTCCTTTTTCAGATCATGACAGCTGCATTGAAGGTTCAAAATGTAAGCGGTAATTTACTAGAACACGGATTTTCAATACAGCTTCAATTAAGTTTTTTTACAATTCCTTGTAATGAAAGTAAATTGTAAAACAAAGCCTAAAGTGACTTTAGAGCAATCTTTCATAAAATAACTGTCCGTAAGGATTATACACAGGTGTAGGTTAAATATTTTTTTGGTAAAAATTTCACTACTAATACAAGTTTTTTTTGCTGACTGTACTTTTTATTGACTGTACTTGTATTGTCACCCAAACTACATTTGCATACCAATTTAATGCCATTAACCGTTGAAGAGTTCCGTCGTGTGGAGACGATCCTGGCTGGACTACTAGGATATCACTTCCAGATTATTCTATTGTCACGCAATTTACATAAGTATACCAAATTTCAAGTCAATTTAACTACTGGAAGTTAGTCGAATTTAGCTTCTAAGATTTGATTACAGACAGACGCAGAGTATGTAAAAATGCTATCACCATTCACCAGTAACGCAACCCAACACTTACACAAAGTATGGTTTAAGCAACCATAACCTGAGACATTTTTAAATCAAGCGCGCTTAAATTGATTGATTCAAAATAAAAATAAAAACAAAAAATTTGCTCGCAGGTGAATACAGCCTTCCTCAGAATGTTTTCCTTCACCAAGCTCATGGTAAATATCAGATGTAATTTCGCACATAAATTCCAAAAAAAATCGGAGGTACGAGCCCGAACTTGTACCCAGGACCCTTTGCTTAAGAGGCCATAGGTCAGTACTAAGCTACGGGTACACTACATAATTACGAAAAACGAAATTCCGAAAGTCGGAATCACGAACTTCAAAATACCGATTTTTATAATTCCGAATGTTTGAAAACTCCTAATATGACTATTCCAATTCATAATAAATCCGATTATTATAAATCCGAAAATTAAAAATACCTAATGTTTAAAATAACGATTATCAAAATTCCGAATATGAATAAACCGAACAATAAGAAGTCCGACTCAATAATAATCCGAAATGTCAAAAATACGAATTCCGATTAATAAAATACCGATTTTCATAATTCCGAATATCATTACACCGATCAATAATAAATTCCGACTTATTTATTACCTTAAGCTATGTAGGTTAGATTGTCCTAAAACAGTAAGTATTTACTGTTATGGATTTTCAGCAGAGCGGAGCTCCTATTCCGCGCAGTTATGGCGCTTCGCGCCTTGTCGCAATTCTAACCTAACCTAAGTATGCAGGTCAATTTATCTAAATTGATTGATATTATATGATGATATTATATTGATTGATAATTCGAGATTCGAAATCAAGATTCCGATTATTAAAACCACGAAGTTTATTTTGCCGAATGTCATATTTCCGAATTAGCGATGTCATTTCGGAAATTGATAATCGGAACACTGTACTTCGGGCCAATAACATTTCGTGCTTTTCATTCTTCGGAGTTTTAAAAATCGGATATTAAAAAAAAACGATATTTTGAAATTCGGAAAATAAATTTCGTGTTTTTAAGTAAAAGGAATTATATGTCTTAGGAATTTTGAAAATCGTAGTTTTGAAAATCGGAATTAGCAAATTCGGAATAAAATATTATATTTCGGAGTATTTGGGTGTTCCCCTAAGCTACCACTGATAACTGTAATTGGCCAAAAATCCTAACATTTTTCCTTATACTTATTACATTAGAAAAAAAGAAAACAGAAATATTTCTTCATTGCAACGTGAAGTGTGTGTAATGATCTGGATTATGTTCGGAATGTTTGTCGGATCATGATCATTAAGTTAATTCTCCCGCCATTTTCTACGTCGTTATTGTATAAGTATCTCCATTATTTTGTAACATATTGTTATTGTTGCGAAACATTAAAGCAGATCTAACGATATCTTATTTACTTGGCATGAGCAGATTTTGGAAGAAATGTTCGAGATATTCCTACAGAATTATATTCTAATAATACTATGCTCGTGAAAATGTTTATTACTAAATCATTATACATTACAGTAACATCAACATCATCTCATCAGCCGGAAGACGTCTATCTTCCACTTGGAACACCACAACAACTCGCCACTTGTATCCATCGGTTGCCCGCAAATCTTGCAATGTCATCAGCCCACCTAGTGGGAGGGCTGCCAACGCTTCGTCTTCAGGTTCGCGGTCGCCACTCGAGAACTTTACTCCCCCAACCTGGTTACCTGTTCTTGGAGCGATGTTGCCCGCCCATTGCCACTTTAACTATATGCAATAACGTTTCAACCGATTTAAAAGAAATTTAGTGGATATAGTTTAAGTCCCGGGGAAGGATGTAGGATATTTTTTATTTTTGTAAGTTGTATAAACAAATTCATCAAGTGAAGTCGTCGGCAACAGCTAGTTTAACTATAAAATTTAAGCATAATGAGATAGAACATTCTTTTTTTTGGAAGGGAAAGGCCTGTGTACTGTGTATAGGGGTACAGTATATATCCAAACGTGGACGTCCTACGGCTGATATCGATGATGATGATGAGTACAGTTAGGTATTCGCATTTGATCAGCAGGCTAGCCCTTAGTCTGCTACTAAGTTCTAATAAAAAAGGTATGTCGTAACGAGTTAAATAAAATAGTGATATGAACACAAAATATAAAAAGAACCTATTTAAACCAAAAGTCAATTCCTTTTTCCTGACAAAGGGCCTCGAATTACAAAGACCGCAAAGGCCGTCAAAGAGTTCGGCCCCATTATTTTTTAAACCTTTAAGAACAATCGAACTAATTATAGGACGAAGACGGCGATTCGAGGCGGTAATTAGTACAGTTAGATGTTCCCCTAATGGCAAAAGTCTAAATTAGTTACCTATATTTTTAATTTATAAAATGCGAAAGCCGAGGGTATAGAAGTAAGTAAATCATTAGGGATAAGTTCACACTGAAATGCGCTACGAACGCGGCAACGGCAATGCATTTTTTTGTCGTTGACGTGTATATTATTCTTTCAATGGAATGTGCTGCGTTGCGTCACGTCGCGACACGGTATAAACTTACCCTAAAAACATAAGTATACGTTTCTGTATCTTTTTTTATAAATCATTAAAATTAAATGTAAACGGTATCTCCTCATGTATTTAATTATGGAAAACCAGATAGCATAAACGTTTCAGTTACTAATTAAATGTAAAATGAAGACCTGCATGTTTTGGAGTCTTCATTTGAATCCTTTGCATCCTCCTTTTCATTTTCTAAAAAGACTCTTTCATCTATTCAAGGCAAGATTTCCAAGTTTATGACCTAGTTTCTCGGCAGTTTGATTGGACTGATTTATTTACTTTTAACAGCTCTGAGACCCGGCGGAGAACTGAGTGCACCTCTAACGTTGGCACCTATTCTCTAATATGAACAATGACGAACAATTGCAATTAAAACAAAAGGTCTCTTGAACATAATGAACTATTAACTATATTAAAGTAAGCACGTTATTATCTAGGCCTAAAGGTAGGCACAAGCTTGAGAGTCTGTTTAATATTTAGAAGCTATCAATTCTTCTGAAATATCGAAAATAATACTTTCCTCAAAAATCTAATAAAAAAAACAAACAACAAACCTAGCTGTCTCTATCTTCTCTGCGAAAACTATACTAGTTTTTTCCTTTCACCATTTTATAAACCTTTCATTATGATTTGACGTTTACCTTAGATTTAGCAGAAAACAACTAAACTACCTAGGGTATCCTAAACCGGTTTTTTAATTGTACGGCTTTTCTCCATACAATAAAACCCGGTTTTGGATGCCCTAAGACTACCACGACTTAGTTATTTATTTACTGTGGATTTATAGCGCTGCCTATTATATCCTGACCTACCTAGTCCAGCTCCTTAACATAAAACTTGACAACGCCACCTCATATTCCGATCTCATAAAACGTGGAACTATCAAATTCAGAGTAGACTGCTTGAAATCATAAGCTTGGTCTTGCTCTATGATTACTAAATAGAGTAAGGGAGAAACTGTGAAACTTAAGTAGGATTGAGACAGTAGTTTTGAATAGGTTGGTATTCAGAGATCAATTAGAATCAGTGAATACTTCTCGGTTAGCTTTGTTGCACCATTCACCAGCCAATAATGCTTTATCTAGAGCAGTAACTGGAATAACAGTAAGTGGAATTCTACGGGATGATTTACGAGTATTAAGGCTTTTAATTAAGGCGTTATATATTAGGATTAGCAGTGATCCAATGTATTTATATAGAATTCGATCACGTGTATACCATGTAATGTGTGTGTTTTGTGTTATGTTATGTGTCTTATTATATTATACGCATTGCTTGGCGCAAGTAAATCGATGAAGCCTGCTTCAAGACACTTTCTGACAAGAAACAGAAAAGACATCATGGTGGTTCTGCACCAACTTCCGCAAACTTTTCTTGTCAGGTCTGTGGACGAACATGTCGCTCTCAGGTCGGTTTAGTTAGTCACCAAAAACATTGTACGCTGAAATCATGGCATTTGTCTAAAACAGACGCATAGGCCAAAATAATAACGAAATGTTAAAAAATCGAGAAAAAGCTGGAGATTCTCAGTTTCATTGAGAAAAGGATGTGTGATTCAATTCCGCAACTGAAACTAATTTCATTGGCTTACAAAAATCAGTCAAACTTTTTAATTAAACAATTGAAACAGCCCCTAAATAAAGCTATTAGGCACCCCTCCGCTTTAGTTTTTATCGCACGAATAAACAATTTCATTGTGATTCGTTATCATTCGGTTGTTTTTATTGACGATTTTATTACTTCCTACTTATCTGTTTCTTTGTTCACTGTGTGACAGTGAAACAAGTTATAATTAGGGAAAAGTCTTGGGCCAAAGTAAAATGGCACAAGAACTAAAACCACTCATTTTGGCACTAGAAACAGAAATTTCGTCAAATCCTATAACTTCAATGCAACTAAGTCTAATGGTTTACGCGAACGAAACCGCAAGTACCTAAAGGCTAGGCAACAATATTTTTTACTCATTATGACGCCTGGAAAAACACCGTAGCGCCGTAACAATTAAGGCAGCAACATAATATTTAATATGAGTTAATTGCTGCATCCCTCCCGCATTCATCGGTTTCAAAGAGTTTTCAAAACAGTTTGATTTTGCATTTTTCTTCTTCGTTAAAATATGGTTACTTGCACTGAAATAATTAATTGGATAACAAATAACGCGAAACTTCTATCAAATAAACATCACCTAATTAAATCAAGGCACGTTCCGACCTCTAAATTTAATTTCAAAATAAAATCCCCTTCCCCTTACGAAAAGAATATAAATATCAGTGGTGCATTAGAGGGAGTTAAACTTGTTTGCGTTTCAATATTTACCTGCCCAGTGACCCGTTTAATACCTCTTAGCCAAGGGGGGACGTGACCTCTGTAATGAAAACGTCATTCGAAACACTCCTATCACTGATTTTTATATCTATCTACCAACTTAAAGCCACATCTTGAACACCATACGTCTAAACATCACAAGGTTCGGTTTCTAGTAACAGTGTCAGGTTTAAGTTTGTCTTGGTTATGAGAGGGTGAGCAAGGTTTGTACGAGTACATGTTCCTTTTAGTAATTTGATATAGTTTAAATCGTGGGAATTTTAATGCTTCTTGTCTTCTGCCGGTCGCAATGAAGACATTTGTAGCGGTCATTAACATTATCCTGGGTTTATTATAATTTAAATGTACAATTTTTTTATTCGACTGCATGGCAAACGAGCAAGTGGGTCTCCTGATGGTAAGAGATCACCACCGCCCATAAACATCTGCAACACCAGGGGTATTGCAGATGCGTTGCCAACCTAGAGGTCTAAACCTCAAGTGCTAGTAATTTCACCGGCTGGATTACTCTCCACGCCAAAACACAACAGTGCAAGCACTGCTGCTTCACGGCAGGATTAGCGAGCAAGATGGTGGTAGCAATCCGGGCGGATTTTGCACAATTTGCACTAACTAAAGTGGGTTGTTCTGATTGATTAGTTGCCGCTAGTATCGTGAGGTCCGTTTGATATCTGTGTCACGCTTCTTATTGGTTCGTGAGGTCCGCTTGACATGTGTGTCACGCTTCTTATTGGTAGGCGCTAGTATCGTGAGGTCCGTTTGATATCTGTGTCACGCTTCTTATTGGTAGGCGCTAGTATCGTGAGGTCCGTTTGACATGTGTGTCACGCTTCTTATTGGTTGGCGCTAGTATCGTGAGGTCCGTTTGATATCTGTGTCACGCTTCTTATTGGTAGGCGCTAGTATCGTGAGGTCCGTTTGACATGTGTGTCACGCTTCTTATTGGTTGACGCTAGTATCGTGAGGTCCGTTTGATATCTGTGTCACGCTTCTTATTGGTAGGCGCTAGTATCGTGAGGTCCGTTTGACATGTGTGTCACGCTTCTTATTGGTTGGCGCTAGTATCGTGAGGTCCGTTTGATATCTGTGTCACGCTTCTTATTGGTAGGCGCTAGTATCGTGAGGTCCGTTTGACATGTGTGTCACGCTTCTTATTGGTTGACGCTAGTATCGTGAGGTCCGTTAGACATGTGTGTCACGCTTCTTATTGGTAGGCGCTAGTATCGTAAGGTCCGTTTGACATGTGTGTCACGCTTCTTATTGGTTGGCGCCGGTATCGCGCAAATTTTTTTTCGGTAAATTTTTATTTATCGCAACCCTACTCATTTTGTAAATTTTAATGTAGTTAGGTATGTTAGTTATATCGTTTAAGGGCTTAAACAGCTGGATGAATTTTAGATTTTTTTTACACAGTCATATTTAGATAGTTTATAACGTATCTGCAATCCCCCTGGTGTTGCAGGTGTCTATGGGCGGTGGTGACCTCTTACCATCAGGAGACCCACTTGCTCGTTTGCCATCCAGACGAATAAAAAAAAACTTGAGCTATCTCGAAAAGTTGCAAATTCCCACGGCATAGCGATAGTCTTGGATATGCTGTTGCTCTAGTACAATTTTATTGCACCCTTGACAATTTTTAAAACAGTCTCTGTCTTCTTAAAGTTGGCAAAAGGTTATTTACACGATATCATACTTAGTTCGATTTAATTCAATACCAGTCACATTATTTTTCTGAATTATTTTGAAGCCAAAAGAGAAATAAAATCTCTATTAATTATCTAACTGCTAAATAAAACAGAAACCCAATGTGATTACGAACTATCAGACCTTATTATCCTTATAAACCGATATAGCAATAAACGAGATTTATTACTACGTTGGTAAGGGTTATTTTTCCCAGCCCGCGTCTTACTCAGTTAGCCATGTCCCCTGTCAAGTCCCATCATATTGCAGTCCCTAGCTACTCTGGTATAGCCAACTGGTAGATTGCCCAGAGTATGTAAGTGTATGGAAAAGTGGCTCCCTTTGGAGCCAGGGGCAGTTTTGGCATTAATTGACTACTCAGTTTTAGGGATCGTGTGAGATTACTGTATTGCCTGGTGCAGGAAATTCGGTTTGTGTTTTATTTGGTGATAGATTTTCGCAATGTCACCTGTTTATAGATTTTTCAGCTCATCAAAAGTGAATAGAGAGTTTATTGTGTATTTTGTGATTAAAATCTTTATACTTTTTTTTTTTTTTGTACGAAATTATTTTGTTGAATGAATATTTGAAGTTAGTATAAATATTGACTGCTGTTTATTTATACCCCGTGTGATCGGGTTTAAAATTACACTTGGAGCATTTCTTCTGTGGATGTCGTAAGAGGCGACAAAGGATATAGGTTAAGGTATACCGCAGGCGAAAAGCTAGCAACCTGTCATTATTGTACCGCTAAACCGAAAATTGCTGAAAGAGACTCCGAAGCGGTAACGTTTCGTGTGCTCTGCCTACCCCAATTGGGAATACATGCGTGATAGTTGAGCTGTTCTTTTCTCTATATGTAGCTCTACGACTATCTGAAGAAATCAAATAGTTATCTAATTTTGGGTGTATACACAAAATATACTAAGCGGCAAGAAATCTGGCCCTCAAATGTATGCATTAATAGGTAATTTTGTATGAGGCGTGGGCCAAATTTTGTGCCGCTGAGTGTATAATATAATTATCTTTTCCCGTTGTCCTTAGGGAACCCCACTTACACTTACGAGTACCTACTTTTAATTTTGTCACTTGAATCGATACTGTAGATTTCACCTAAAACCTTTACCTCTTGCAAAGGTGCTTAGTTGTTCTTTTCCTTACCTGCAACAACAACAAATCAAGTGTAATAAACAAATTTTTTTTATGGTATAGGGGGCAAACGAGCAGGCGGATCGCCTGATGGTAAGCGATTACCATCGCCCATGGACACCTGCAACACCAGAAGAGTCACAAGTGCGTTGCCGGCCTTTAAGGTAGGAGTACGCTCTTTTCTTGAAAACTTGAAGGTCATATCGGTCCGGGAATAGCGCAGGCGATAGTTCATTCCAGAGTTTTGCTGTGCGAGGCAGGAAATTTCTGGAAAAACGCACAGTAGAGGACCGCCAGCCATCTAAATGGTGAGGGTGGTGGTGGTGGAAATGATATTACATTAGAAAAAAAAAACTATATTATTTAGTTTCGCCATCCCGCAGCAACTATGCAGTTTTGCGAAATAAAACTATCCTATGTCCTTCCACGGGACTCGAACTATGTACACCGACTTTCATTTAAATCGGTTCAGCGGTTTAGACGTGATGAGGTAACAAACAAACAAACAAACACACTTACCAAACATTTGCCTATTAAGTGCTTACCCAAAAGCATTGATGTTGGGATCCCACGAAATCCCAGTGTCATGTCTTATAGAAATTGAGTCCATAAATCAGACTTTCGCAATCGCTACTAAAATTATAACTGCCTAGAAAGCCAATAAAAATGGAGTAAATACTTTGTAAGCCACAGTGAAGTTTATTTCAGTAAAGACGACAGCGGTGCCTTTGGTAAAGTGATCTGTGTCAAAGAAGGGAATATTGATATACAAGGTGTTAATTAAATAACTGAAAACCAGAAAGTAGTTTGCTCAGAATCGAGAGTAGAATCGATTACACTATGTTTTAAATCAGGTTGTGTTTGTGTTTTTAAATCCCTTTTGTATTGTAAAGTTACGACTGCAACACCCGCCAATTAAATATTTCAGCGAGGTAGTATACTATTCCGATAATTTAATACTGGCCGTTTTGCTATCACTATATGATTTTCTTCTAAAAACGTCAAAGTGCAACTGACAAATAGTGTAGAGTTAGAAATGAACTAAAATTTCGTGACTTAGCAAAACACACGAATATCTTTTAAAATAATGAAGGCATTTAAAAATAAATGCAATCAAGTAACTTAAAATGAAAAAATATTTTTGGGGTGTCTGAGGTTTAGACCTTGTATATTTTTTTGAATATTAATTGATTAATTCATGTGTTATTGTAAAAGTTTATATTAATGAACTAAACTATTTTTAACATGCCTCTTCGCTATATTTTTTATCGTTTACTGCTGTTGCCCGCGACTCCGTCTGTGAAGAATTTGTTTATTGCTATCTTTTGGGATGTACTTATGTAATTTTCTGGGTTAAAAACTATACTGTTTCCTTCTCAGGGTCTCAAATTATCACGGTACCAATTTTTATTAACAAATAGAGAGACAGACATAATAATAATCTTTATTTATCTTTTGTAAAATAAAATGTTAACAAACTTTTGGGCTACAGTTAGTTATTAAAAGGGACAAATAACACACATTACCCTGAACTAGGAAATTTCCTGTTCTTCAGGTGTAGATGTAGAGGGGCTTATTAATTAAATTTAAATATCTTATCACATGCAAATAGGAAGTAATTAATTTTAGCATTAAAGCGTTTTATACATTTTTTAATTAACAACTAACATAAACACTACGAGTACTAACTTATGTGTCTATGTTTATTTTAACACAATCAATATTTTTTCTATATTTTTGTAGGACATGAGTTTGCTAAAGAGCTTCTTGGACAATTATCTATATTCGCAATTACCCAGACAAAAGTATTTGGATTTTTTTATAAAGAAATTAATTAAGTTAATTTTGAATTTATATTCAGTATTAGTACCTAGTATTCTTATTCCGATCGATATCGTAATGGCAAATACAAGAGTGAGTGACGTGGTGGTGAAGTAAGCGAACATCGCGTTAAGTTTTGTCGTAATGTAACTTTGACAAAGAAACAACAACTAGAAAAATCAAGACACGTAGAAAAAGTTTTTCACAGCGGCTGTGAATTCTTTCCACTGTGACTGAAGCCAGAACAAGTGGAGGGTTGGGCCAAGTGAACCGAGTGTAATTTGAAATTACCCCGCAATATGGCAAATGTTCGCGGCATTTTTGGCACTCACTTTAATACGAAATTGCCTTTGTGGAAACGGAAAAGGAATTGTTAGGACAACGTAGGTAAGTTGAGATGTGCTCTCGTTTTACACAGAAATTATGGGTTTTAATTTTACTCTTTGACAGTTTCATGAGAGTTGACACATTTCTTTTGCGCGCTCCATGAATGAGAATTAGGCCAACCGTTTCATTGTACTGGCTTACGCCTGCGTCTTGGCATATGTGTGTAAAGATAATCTAATTATTTTTAAATTTATTATAATTCTATCGTGTCCCACTATAGAAGGTTTTTGCAATAAATTACCTAATAAGTGTCAATTTTATCAATCATTACCTACACAGTAATTGTCATTATGATGTTGATCCACGGTGCCAAGCATTGTTTATTATTTTTATTTACATTTTCTTCCAGAACTAATATCAAAAGTGATAGGTATCGTCGCTTTTTCCCTTTTTTTATTTTTCAATGCAAAAAGAGGGTCTGTCTGTGGCACCGGAGCTCTTAAGCGGGTGGACCGATTTGAATGCGATTTTTTTATTTGAAATCAGGTTTTCTAGCAATGGTTCTTAGACATTTTTCATCAAAATCGGTTTAGCAGTTTTTGAGATATTAAATTTTGAAGTGACAAAGTCAGGGGTTTTCCAACTATTTGTTGGTTATAATATATATCATAGTTTGGCGGTTTCACTGTAGATCTCGCACAAGGTTTGCATGTTTATCATGTTGGTCGTATAAAGGTACCGTGTTAATATAAACCTTTTGTATGGATTCGTTTTGATTTCGATAAAACTAAATTTAAAAACAATCAATGCGATATCTTTCGTTCTAATTTCACGTTCCTTAGAACGCGAAATAAGTCCTGAAGAAGTGGCGGACGTTTTGAAATTAAAACGCTAGGCTATTTACACTTGAGAAGAGGACAAAAGACTGCCTAGTGCGTGGCCCCCGGCTTTTACACCTCCAGCTATTCAGAGAAATACCCTCGATGCCGGCTGCCGCACAAACTGTCAAATATTTTACACCGGCTGAGTAACAAATGCGCAAGTTTTGATTTTTTTTCTAAACAAATACTTTTTTTTTATCGCATGACGGGAATCGGACCCTCGCCTCGAGTACCAAAAATCGAAAATTTCGTCTAATAAGCATATTACTAATTAAAAAAAAACAAATAGTGTGCAAGCAGTTCTTTAGTTTGTTCTTTGTTTGTTTATCTTTATTGTTTGACAAACCGACAACAAGAAGAAGTATAAATATATTTAAAAAATACAAAATATCGTCGCTCGGCAGGCAAAAGTACTAAAGCGACACTTCGTCAACTTTACAGGAGAGCGATTTAAAGTTTTTTTTTTACGAAAAAAAATCATAACTTTTTAACCAGACAACCAATTTTAAAATTTCCAGGAATATATGACACATAATTTAATAGACTATAATAAGGTTTTAATAATTCATAGCAAAATCCACTGGTTTAGGAGATAAGTGTCGCTTTAGTAAATTGTCCCCTAGTCATCGAGCAAATGCAATCAGGCAAAAAGACTAAACGTAAAAATTGACCTCAAACGTCATATTTCAAATTAACTTATGTGATTTTACGTCTCAATAAATTTAGCATGTTTTTACTAACAACACACATTTTATTTCTTATCAAACTGTTCATAATGCTGATTTACCAAATTGCAAGGGAAAAAATATTCCAAAGTACCTACTGAACAGAAATTATATAAATAATATTAATTAATTATAATAAATATTAATCATCTATGCTAAAATTTCAATAACTTAACGTTAACTGTTACTAACACTAGACTTTTGTTAATATTATAAGGTAAATAATTACAAAGGCACCATCTGATTTCTAACAAAATGCAATTAAGGTTTTTTTCACTATTATTTTTTGAGGTATTTTGATCATTATCATGTCCTACTATTTTTGGTGTATATACACAGCATACGCTTAGGTTTAAGGATGAAATAATACGTAAAATACCTTAATTTATTCTGTAGGTAATAACTTTAATTAGCATTTCCACTAAAAATTCAGAACATTTTTTTTTCTATGTTATGCAAATAAATCATTCATTCAACATTATAGTACTTATTAGTACCTAATAAGTAAGAAACCTGAATAACAAACTCATGCGTCATGGTTGCTATAGCAACTTTAGATATATTATTGGTCTATATAACGATTAAGAAATATAATGCACTATTGGTACAACAACATTTGTTATATTCTCATGATCTAACTATTCCGGTATCATGGACTTGTTGTACTTGTTGTACCAAACTATTAATATACTAAGGGGCTGTTTCACCATCCATTGATTACTGTTAACTGGTGGTTAGGTGTGATGCCGTCTCTATTTGTTTTGTTCGAATAGACTCAATAGACGGAGACGGCATCACATTTAACCGTCGGTTAACGCTAATCAATGGATGGTGAAACAGCCCCTAACAGTAATATGGTATAATGCCAAATGAAACGTCGTGAGACCTTTGCTGAGATTTAAGGACTGCGCTAAGTGAGATATGGCCGTCTTCAAAATTGACCACCTAGACTGAGAAAAACTTGCGGAAAAATGCACTGATTGGTGCAGACGTGTGTTGGAGGGCCGCAAGTATTGCGATGAAGGCTTGCCTGGCTCAATGCACTTATTGAAAAGAGACAGAAACGACACCAAGGCCGTTCTGCACCAACATCCGCAGACTTCGCTTGTCAGAGATGTGGACGGACATGTCGCTCTCGCATCGGTCTAGTCAGCCACCAAAGACGTTGTGCACAGGCAACACGCCAAAATTCGTCTGGAACAGACGCGTAGGCCTGATTGATGGTATAATATATGTGATATAACCTATGTTCGATATAACGTTCAGTGGGGTATAATGAATTACTGGTATTTATGCCAAATATCTTTTATTCTAGTGAAAGTATATCTAAAGTTGTTATACTGGTCATAACACACCCTGATGGCCATTCGGTTCCACCATGGAGCCGCAGCTGCAGTTATGAGGCACACAAACATCGCAGCCCAGGCGGAGAGCTACTGCCACCCGCAATGAGTCGTTGTCCAAGACTGTTCCCAAATAAGGAACAGGCAACGCCTATAACCACGTTCCCGCTTTGACTTTTGATGCCGACTTCAGCCTGGCCAAACCCACCCCAGTGGTTACACCCACAGGCCGTGCTAGAGCGTCCCTAGCCCCCTCGTCATCCCAAACTCATTGTATCTGCGGAGCCCCGTGCAGTGACGCCAGTCTCATTCGGCTCGCCAGTGCATCATCCACATACGAAATGGTATTGGTAACCTTTATGAGATTTAAAAATTTAAGAGATAAGGCCACCAACTCCATGTGCCGATCCGAGGAACGCTGGCAAGCCCACATCCGCCGTACGCCGCAAACCGAGACCACCGTTACATATGGGCAAGGACGCTTGGACCCATTGCTCATCCGCAAGGGACACGTTCTATACAGTCTCCTTTGTATCTCTCAACGTGACGTCAAAAGAAGAAGTTTTACCCGAACACAACCATTGGAGTGGTTTTCAAAAAATAGGTTATTTTTGGAGCTGCGAAACACATTCGTAACAGAGTCAAGATGAGATGGGTATTAATACTCTTCAAACGTTCCTGGGCGAGCAAAATAGATGCTTCCTGGTCTCTAGTGCACTAGAAATGGCCTCTTGGAAAATAGAAGAACCCAAGAGGGTAAAGGTCTAGTGTAAAAAGCCCTTTGAGACCAGGAAGAAAGACCTTAAAGAAGTTAAAGAAGGAGAACAGGCGGGGTTAAATCTGTCCCATATTCGCCTTCAGTCCTATACCTCTCAAGGGGGGGGGGATAAGGAAAGCCAAGTCCTGCTTTACGACCTTAGGCTCCTTAGGTGCCATCATCTACGAGTAAATACCAAATATTAAGAGGTGATTTTCGAGACGACAGTGCTTCATGAATAGTAAGACTGAAGGTAAGCGGTCCAAGCTGATCTCCCTACTGCGCACCCACCTGCGAAAGAATTTGAGAATCGCCATAGACAAGGTTAGAAGGAGAATGATAGACCTGGTGTAAAAAAGGTACAGGGTGGGAATGTATTTTTTCACTTCGCCGAACAGAACATCCCTCTCGCCAGTATTGGACGCGTTCTTGAGATCCTACTTCAAGACGACACAGTCTGGATTTCCGGGTTCCGTGACGAAAGTGCGTGTTGTGGATCGTGACCTCAGTGTTCCAAAACCCAGCTGAAAATGAGCTGGTCGAATTCCGTCTAAGCCCACGGCTGACCCATTATGGAATGACCCTAGTGCTCGCACCACATCCTCCAAGTTTACCGGCAAGGCTTGAATGGACCGATCCGGCTCCCGAGGGAAATTTAACGTGCGGGACGCGGGAGGATGCTTCGAACACAAGCGTCTCAAGACTCGGAGGTGCTACCGAGTCATCAGGCGAACGGCCCCCCACACACCGGCCTCATATACTTTGGACTCTATAGTCTTAAGGACAGAATGCGACCTGGAGGAAGCCTGCCCGTCACTACTAAATTCAACCAAGTCCCATGTTCAAGTTTGGTCTCAGTTTGCGGCGTGTGGAGAATGTGGGCTTGCCAGTCTTCCTCGCATCAGCACATGGAGTTATTATAGTGGCCTTGTCTCTTAAAATTAAAAATTCTCATGAAACCCCATCGGGTTACCATTCCGTTTGTGCATGGTGCACTGGCGAGGTGGACGGCTCGACACCTAATAGCGTCGCTGCCTCGGGCTCCGCTGATATAACGAGTTTGGGATGACGTGGGGGCTAGAGACGCTCTGGCACTTGTGGGTGGGTGTGCCACTAAGGTGGATTTAGCCAGGCTGAAGTCGGTATCAAAAATCAAAGCGGGAGCGTGGTTATGGGCTTTGCTTGCTCCTTATTTGGAAATACTTCTGGACAACGACTCATTGTGGGTGGCAGTAGCTTTCCGCCTGGGCTGCGATGTTTGTGTGCCTCATAAATGCATCTGCGGCTCCATGGTGGAAGCAAATGGCCATAAGGGCTTAAGAGATGATCGGTATAACAAATAACACATAATTTCACAATATTATGCTGTACGTATTTAGTAGTATAATGTGTAGATATAATTTAGTTTTCTTTATGAAATCGTTGGAGTTGCAATTCTAACCTAACCTAGTTTTCAGGCAGTTTCGTTTCTTGATAGGGTCGCAGTTCTAACCTAACCTACTTTTTTGGCATAACACATTATTATTATAATAGTATTACGTATTCCAGATTATACCAATAATTCATTATACCCACTGAAAGTTATATCTACCAATAATATATCTAAAGTTGTTATACCTAGCCACCGGTACGCACCCTGGCCATTTCACGCGTTGAGTTCTTGTCGGTGTTCAGGAAAATTTCCGCGCTACTACGCTCTCTTTGACATACTGAAGAGGGCTTTAATATCCGCCAACATCCTCTGCGTTCTGGAGCCTCCGGTCCTTGTCGAACCGACAGCAAAAGGCCAGATGGCTTAACTTTAGTGCCATGGCAGAACGGGAAGTGTTTGCTGTCGGACGTTACGTGCGTTAGTACTTTCGCCGCCTCGCACCTCAGCTGAATAGTCCGCGGCAATCCGCGGTGGATTTTGCGGTCAAAAAACGGCAGAATTATTCGGCACTATTATTTTGTTCCTCTTGCGTTTGAGGCGATTGTTTACATTCGGGAAGTGGGACGTCGAATTACGGAAAGGGGGTCTCACGCTCACGCCCGCGCGGATTCGTTCCCTGGTGCAAAGATTGTCTATCGCCATTAAACGTGGTAATGCGGCCAGTTTGATGGCTACCTTTGCGCCAGGGACAACTCGAGGGGGCCTTCTGGACTAAACTTAAGCTATTTATGTAACATTAATAAAAACAAATTAAAACTTCTAACTCTAAATTTCAAATACTTAGGGCCGAACATCATCTTTATTCGATGCAAACAGAACCGTAGCGATAAAATTATAACTACAAAATTTTGAAATAGATTTACTATTGAGGTTGCCTGGGAGAGATCCCTTAAAGGGATAAGTCCGCCTTTGTACAAGTATCTCAAAGTTTGTCAATTGTGTTGTGTTTCTTTTCTTTTGTACAATTAAGAGTTTACATACATACATACTATTTTCTTTTATCCTTTGGCAACATAAAAAGAACTTAAAGTTTTAAGGAATAATAATCATTATAATTTATAAATAAAGTTATAAATCTTAAGAAAATATGATGTTTCTATATACCAAACATCGAATTGCAATGATATTTTACTACGTATATATACTAAACACTTTTTTAATACACGATAAAGGTCAAGAGTAATGACTAATTTCACCAAATCTATAATATTTCGTGAAGTTTTTTTGCTAATCCTGTTTGAATGTATGCTTTTGTATATGTTAAAATGGCTAAAATGCCAAACGTATGTTTTAGTTTTTAAGAACAAATAGCTAAATTCTTATAAATTAATTCTTATCAATACAACCAAACGACTAAAGGTGTATAAAACTTCAACTCGGGGAGGGCATAATTACTGAAGTGACAAAGGTATTTTCTTTTTTTTTGCACAAAATACTAAACGTCCAACATTTGCAAACTAGAAAAATGGCAAAAGACTGAACGACAGTAAATCGAAAAATGGCAAAAAGGTAACAGTACTAAAATGAAAATAATGAAAGTGATGCTGCATTAAGTAATTTGCTTCCCAAATTTAAGCGTTTTTTGAAAGACTAAAGCGCCAAAAAAAGTTAAATTTTGCTCCAATCGCTTTGAAACCTAGACAGTTCGATGCAGAAAAATTCGCTGATTCTGGTGATATGCATAACTCATTTTAGCCCAAAGTGTCGCTTTAGTACTTTTGCCTGCCGAGCGACGATATGGACATTTCAATTAGTCAATTGGACAAAAAAAGATCTGATGCCTAATGACGTGATATGACCGATGACTATGGAAAGTAGTAGTAGAAAGAGGTGAAATAGAAATTTCATTTGCTCGCATATTCCTTGCTTTTCAAGTGATTTTGATGATTATTACTACACCCTTTATTTTTCAGTTTGTTTCTCAGATGTTTTCCGGCATCGTAAAACTCAAGGTGTAAACGTCATTCGCACACAAATTGCGAAAAACTCAAGAGGTTAGAGTCGGGTTTGAAAAGCTAGGTCAAAACTCAAGACTACCAAGACTTTTTTTTAGTTTTGTATCGCGTTCAGCTATTAAAGAGGAAATTCATGTTTCTTAATAATTTATAACGGTTGGATATACCTACACATAAGGTACTATTTAAGCTGAATGAAATAACAGAACATTGATAAGCATATTGAATAAAAATGTGATGATAATGAAATATTATGGTCAGTTTCAAAATAACCAATGGAATTATTATAGAGTGCAAAAAAGAAAAAAGAAAAATTTTGAACTGATATATTTGTATGAACTAGCGACAGCGAAAAACCTTCTTTTCACGTAAATGAGCCACCAGTAAATACTAACGATTTAGCAGACACAGATAGAAAGGCAAAAAGTCGAAAGAAAATGGGTCAGTTGAAGTGAAAAGAAAGTGTCTTAAGTAGTTAAATATAAAACTTGGTTTTTAATATATATATATTTTTTAATCCTTATAAAACTTATCTTTCGCGCTATGTGTATTTTGTAAAAACAACATACTAGTGCAATACTATTTAAATAAATTTAAATAATGTCAGTAATTGACCCTGCAGAGGCCGATTTGCCTAACGTTTCTGACGCTCGCAATCGCAATCAAATGATAGATTTTTTTTATGCGAAATTTGTCATTTGATTGCGATCGCAGAAACAATGCAGAAACGTTAGGCAATACGGCCTCTGGTTTAGATTCTAGGAAGCCACTTAAATTTTACTAAAACATTTTTTTTATGTAATAATTATACTAAGTATTTTAAATTCTTTATTTATTAAATAAACGTAAAACTCAGGCTTAAACCTCTGAACTATAAACTAAGCTACAAACTTACATAACACTAAAGTGATCCAATAACAATAAAGTCGTCAAACACAAAATATAATTAGTTCGTTTGAAACATGGTTCATGATAACAAGGCACATCATGGTACAAAATGTATGATGCCATTTAAGCCTAGTGGCATTGCCCTGTTTTTCGTTCTTTCTTATGAAAACTCTTTTTTTCCTCAGACGCAGCTGCGATGTATTAAACATCGAACCTCTGTTGCGTAAGTAGGTTAAACAGTTTAACTGTTAGCGAAGGAGCTAGTTTCGTAAGTAATTCAATTGATTCTATCGACCCTTATTAGGTTAGTTCAGTTCCAAGTGATCATGTATTTTCTGCGATGCGTCTTCTATGTCACACATAGGTAGGTACTGACACTGACACTGACATACTCGTAATTATCTATGGTGAACTTTTGCTTCTTCTACTATTATGCCTACCTATGTAATTTGTTCGACTTTTTACATCCCTTGTAACTCTGTCTATCTTTCTATTTATTTGCCTGTCTTAAATCGCTGAATTGATTAAGGTGAAATTTTATCATCATCATCACCATCAGCCGGAAGACGTCCACTGCTGACAAAAGGCTCCCCTTAGAATGCTACAGTAAAAGACAGTTCGCCACTTGCTTTGCTCGCAACTCTCACGAAAAGAAGATGAAATTTGGTACGGAGATAATTTACGATCCACATAGGACAGTTTTTATCCTAGGAAATTTCATAGTTCCCGCGGGATCAAGATAATCAAATTGTTCGCTGACAGAGTCGCGGGCAACAGCTAGCATAAAATGAAATTAAGTGCTGTAACGGACCTTTTAAGTCATAAATATACTTCGATTTGTATTTGGGTGCTGGTGCCAAAACCGTCTATTGTTATCTGAAATGAAATGTAGGTACGTAAATAGATGGTGATGGAACGTGATTGATTTGTTACCTACCACATACGCAATGCATGGAATGTATCAAAATGTTCAAAGTCCAACGCGTGAAATGAACAAATTGTTTAAATGTTTGGAATTTACGTGGATCATGATTAAAATGTTACTGGCTTTCATTCGTAGATTTTATAGGGCGTGTAGTTTTTGTTTTCCTTGACATTTTATATCTTTGCTTTTTATATCATTGATCTTTGTTACAACTTCAAGATTATTTTTGTCTAACTATACCCGTTGCTGAATTTCCAATTTAAGGAAGACAGGCATTTATAGACCATTACAAAAAACTCGATTGTTAAAGTCGAGTTTTTTCTTATAGTATGAATGTATACCTAGTATGAATTCAGCAGTTCACGTGGAACACGTGGGTTGATCCACCACCATAACCTCGCATAGGTACACATATACATTTTGTATAACTTATACCTCTATACTAAACAACGGTCGACGTGTTTCAAAACTGTCTTTATAACACATACGTCAAAGTCAAAGTCAAAATATCTTTATGCAATTTAGGCTATAACAAGCACTTATGATTCTTTTTGCATCGTTCATCCACCATTACCTCTCATATTTCGTTTTCTAGAATTTTTTTACCGTACAACGGCAAAACCTTCTAGACACTGGCAAAATTGTCCTCCAATGGACAGCCATATTTTTCTAAAAATCTAATCTAAGCACTAATGAATGTCAAAAAAAATCTACCACCGGTTCGGAAAAACCTCTGTTGAGAAGAATCCGGCAAGAAACTCAACGAGGTATATTTTTTTTAAACAGATTTACAATATTATTAAACGTGATAGCGACATATATCGTAAAACCCAATAAACAGTACAATTTCACAATATAACTTTCATTAACCATCCTTTTCACACTACAGCCACTGCGCCAAAGTACCCCTACATTAACACCAACCTATAGCTCAGACTCTAAACCACGTACCGCCCAACTCCACACCTCCGCGACAATTTCCCTAAAGTGGCAATTAATTGCCATAGCAAAAACTTCGGCTCCCGTGAATCATTCCTTTAAATTTATGTCCCTGATGTTTCGGTAGGCTCCAGTTTTTGCCCGGGGCACCTCGATAATCCCGGGGTCGGTTACAAATGTCCCAGGATTTGCACAACCGGGGACGAGATAGGGAGATCTGACTTGCATGATCAGTTGCACGTCTGTTTGAAGCGGTGATTTGAATGTATTTGTATGGAGAAATTATCAAGACTTCGCGCTCGTTGAACCAAATGGGGGAAATTGTCGTCTTCGATCGTCGATCAGTAGTGGACGTCTACTGGCTTATGATGATGAGTGATGATGAAATAAATGAAAGTTGTTTCTGGAATGATCCAACATTTATATGAGTGGGGCTCAATAAGTTAGACCATATTAACAAGTAGTTAACCGTCATCTCAGTCTGTAATGCGTTCCACTGCAGGGCACAGGCCTCATCTCAGAATGAGAATGAGAACGCGGACCCAGTACGGATTGGAAACTTCACACAAATCATTGAATTTCTTCTCAGCTGTGTGAAGACTTCCTCACGATGTTTTCCTTCGCTATAAAGCACAATTTCACTCGTAAATCAGTTCGCTGAAAAAAAGGATGCTACTTGTATCCTAGATTTAAGTTAGTTTTTTTTTCATAAAAAATGATTACCCATTCACATAGTCCTTACCCAAACGTACGCGTATCCCAAATGTACCTATCATACCAGCGGCATTGCAGCACTGTATAGCCAACGAGATCTACTGACCCAAGTACGTCCGTACGTACCGGGGGTCACCGCCTCTGTCCCGCAAGTTATTGTTGGATTACGTATTAATATATTGTGTCTTATAACCTAACCAACAAAAATTTAGAAAACCCCGACATTGTCACTTCAAAGTTCAATGTCTCAAAAAAGGCTGAACCGATTTTGATAAAACATCTCTAAGAACCATCGCTAGAAAACCTGCTTTCAAATAAAAAAAACCGCTAAACTCGATTTAAGACGTGAGTTATCCGTTACAATATCGTTTAATATCGTTTAAAAAAACCGCATACAAATCGGTTCACCCGTTTAAGAGCTACGGTGCCACAAACAGACAGAAAGACAGACACACAGACACACATAGCGGTCAAACTTATAACACCCCTTTCTTTGGCGTAGGGGGATAAAAACTGATTTCATTTATATTCATTCTAGTGTTAATAATCCAAAACGTTATGCTGTTATATGTGACCTCCCCTCACCTCACTTAGGTACTCCCACTCTCAATTAAAGTGTATGTCAATAGTCAATAAACGTCATACATATCCCAAAGGTGAATGCCCTCATAAAGCAGCGAAGCGGAAAAACTCTTAATACGAAATAAATCCCACCTCCTTAAAAGGACACGAAATTTATACCCCGATTAACGCAAGTAATAATCAGAATAAGAGTACAAAAAGCAATCCTGTTAATCGAAGAGGCCGTTTGTTACCGTGCCACGACCGGCAAATGGACAAATCAGATTATTTCACCCACTATGAGTCCGTAGATAACAGGGCGTTTAGCTGCAAAACATAGGATACGGCGGGGAATTAGCTTGACCAAAAATAAGGCCGGGAGGAGTGGCATACAATGGAAACTTATGTCAAGCTTTGAAAGAAAAAAATAAAATACATTTATTCACAATACAAGACACAACAATATTAAAGTACAAAGAAAATAGTGAATGAGTAGAACTAGAGTATAAAACGAGCAACGGTTGGCTTATTTCCTAAAATGTTGGGTTCCATTTTGTGTTAGCGCTCGGCAAAGCATTGACTGACAGATCAAACCTTTGAATTAATTTTACGTGATATGGAAGCCGTCATTTTGCACACGTGGAGTAACACACTACAGTTGTAAATAATCTTGTCAACCTGTCGAAAAATGTTTTCTTCATAATAACTGTTCTGTATTCTGTTACTGGCAAATTATTGTATTATACTTACACATACCTACCTATAAAAATTTAAACTAACAATTGTGATTAAAGTACTAATCAAGTTTAGAAATGTATCAGTAGGTATGTATATCAATGGTTGTCAATACTGTTTTTTTTCTTATTTTTGTATAATAAAGGATCTACATATATACCTACATACATTTTGGTAAACGCTCTCGTTATATTCATAAGCGACGAACCCGCTATCTCTCATAACTTACCTGCAGCTTAGTGCAAGGCTATAAATTAAGAGATTCCTGCTAAGTCCCCATCAGTTTACGCGCCCCGCGGCGTTACTCACTGCCCTTAAGCGAAGACATCTAGCTACTTCAGTGGAAATTATATACAGACGTAGTTAGCTACATTTTTTCCTTCATTTCAGATATTCAATTTGTAATTGAAGTTCATTTTCCTATGCATAGTTGCTATTAGAACATTATGGTCTAGTTATTAAAAAACATTGTGATCTCTTAAATGAAGTAGAATGAAGTTAAGTTAACGCTGATTATATTTTTAATAATACTTAATGCTCAAGTAATTGTGGTAAACCGATATAAAGACGCGTTACAAAACATGATTTTTTATTAAAAAATAATTATAATATTACTGATTATCCAAAAAATACTCGAAAATTAATCCTCTTTTAAAAGTTCGGCAACGCGCCTGTTAGTCCTCTAGAGTTGCAAGCATCCGTATTAGCGACGTTAACCACTCACTATATCAGGCCGTACGCTTGTTTGCCTCCATCTAAGTCTTCACTGTCCATCCGTCGTCAGTGTGTCTGTTTATCACCGGGCTGTATTTTATATGATCCATAACAGTTACACATTTGAAATTTTCACAAAAATTCTTAGATAAAATTAAATTAAAATTAAAATTAATTATTTGTTACAAAAACGTATTTTTTTCGGCACCGACCGTGGTACGGAACATTCGTGTGCGTATCCTAACCGCACTTGGCCGAATTTTGCAAAAAATAAAAAAAATTAAGAAGAATTCAAAGTTTAAGGTACGTATACCGCTAAAAAAAAACCCACACCCACCGCATCAAAACAACACACCTTTACTAAACGTTCTGTGTTAAATTACCTCGTTTCAGGGTGAATTTCTAAACAGCTTAGCTCCTTTCATTGAAGGTATTTCCTTTTAGCCATGGGCATGTACAAAAATACACCTACAACAGGGCATAAAACCTATTTAGACCATTACAATAGGGATATCTTCATTGTCTGAAGGCTCTCGGGGCTGTACGCGTCGCCAACGGTGACGCAGGGTCTAGGTTATAAACTCATTGCCACATTGTATTTATGGGCTGTTTCACCATCCATTGATTAGTGTTAACTGACGGTTAAATGTGATGCCGTCTCCGTCTATTCGAACAAAATAAATAGAGACGGCATCACATTTAACCGTCAGTTAACACTAATCAATGGATGGTGAAACAGCCCCTTAGTTTCACTTAATATTATGGTTTTTTTTTCATCGGAGGGACCTGCGGTTCACCTGATAATAACTGATCACCGATGCCCATGAGAATGTACGTACAGTATAATTAGGACTGCTGCTGGTGCATTGCCGGTAACAGTGAACGATACAGTTTTCTTTTAAGGACACCAATGTCGTAGCATGTTCGAAAATCTCAAACTATCAGCCAGCCCACCATTATACATATATAGCCATTGTATTTTTTTTAAAGAACGGTAATAGAAAGATCGCTTAAACTGTACAGTGGAGTAACATCGAGGTGATGTTTGATGGAAACTACTTTCAATACGGTGATGGAACTTAGCAGGTGAAACGAAGTCAAAGAATTTATCGAAACTAAGGTATACTTTCCACAATTGACGAACATAAGTCTCCTTCTAAGCACAGTTTTGTAAAATTCTACAAATTCGGAGTCCTTACGTTGAAATCAGATATATACCTACTTCAAAAACAAACCATTATTTTATTTTTAATCAATGATTTGAAGAAAAAAATTGCGTTGATGATTTAAACGAATTGTAATAATTATAATTAACGACTTAATGTGTCCGGTAACGCGCAGTAAGGGATAGTATATTTATAAGTATAAGTATGTATGCATTGAGTCACGCTCGTCTTTCATAACACAAACCACAAAGTTAGGCGTTATCGAGGTTTAAATTGCAAATTTAATACAGCTATTTGCATCTGAAAGACGCTATGCAGAGTCGTCGTTTTTGTCGGCAGTGATTTGTACCGTTTATCTAAAACTCTTATCTAAATTAGATGTATGCTGGAACTATATTTTCTTTAAATGTTAACGTTATTCTTTTGTCTCTTTGCTAAGATACGCTATAGTTTTGTTTTAAGCCACTTCTTAAATATAAATTTATCTTTTATTGAACTTGAAATTTTAGCTTGTATTTTTATTAATTATGGTCATTATGGTAAATCTTACAAATTGAGTTTCACTCACTTTTATCTGTCTACCTATCCGATTGAGGTAAAATTTGGCATGGGTATATGTAGTTCCGATAATAACTATATCCAAGTATAATCAATAAAAGAAATAGTCGGTGAACAGCTTGCATAAGAAATCAAACATTTAGTAAAACTTATAAATAAGTAAGTAAGTGTATTTTGGGAAAATCTATGACTTACTGAACCACGCCGCGTGATCAGTGATCACTCACAAAAGCATCCGACTAATAAGAAGTCGACTATACTTGTTTAATACATCTTTCGAGGTGTAAAAGTAAAGCGAATTCAAGTGTATGATGGGATACCAGCTGTGTTAAAATTTTATCAAACTTTTTTAAGCACGTGGCCAGTGGTTCAGAACGAGAATTAATATGCCTCTTCCTACCGGACGCAATGGCGTCAGGGGAGACATTAAAATAATCAACTTCACAGCTGATCACACAGCGTCCCTGCTTGTCAACTAATCGAGCTTGAACCCCAGTTGAAACTAAATAACTGAGCTCATACGTATAGCGGGCGTAGAACCAGAGTTAAAAGATATTTTGGTTTGTGACTGCAATGGTAATGTGGTTACAAGAACCTAATATATGTATTTTTATATGCACTTATGTTTGTATAGAGTTGTATGATCTAGAAAAATACATTTAGTCAGCTGCCTACTACCTAAATAAAAGTCTTGACGTCTATAATTTTTGACTTGACGTCCATGAAGGCCGCTTTACACATGCTCGTTACTAGCATGCTAGTACCTGAAGTACCTAAAAAAGCATGCTTAAGCGTAGTACGTGTCCTATACACACATGCTAGTAGGTAGCATTTGCTCAATAGAAGCATGCTTTCGTGCTAGTAACTAGCATGTGTAACAGTAGCTTAAATAAATTAAATACAATTAACTACTACACTATCCAATTTATCTTGTTTCTCCGCTAACGTGTGCACCACAGCTACGTCTACATGAGATAATTGTGACGACCATATTATTTTGTTCTTGAAAATAAATGAATTATTTATTATTATTATTAGAATGCGAATGCCGATGTCGTCCGTCAAATGCGGCCGACTCTTGTTCTTTGCACTGTTTATGATCACCGAATTTTTGTATGCGACGATCGGTTTAGTGCGAACACAGAATAAGTAATAGTACAAGTAGTGCGAACGAAAATTAACACACACCATCAAATTCCTTGGCTTGTGCAAAAGTATAACACCCTGTTTATGTTTAAAAGTATAGCACCCTGATATGAAAGTTAAAAGTAACTTCTTTCAATTCTGACATACGAGAATTTATAAGTACCCAATCAAACTGCCAATAGGTAGACTTAAAAGTGAACAGACAATATGAACTAAGAAGCTTCCCCAAAATATCATCGTATAGTTTTTGAGCGCATTGCACCGTGTCCGTCTCGGTGAGTGCTCTCACGCCCCTCGCTGTTACAAATGAACTTTACGTCCAACATATATAATAATTATAACGTACATGTACCTATCTTAAGAAAGTAGCGGCAATAGGAAAATCAATAAGGACTGTATCTATATAAAAACTGCGTAACCTTCCCTTTCCTTTTTAGGGTTCCGTAGTCAACTAGGAACCCTTATAGTTTCGCCATGTCTGCCCGTCTGTCTGTCTGTCTGTCTGCGGGTACGCTCAGAGACCGGTAGTACTAGAAAGCTGTAATTTGATATATCAGTCACGCCGACAATATGGTACAATAAAAAAGTAAAAAAAAATTTTTTTAGGGTACCTCCCATATATATAGACGTAAAGTGGGGGTGATTTTTTTTTCTCGACTAACCCTATATTGTGGGGTATCGTTAGATAGGTCTTTTAAATCCATTGGGGGTTGCTGAGACAATTTTTCTATTCAGTGATCTGTTTGCGAAATATTCAACTTTTAAGTGTAAGTTTTCCAACCTTACTCTTATTCGATGTGATTTTTGTGATTTTGCGACTTTGATCATGCATGTCATGAAATGCGAGCTTTAGACAATACGTGCACGGGTCGGAATCAAATCATACGGTGCTATGCCACTGGTGTTTAGAAGATTGTCAGATTCTATTGAAATTTAGTATAGTAACAAAGTGTAAATACCAATTGTGAACGAAACTCACGCGAAAATAATTTTACTTCAAAGCACGTTAGAACAAGCACGCTTTTATCTCAAAGCAAAGGAACGAGTGACGCGGATAAACAAACCTCTTCACGTTTCCCTTTTTTGTGAGTCGATGTAATGGATGTGTAAACTCGTTATGGCAGTTCCGTCTTTATAGTAAAGTGATCTTCATAGGGGAACTCAGAATGAGTAAGACTAAACTGTAATGCTTTTTGAGGTGTAAAAAAACTGTGTAGAATACCTATAGGTAATGTGATAAAAACATCAAAAGCAAGCAGTTTAATACATTACTTAGCAGTTTGTTGTATTTTAAATGTCCTAGAAATTGTAAAATAATTAAAAGTAGTGCAACGTAGTTGAGCGTAGTCGGCGTGTTTCAGTAGGCACAGGGATTACTTGTTTGTGAACGTCATAATTATCCGATATCCCCAAAAGGTAATCCTAGGCACAGACTATTACTAGTCTAATTGATCCAATATCTAACCAGTATAAATATTACTCTGAAATGTATCCCAAGTCATATAAAATAGTAATAAAACATTCCATAAACACTTATCAAAACGTCAAATTTCTTTATCTCCTCCGTTTAGCCGAGACGTTTTTTTGAGTCATAAATTTGTTGATAGGCTTGCAAACATTTACTTACGTATCTCTAAACATTAGGCTGTAAAGGTAAAATTTATGATTTTCATAAACGGCAATATTACCTGCCGGTGGTCGTTTGAGTTTGGTAATTTACTTTAGAAAGAGATAAAAAGTTTTAAGGATCCCAAATATTTAATAGGTCCCGCTGTTCAGAGGTGACAATTCGAGCGAAGAGAATATGGAGCATAATTTTGACTGGGGCAATTACAAGTTTCAGCCGTGGATTGTTTTTTCTGTGTGTTAATATTATATTTATGTTTGTGTGTACCTGTAATAAAATAGCGGCATATTACGTCTAACCAAACTAATTGGTACATAGCACAAGAGAAATAGGATATTTTGGCGGCAAAATAATTATGTACATCAATGAAACTTTGTTTATAACTTTTGGCACTAGAAATGAGGATCATAATAATATGATGATATCACTATAATCTAACAACGTATATCCTAAATCACAAGAGCTAGGACTTTAAATTAAGCTTAAATAAACCTTTTTTAAGGGGAGTATCTTACAGGTTCACTGAGAAGAAATCCGCACGGGAATGTTTCTATATTTCCTTCTGTTCATATTGCCAGATGTCAGGAGCCTCGATCTCCTAATATTTTTATAAACGGTGGCCACACCGGATTATCAAAACTACCGACATCCGAATAACCGCACCCCTCCACTTTTTCGACAGTAAAACCAGCTGACTCGTCAGCTGGAGAGCCATTCAATTCTTTATTTTTTCTTATTTTTTAATATCAGCTAAGAATTTGAATTGTAAGCAGCCGTTACGCTGCCCGAACTTTACCAGCTTTCCTTCGACTGTAATTTAAATTTAACGTAAGCTCAGTGCTGCTGCGGAAGACTCCTTGCATCCCTGCGCGGATCTAAAGGCTAAGTGCGACACCAGAGGTAATAGTTGACAGTGATTCCGGAGGAGCTGAAGACTTTGAGCTGACGGTGCCCGTTACCGACGCCCTAAGATCCTGCCCCACAGCAGGCGAGGAGTTCTCTGGTGAGAGCTTTCTACAGTAGCCATTCTTTCGCGTGCTTTACTTATTTTGATTATTATTTTGTCGCGAGACGCAATATTTTGCTTCCGACCCGTTCCTTCACCATACCTACTTTCCTCTCGTCGCTTTTCGCAAATGTCCATACAGTCCACTTCCCCTTTCTCACACACATTCTTTCATTCACATTTTTTCATAAGGGGGTTTTTAATTTAATAACAAAAAAAAATTTGATTGATTTAGGATATACGTTGTTTGTCAGTAAGTTATGCAACTCGTTTATATTTGCCCTTATGAAAATTCTTTTCTAATTTATGATATGGAAGAAAGATGTTTCTTTCAAATCAATGACCGTAATCTGCATTCGTCACTATTTACCTACAAGATTTTATTTTACTCAGGTACCTTGTTTGTTGTTGTTGTTGTTTTTTGGGTCAAATCTTGCAGGTTTCCTTTGACTTGCTTTCAGTGGTTTGATTGACTTGAAATTTTGTAAACATATGTAAGTTGAATGAAAAGGCCAGTATAGTCAACAAAAAGTACAGTAAGCAAAAAAGCTTGTTTGATTTTTTTTTCTAACAGAAACATATTTATAGTTTACTAACACAAACGTTTATTTACGCCTATTTAAGTAGGTATAGCTTTAAAAGGGTGCTTCAAGCCTTCCGAGCCAGATAAAGCGATAATCGAGCAACAATCAGTAGCTGTCCTTTTAGTTTCCTAAATTAATTCTGTGCCACCCATGAACAACCTTAATTGTGCTATGGCGTGCGTATAAAACACCCAATTCTAGTTGTTTTTTTATTTTTTAAGCGCCATTTAAAAAGTCGGGTTACGTTGTCCTCTGATTACCATAAAATGTTAAGCTAATTAAATAAATAGCTCTCAGAGTTTACATTATGTTCAGATAAATGTTGTGTTAGACAATAGATTAGCTTGTGCTTTACGAGCATATTTATCGTTCAACTTTACAAATTTATTGCAGTAGTTGTGTGGTTAACTAGTTTTCTGTTTAATAAACAAAGCAAGCTGGCGAGTCAAGGTAAATATAATTAGGTATGTGGAAAATCACAAGTAACAGCAGTAACAGATTTTATTTTTCCTGTAATTTTTAGGGTTCCGCACTTTGATGGGCTAAAACTGAACCCTTATAAGATTATATGGTTTTCCGTTCATCAATCTTGTAGGGTCATGATCATCATCATCAGCCGGAAGAACTCCACTGCACACAGGCCGCCCCCTTAAAACACCACAATGAACGACAACTCGCTACTTGTATCTATACGGATGCCCGCAACTCTCGCGATGTCTTCAGCCCATCTAGTGGAAGGCCTGCCAACACTTCGTCTTTCGGCACATGGTCGCCACTCGAGAACTTTTCTCCCCCAACTTTTATCTGCTCTTTGAAAGATGTAGCCCGCCCATTTCCTTGTAGAGTGTCAGGAGCCAAATCTTTCCACAGAACCTTCTATCGCCAGCAAGCATAACACGACTCGAATTTGTCAATCACTAAGCACATAAAAAATGGGCGTGTTAATAGAAACAAATGCGTATGTCGATATCAACAGGCGACGGATCGCCCGCATTCGTCCGACCGAATTGATGCGAACCAATTATTTATCGTCGATTTTTATAGAAAGAGATAGTCTGTAAATAGATTTGGAAACAATTTTATGAGCTCCACATAGTTAAATATCCTTTTCTGAGCAATTTGCGTGGTTTAAAGTGGATTCACCTTTTCTGACCCTTTCTGGTTTACAATCTTGAATAATTCACGTCAGAATCGTTGCCAATCTACTCTCACTGCTGCTTAGGGTGTTTAACGTATTGATGTAGCACACTGCTTTCACATCTACCGGGTGTGGCCTGTAATATGAGCAAATAATTAAAACATATATCATACTCCTCAAACTAAACAACATTAGTTCAGCAACTTTTAAAATTTAATAGTTTTTTAATTTTCATTACACTTTTAAGTTTATTCAAAGAAGCAATGTAAAGAAAATGCTTGATGTTCGTAGCGTGACAGGCGACGTCAGTTGTGTTTTAGGATGGCGGACATTGATAGCAGTATTTAATTGCTTGCTTTTATTTATATTTGTCATAACTTGTAATTGTGTACTGTAAAACAGTTTTTGCGAATAGCGAATAAATTATTCTTATTCTTATTTTTAAAAGTCGCTGAACTGATGTTGTTCAGTTTGATTTATGTTAAATTTTTTGCTCGTATTACAGACCACACCCTATATAACGCTAATGAGTGTATTAAAAATAACAATAGATACAGATGCAACTGCCAGTATTTCTTACGCTTTACGTAAAACCAAAAAAAAAAAACCCTTTGGAAATGCAAAACATTTACCTATTCAACCTTGTCACGGTAGGATAAAAGCGGTTATTTATCAATTAAAGAAAGTTTTTGGTATAAATTTCATATTCAATAAAAAAAATTTTGCTGACTGTACTTGTATTGTCACCCAAACTACATTTGCTTACCAAATTTCAAGTCGATACCATTAACCGTTGAAGAGTTCCGTCATGTGGAGACTGGAGGCGATCTTGGCCGGACTACCAGAATGTCACTATCAGATTATTGTATTGTCACGCAATTTACATAACTAACACTGGGAGTTGATCGAATTTAACTTGCAAGATTTGATTACAGACAGACAGACGGACAACGGGACAGGTGAAACGAAATAAAAGCTTGTAATTAAAAGGCTATTAACAGCAACTTTTCTTAATCTTATAAGAATTAACCTATGTACCTAAGATCAGTAATCACTGTATATTCAGTATTTATAAAATAAATAAAAAATTGCTAAATTAATAAATATTTTCAGGAGACGGTTGAAGAAATTTAATAACTTTTAAACCATGGCGTGTATAAATGGAGTAACCCCATGGGCTGCAGTCTGGCTCTCACATTAATTTATTAGAGCAAAAAGATACGTAGATAATTCAAATAACGAGGTGTCTAGGTACACTTTCACTAATAAAGTTCCTACCTACATCTAAAGATCTTTCAATTTTTTTAATTCCTTTTTTTTTCACATTCGTGACTTCAGCCAATACCCTCCGTTAACGTTTTCCAAAATGACGTAGGCACAAAGCTCAAAAGTCATTTATTTAAACAGCCACTATAGAAATCACACTGCGTTCAACAAAACGGCCAGAATTTTTGCAACCCCTTAAAATCAACTGTTCCTTTAGGGGCGCGAACGTTTTGAATGTGAAAAATAGACATTTAATAGGCGGCCGGCTATTTCGCAAATGGAGAAGTGCTGAGAAGGGCGATGATTTAAAATAGAGAATTCTTGAGGAGCAGGTCAAACGGCGTAGGGGTTGGTTGCAATTTTCGTACCGTACCGTTCATATTTTTTATACATGTACCTAAAATTCGCGTTTTTTGGAAATTAAATTGGAATTTTAATCGGAATTGTTGTCATTGGTATTTAAAACTCTTTCCGGATCGACTTTTGCATATCAAAATTCAGAAGGGCTATCAGTGTGCCTGTCTCCTCCACAGATCGCATTTCGCAACTTTTGTTTGAGATCCATTTATAATTTTTACAATCAAACTTTAAATCATTTCGTCGATTCAGTTCAGTATAAAAACCTTACAAAATATCATATTTTACTTAGCCATTTCAAAAACTCGTGAGGTTCACAGCATACTACTAAATATTAGTATTACTAAAATTATCGACGCAAAACAAACGCGCTTGAAACTATGACGATAAGATTAAAAACCGAAATTCTTCGAAGCCGTATTTCAGGATTGGTTAAAAAGGAGTTCTTATACGGTGGAAGTCACATGCCGAACAACAGGCTGCGAAGTCTCCAGGAAGTGGGCCGCAGGAAGCCAAGGGAAACAGTCAACTGTTGGGATGGACTGACTTGAAGGAGGTAGCGACAGCGGGTGGATAGTGGAATTCTTGACGCAGCAAAGGAATGTATGATTTTCTTCGTGGTAAAAATTGTAAAGGTTGGTAGAATATTTGATATAACTATTGATGTGTCGTTATCAAGTAGATATGTAAATAGATCTTCCTTATCTAGTTCTTTGTCATTTAAAATATCGTTTGATAATGTTCTTTTTTAATTAGCCTGTAATGTCCCACTGCTAGGCAAAGGCCTCTCCCCTGGACTTCCAACTCGCTCTGTCAGCACTTGAGTAATTGTATTGTTGTTGTGTAATTTTTTTGTATTGATTTGTGGTGTGCAATAAAGAATATTTGTATTGTATTGTATGTCTGGCCAGTAGCTGAAAAACGCGTCTAGCCAGCGTGCCAGCCGATAGTCAGCGTGGGCATCCACTGTGTGTCTGGTGCATGCGGCAAACGTGACCACGATAATAATGTAGGAAAAATAAAAAAAGTTAAACTTTCAAAGGTTTATTTTGTCTCGTATGCCGTCAAGGATGTTACTGTAAAACTAGTTAATCATGTTTAAATCCCGCAAGCAAAATCGCGCAAGTTGAATTAGGTACATAGCCGCGCTCGATTGACAGATTGATTCTTGCAGGTCTTTTCTTTACTTTAGATCTAAACTGTCGATGTTCTATGAACGCTCAAGGGTTTTCTAAATAAGTAACACGTTATGGTGTTCAGCGTCCTCGCACAGCTCTAGTAAAACGTCAGTTTTAAAGTTTGATTCAAACTCAGCTGATTTGTATACTAACGATAAAAACTGGCCCATATTTTTGACGATGAATATTTTACTTGTTTTAAAATAATACAAAATCTATATTTAATATCTTAACTTGCGCCATCCCAGCGCTGAAGTATTACGTACGCCGCCATTTTGATTTACCCAGTGTACGGCGCGAGTTAATTTATCGCTCACGAAAGTGTTTGAATTGTTAATGTTCTCGTACTTAGCGACGACGGAAACAGTATTTACTGATTATTTTTATTGTTGCTTTAGGAGTTCATAGAATGCTTCTTTTTAGGGGAATCGTCGTGTCCATACGGCGATGTATATGTTAATTGAAGACTGAGTTTCATGAGTGTATGCTGCACATAATAATAGGCAGTTAATAGACAGACACTTGAGCTGTATTAGAAACTTACCCCCTTATTCATAAACGACAATCAAACCTATTTTAGTTAAAATGCCGCTAAAATTCGTTTGTCCTTATCTGTCACTTCGACATTTGTATTTGTTAGAAAGGGACAAAGCATTTGTTAGTTAACATAGGCTTGTTAAGTTTTATGAATAAAAAATAAAAATAAAAAATAAAAATCGTTTATTTAGATAACAAAATAGTTATAGAAAAGCAGCGGTTGAGACCTCCTAGTAGGTAAAAAAATACCTGTATCAGGAGACCTCGCTCCTCCAATAGTACATTTTGACAGTGTTTTACATCTTAGACTAGTTTAAAGTATTGCAAGTGTAAATATAGAGAGTATACCAAGATGTGAGAGACTGAAGGTGATTATTTGATGAGAGACATTATGTGTTAAACGTTATTCACAAAGCAGAATAAGGGGGTTGATGTTTGCCATTTTGTTAGGCTCAGCTTTCGTATGTCAAGCTTTAGCACTGGCATCTATTTAAATAATAAACTATCCTAAAATCTAAATGTAGATTCATCTGTCAGAAAATTCACAAATTAAATCTCAATATTTTTTTACCCATATTTGCAAAAGATTGTCAATTTTTTAAATGTTTTACTTTTTAAACTTATTTTAATACCGAAGCCGATTGAATCCCATTATTCCACTTATAAATGCGAAAGTTTGAAAGTCTGTTTGTTTGTTACTTCATCACGTCTAAACCACTGAACCGATTTGGATGAAATTCGGTATACAGATAGTTTTTATCCAGAAAATTGCATAGTTCCCACGGGATAACGAATTCTGCGCGGACGGAGTCGCGGGTAACGGCTAGTTGATAATATTTTTTAAATAAAGTAACTCATGCGGTTTTTTTTATCATCATGGTCATGTTTTTTTTAAACCATCAACTTCAGGCTCGAAAAAATAATAAATAGTGGAACAAACTTTGATCCTCGATCGTCGGTAAGTCCAAATGATAACCCTAATCCAGTAGGCCCTCATCCCCCTCTGCGTGACGTACGCAACTTGACAACGTTAATTATTAACGAGGATTGATGATCCCCCAGGTACTGTGCCTTCTGCGAGGATTTATACGACCTACTGTATATGTGTGCATTAAACTTTGTTTACGTGGGGTGAGAAACGTCGTGTAGTCGTCTTACATTGCGTGACCGCGGAGTGTACTTTTAAAAGTGACCTATCAACCATGGCAATGTAAAACATCTAGCGCAATATTTCTCGCACCGTGTAAAAAGGCATTAGTAGGGCTCTTTAATTTTAATTTACATTTTACAGATGGCGTTGGTGTGATGAAGTTTTGGCGGTGACACTTTATGAGTGTTTATTTGTTGCATGTGGTGAAACATGCAGTCGTATTAAACTTCATTATGGGTCTAATGGATGCAACGTGGAGGGAGGGGTTGAAGGTGTGTGAGATAAATCACAAAAATGTAAAATCACATTGGTGTCACAACCATTATAGTAACAAAATCTAAGATAATTTAGTATTCTAATTTGACGCCTGTCAAAATACTTATTAATACAGGATGTCCGGAATAACGATGTAGGCACTTCAGGGTGATTAGCGGGGGTCGGACAAAAAGTGCAGATGACGTCAAACCACTTATGGGTGATTTCAAATAGTATTTTTGATTTTCATAAACAATTGTCAATGAATCTGAATTCTATTGATTTATTTACGATTATTTTGTTGCTTCATTAATGCTACTTTGTTACTACATGTCACACGGAAGTTTAAATAAAAACATCATCTTGTGTGCAAGATTACGTCATTTTTACGTCATCCGCATTTATTGTCCGACCCCTGGTGATTAGGACTGAGATGCGACGGGCACCGGAGCACAGGCAGACCTAGGAGGAGATGGCGGGACGATTTGGACCGATTTCAGTCAGATTGGCAGGAGCTGGCCAAGAGTAGAGAAAAGAAAGGGAAGGCTTTTGCCCTGCAGTGGGACACATTATAAGCTAGTAAATAAGATGTCACATTAGTAATAATAGTATTAGTAGTAGTGTAGTAGTGGTATTAGTAGTTTAATTGTATATATTTTGTTAATTTAATGACAGTGTTTAGTTTAATTTATTAATTGATTTAATGTAGTTTGATTTAATTTTAATTTTGTGATGTAATGACGCCTGTTAGGAAGATTTTGAACCCTTTAGGTCTTAGTTTAATGTTTAAGTACAAGAAAATAGTAAATAGACAAAAGAATGGCACATTTGACTAGACATTTAGAGTAGGTACAAACTCTTCCTAAGACTCCAGTGTATGACCTCTTAAAGTTTCTAGATCGTTATTCTGGATAATATGTGTCAAACGTCTTAAAAAGGAGGTCTACATCTCGTGGAACATGTCTAAATAATTAACGGTGAATCTTTCAAAACTGCTCCTGCACTTAAAACAATATTTAGAGAAGTTTATTGTAAGCTACAACAAACGAAGAAAAGAAAGGTGAACAACGTATGTACCTATAATACAACAGCAGTTTCGATACAACATCTCCAAGCGACACAGTGAATTTCTCACAATGATTAAAGCAAACAATGTCGCCCTCTGAAAGAGATATCTTTTTTGTGAAATACTTAGTAAAAGACGAATTCCGGGAACGATAAGAGCACGTCGCACGCCTGACGCCGGCGCTTGGTCTGAGTTACTAGAAACCGTTAAAGTTTTATTAACACTCATACATACAATATAGAATAAAACCAGCAAGTCGTCTAGGAACACCGCGCCGAATATGCACTCAGATAAGTAGGTATGCAGTGATTGCATGAATTCTCGTCCGACCACATCCACGAAGCGGGTGAGATCACTAGTTTGTGGATAAGATAATTTATTGGATTTATCACTATATTGAGACTCAAGTAATATAGCGTAAAATTCTAGTTAGACAATCCGGAGCAACATAGACATCTGCTTAAAAGCGCCTTGGTCCAGAGTGCTGGCAACAGTCATTGTATCCCATGTATTCTTACTAATTGCTAAGGATTCGTATGAAATATTCACAACTTATTAGTAACAATATTAGAAAAAGGTACACCCTCTAACCAACAAAAAAGGAAGCACACATACTAAGCAGTTCTTGGTAACCCTTCATACCTATAGTACTGGTAGGTTATTAAATTTTCGATACCTGACGATTTCAGTCGGTTGAAACGGTAAATTTTAACTAATATTGTTTTTTATTATTTAAAAATCTCAGGTTTATTTTTCATCCATCTAAAACTGTTCAACGTGCGATGTGGCCTGCCCATTGCCACTTCAACGAGCTAATCTGCTTGGCTATGTAACTATGTAACCATTCTACCCTCCAACTGCTCGACTCTTACGCCGCCGCTCGGCGCGTCACCTGGCGGCGGCGCGGAATAATTTATTACATTTCTTAAAAGCCATTACCGAGTGACACCGTCAATGGACCGTCACTCCCTCTCGCAATTAGCATGAATTTTATAACGACTACCACGCGCCGGCAATGAGAGTCTGCCGATAGGGTTTGCGGGGTTATTAGGATTATTTATCTTCTATGCAACGCGGGGGGTCGCATCAGATTTGGAAGGCAAGTACAAAAGTCAGTCTATACATATAGTAACTGTTGCCATCGGACACATCGCAGCAGTCAACGTGCAGCGGATCCAGGATTGCATTCAGGGAAAATAGGTACCTATTTGTGTGATTTTATATGCATTTCATTCGTTTTAAATAAATCATGGATATAATCGATTGCTCCCATTGCCCCCGCCTGTTGAATCCACGCCTGTTAAAAATATCCAAAGACGGACATAAGGGATTGTCAATTTCGTCGTGTTTAAATGTTTATGAGAAGGTATCCAGACAGTTCCAATATTTACGATGAGGACTGTATCTAGTCTACATCTCATTTGAGGACGGTGCTCTGAAAGTGAGGCCAGTAAAACTATGCCTAACGCGTGAGCATAACTTAGCTATATAAGCAAGTTGTGCTACACACATAGCGTAAGACAACGCGTATTTTTAACCAGTCTCACGTTTTACCTTATGTACAATTCTGTTGGTATACTTTTTTGATCTCAGGTCCTCTTTTGTTATTTGCCTCTTGGACTGTGGCAAAAGCTAGTCAGCGGTCAGCGATAGAGCGATATTATAATATTTATATTCAGTGACATTAAATTATTATTAATATGTACTCGTACTAGCTTTTGCCCGCGTGGAATTTGGTTATCGCGCGCTGTTCCCTCGGAAACTGTGCATTTTTTCGGGATAAAAAGTAGCCTATGTCACTCTTTGGCCCATAAAATATCTCTATGCCAAAAATCACGTCGATTCGTCGCTCCGTTTCGACGTGAAAGACGGACAAACAATACTAATACACAAACACACACACTTTCGCATTTATAATATTAGTGTGGATTAATAATAATAATTCATACTGGAGCTTCTATAGGGGACGACCACGAGACGATTGCTCTTTCAACAGCGATATACCAACAGATCCATATTTGGTGGGCTAAAAGTACAATGCAAACTTAAGAAGGTCATCTTAGAAACTAGGATAGAGACATTTAAAGGTTGAATATTAAAGTGTCATTTGCCGATACCAAAATCTACTTTATCTGTACCAGCTAGCTAGTCTTTTAAATCTTTATCTTTATGTATATACAGGTACATACACATATAATATTTTGACACAAATACACCGGGTTAAAGATATTTTCTGCAGCTCTTGCTGCAGCTTTTAATGTACTAGGTATTGCAAGACAAAATGTCAAATAAAAGGTAAAAGTCAAGCTGCTTGATAAACTAGATTCCGACATTGCATTAACACAAAAGCGGCTTTAAATCTAAATCTATCGTCTTATAAATTCCCTCCCTCATCCTACATATCAAGGGAAAGCTATGCGTCACACTAACTGAGTTACACTTCACTCAGCCACAGAACTCGTACCTACATACAGCTAACTCATTACAAAATTGTAAGCACAAAATAATCTATATATATAAAAGAAAGTCGTGTTAGTTACACCATTTATAACTCAAGAACGGCTGTACCGATTTGGCTGAAAATTGGTGGGGAGGTAGCTTAGAACCAGGAGACGGACATAGGCTACTTTTTATCCCGATATTATAGGGATAAAATCTCAAAATAACAACCGCTGGGCTTAGAGCCGTGAAATTTGGTATGTGGCTAGCTGGTCGTCTGGAATAACACATAGGTTACTTTTTATCCGATATTCCCACGGGATACCTAGGGATAAAATCTCGAAATAACAATCTCGGGGCTTAGAGCCATGAAATTTGGTATGTAGGTAGCTGGACCTCTGGAATAACAACACATAGGCTACTTTTTATCCCGATATTCCACGGGATAGGGATACACACACACAAACACCACGCCTGTATTCCCAAATGGGGAAGGCAGAGCACACGAAACGTTACCGCTTTGGAGCCACTTTTAGCAATTTTAGGTTTAAAATTTGTCAAAAAAAGGTACAATAGAGATAAAATCTCGAAATAATAACCGCTAGGCTTAGAGTCATGAAATTTGGTATGTAGGTAGCTGGACATCTGGAATAACACATAGGCTACTTTTTATCCCGATATTCTCACGGGATAGGGAAAAATCTTGAAATTTCAGCACTGGGTTTAGAATCTTGAATTTTGTACAATACAGTATTTGACAACTCCTGATTTTGCCATATCTTAATATTATTATGAATATACAGATAGTGTTTAGCGAAGAGAAAATTTAAATCGGTTGAAAATAGGATTTATAGTGATTTTTTGAAAAATCTATATACATGTCTCTTTTTCAAACGCTTTTCTCTATGCAGCAAGTATGACGGTACTGGCGTGTGACGTCACATGCCAGTATGTCTTTCTCTGTCTAATCTTGAATTTCAAACCTTTATAACTTTGTTATTTGAAAAGGTAGCTTAAAAATTGTTTTTCTATTCGATAACAGGCATTGTGTAGTTTTAATATGTAAAACATATACAAAATAGTCAAATACCGTATTGTTCACATTCACAACACAACCTCAATGAAAACCACAATATAAATTTTGGAAATAATCATTTATAATAATGGTGTCCTAACCTGACTTTGTTTTATTTAATCCTTATTATTCTAATAAACTTTAACGTTATGTTTATTTATACTCATTCAGTTACGTTAGTAAAATCCTACATTGTTTAGCTAAAAGTTAACACGACAATCATTGTTTGCCTGTTAAGTAGGCGGTACGAAGTTCGCCGGGACAGCTAGTAATTAAATAAACGAAAACTCGTTTTCGTTAAATACCATAGAGACAAATAAATTCGTCTGCATTTAATAAACAGTAGGTAGGTAGTCGAGATCATATTAAAAAGGTTATTATTATTCCCCTCAATGGCGGCCTTAAGGCTTAGGCCAATGTCAGTTAAATTAAAGATAAATATATTCTTCTTCTTCACGTTGTACGGTGATTGTAGTTTTTGCAACTTGATAGCAAAATTCCAGAAACCACGCGGAGACAACTTGCGCATTAAAAAATGTCAGACACGAGAGCAATATAGAATTTTGTGATCACTGTTAAAAAAGGTTGGCGAAACCTGAAAAGTTTATTTGACAGTGACAGAAGTGACATTGAGAGATTTAACAGTGACATATCTGTCGTAGATTTTTTTGGTCTTTAACTCCAGTTTTTAGTATAAAATTTGGTAAAAATATTTTTCGTAGATCATAGAATGGCACTAAGAAGGGATTTTTGGATATTCTCACCAGATAGAAAGCTAGCAATTTTTCATTCACTCACGGGTCCAATCTGCGGGATTAAGCCAGTAATAGTATAAATCTTTTTTAACTAAGTATATTTATTCGTAATTACGTAGTACAAAAATTTATATTTATGTACTTTGTACGAAGTGATGTAGCTGTCGCCATCTTTGACAACATTCGGTAATGCGATCGTAAATAAAATGGCGTCGCTTAAAACGTTTTTTTCTTCTAGTTGTTAAAGAATTGCTCAGTACGTCCCGTAAATTACCGTAATAGGTTAGGTATTTCTAGAAGAAGCTGAAAGGTTACTTTATGGAGCTACTGTCAAAGGGAAACTTTAATATATGTATGCTGAGCGGCAAAATATCTGGCCCTCAAATGTATGCAATAATAGGTAATTTTGTATGTAGAGAGGACCAAATTTTGTGCCGCTGAGTAATAATTATAATGAAAATGTAACTCGTGCTCATTTTGTGGTAGAACTTATAGGTCATCATCATCATCATCATCCCAGCCCATATACGTCCCACTGCTGGGCACAGGCCTCCTCTCAGAACTTATAGGTAGACATATTTTTTCCGGGTAGATACTACTAGTACCTACTACTTAAGTAGCGTTGCGTTGCGTATTTGTGTGTTTCCAGTAACACACACGTTAGTAGGTATACAAATGTGGGTATTTGAAATTACTGCATTACGATTAACAGGTAAATTACTTGGAATATTAGGGATCAAGAGGTAAGAAGTCTCATTTGTTCGATTCCTACATAATTTTGAGCTGTTGAATAGGTAAACGTATTAGGTGTTGCTTGTAGTATGAAAAAGAAGCAAGTACCTAATAATATGAAAAAAATCCTTCTGGCGTTCCGGAATAGCTTTGACATTGGCAGCGCACCCAGTGCCTCCCATTAAGTCACGAGTTGCGTAGTCTAATAAATAAAAAATATATAATAGTTTAAAAAATTATATCATGTTAAGTAAAAGTAAGTACTTCTATCTAAAATTTGCAACAGGATCAGTCACTATAACGTTTCAGCTATTAGTGCAAATGTACAGATAAACTATAACAGTCATGTCAAATAAATGTCTGTCTGCTGCTCAATTACTCGCAGCTTTGGACGAGTGTACCGTGCCCGAAAATTACTTATCAAATTTCAACTATCAGCCCTAACCAGGATTAAAAGACCCTTTGATTGTAACGCGCCTATACTCCAGATGGAGATCAACGTTTACTGGAATGTTTAGCGGTGAAGACTGGCCAGCGAGACCTGACCTTTGTTTTGTATTGGATTTTATACTGATTAGGGTTTTAGATATAATGGCAAATCTGTGTATTTTGTGAAAACTCTGAGGGTCAGTCAGTTTGAACAACTGAACTGTTTCTATTCTAAGTGATACTTAAATGAAATTCGATTATGGTATTGGAAGTTAGAAAGAAATTACGATTAACAGAACAGACAAATCTTATTTTTAAGCTTTTTATGATTATGTATTTAGGTTTATTATAATTTATTAGTTCTTTGACCCGTTATGCGCACGCATACACAAGACGTGTGATCTTTTTCATTTTAAAATAGTCTTAGATCCTGTTAAGCAAGTGTATTACATATAAAAACAAATAATAAAACAATAAAGTAAATGAGCAAAAAGGACAAAGTATGGATGCGTGTTGTAAGTTACTGCTGCGTTTGGAGCGTGTTTTTCGATTGTTTTTTTTCAGCATATAGCGTACGTACAGAATCATTACAAAATATTGAATACCTTTAACAAACAGTAAAACCTACAAGTAATTAATTGAGTCAGGCGTTACTTTGCGGAGTTCCATATCAATGAACTATAATCTATTACATTGCTCACCCAAGTGGCCACCTCCTTACGATATGACTTAACGGTAGCGTCAGCGTAGTGTGGTGGTGGTGATAGTTAGGTTTGTATTACTATGATCTGCACTGCATGAACATAATTCGCTCATCAAATAGAATAATGAATTATTTACAAAAACATAAGTTTTAGACTTTGAATTTACCGTTTGATATCTTTAAATTACTTTCTAATATAATCGTTAAAGCAATTGTGTCAATATTATGTTGGATGATACCTATTGTAATGTCACAGATAAGACGAGTGTACCGCTACATAAGTACAGTTTGCCATATATATGTAATTTCATTATTCAAATTCAGTACAAGTGCACGCTGAAGCTTGATTAAAATCAAGTTGATCATCCCATCAACGCTATCGTCTCGTTAAACATCGACAGCAACCAGTCCTCTTAATTGATCCGACAATCTTCGTTCCCATCTAGCAAGATCAACAAATTACTCGATATCCCAAGAAACTGGTGAATTAACATGTTTTCTCGCCATTATTGGATGAAACGCTACACTTTCATTAAATTTTATCGCAGTATTAATTTTATTTCTGTTACCTATTCGTTAACATCAAAACGCTCGCAATGTTTCGTTTTCTAGCATTAGGTATAATACATTTTCAATCACGACCAAAAAGAGGTCCTGGGTTCCACGACGATATAAACGACTTGTGAACCGTACACAAAGTTATATGCCACTACTTATTCGATAAAACGTACGATAAAAAATCGTGCAGGACTGCGCCGTGTGAACCCAGCCCTACGGTTTCTATTTTGGGTTGATATGCTTTTGATCTAACGTGTAACATGTTTACAGTACCTATAACTACAATGTGAAAGTACAAATAAACAATTTTACTCGCAAATGTGATGAAAAACATTGTATGTCGCACGGGCGCGGTACTAGAATTACGAACATCGACTGAATAAAGCCCTCAGTGTTCGACTTCGGGCTTCTAGTAAACTCTCGTTCGTAATTCCTTATTGACCACCCTTAAGACATTGTATTTATACTTAGTGCTATGCTAATATAAAATACCAGACCTTTTTAATCTAATATCAGTACTGTACTTGTATCTCTGTGGTATTGTATATTGTTAGGATAATCTACGTCAGCTGTCAGAGCTCTTCCAATAGTAACCGTACATTCATCAGGCCTACGCGTCTATTCCAGACGAATTTTGACATGTTTCCTGTGCACAACGCCTTTGGTGGCTGACTAGACCGATGCGAGAGCGACATGCTCGTCCACAGGCCAGCAGGGCTACTACGAAGCTCGAAACTCGACTTATACTATATTTAATACGAGAGCGAGAGGGACGGTGCGATACGAACTTCGAGTTTCGAGTTTCGTAGTAGCCCTGCTGACAGGAGAAGTCTGTGGATGTTGGCGCAGAACCGCCTTGATGTCGTTTCTGTTTCTTGTCGGCAAGTGCCTTGAGCAAGGTATTATCGCAATACTTGCGAACCTCCAATACACGTCCGCGCCAATCTGTGCGTATTTTCGCCAGCTTTTCCCAGTCTAGGTAACCGTACGTTAATCAAGAACATTATTATACTTATTTCGAAATGTCCATCATCCAGTGACCTAGTGGGATATCTTCTAATTTAGTTTTAATATTGTAACCATTTTTCGAATTCTACCTGAGGGTAGATAACAAGTCTGCTACAGGTAATGTAGATTTTAATATAAGTACGGTTAACTTTTTACACTTTATTTTAATTTTATGAGTATGAGGCGTAAGGTATTATTTTTAATCGTTAGTAAGTAGGCACAAGTAGGCAAGTAAAATAACATTAAATTTCGTCAAATAAGAAAAACATATTTATTGATTTTGGAAATAAACACAAAGAATACACGAAACCAACAACAAACACAACAACGTACAAACGTACAATAGGATACAAAGGTACTCTTAACTAATACACAGCAAATTAAGAAAAAAAAGTCGCATTTTAACTTCTCTTCTAGGAAACTAACTCTAAACAAATAACGCGGAACACAAAATAATTTCTTACTAAAATAATAAAAAGAAAAGTACTCTTAAACTAATACACAACAAACATGGAAAAAATATCTTAACCTATGTAAATCTTAACTTTAACAAAAGATAAACAATTATAGAAGAACACGAAAATTAGGCACTCTAAACTAATACACAGCAAATTATGAGAAAAACAACAAACCTTCTCTTCATTATCTTAAAACTATTAGATTCAACAAAAATCCTAAACACTTAATGAGAAATTAAAATAAAAACAATCAGTACAAAATAAGTATATAGGTACTCTAAACTAATACACAGGCAATTAAGAAAAAAGTCAAATTTTCTTTTAGTAATCTTCTTGAATTAATAATACTAACTAATTTATTAAACAAAATGAAGACGTACAAGAAATTTTTACTTAAACAAGACATATTACACATCACGTAAACTTAAAAAAATAAAAAATCGTATTCTAAATTACACCTACAATAATATAGCTCATATTAAACAATAACTTGCATTGTAACACGGCCAATACCCATAGATATAGATATAAAAGATCTTTATACTTATTCTATCCTTTCCATAATTCTCCATCAGCTTACTTTCCTCTTCAATCAAAGGCTGCAAAACAAAAAGAGTCATTTAATTATAAATAATAAGTTTTTGTTAAAAATGACATTTTATGCAAGCTTTTTTTCTAACTGTACTTTTTGTCCTCTAAGCAACATTTCTGTACCAAATTTCAAGTCGATGCGAACCGTTGAGGAGTTCCGTCCCGCGGAGATGATCCTGGCTGGACGACCAAGATGTCACTAACAGATTTCTGTATTGTCATCAGATTTACATAAGTACTTATGCCAAATCTCAAGTCAATATGTAAACTATGCCGACAAAATGGTACAATATTAAACTAAAAAAAATTTTTTTTAGGGTACCTCCCATAGACGTAAAGTGGAGGTGTTTGATTTTCTCATCCAACCTTATAGTGTGGGGTATCGTTGGATAGGTCTTTTAAAACCATTAGGGGTTTGCTAAGACGATTTTTCGATGGTAGTAAGTATATCAAACTCTCAAGGAAAAATATAACGGCTAAGTTTGCTTAAGAATGATTAGTAGTTTTACTCTTAAATAGCAGCCTAAGGTATATATATAAAATATACCTAAACTTGGAAGATTCCGTATAAAATACGAAATCCTTAGAAAAATATTACTTGATTTTTTCGTAATGGCTACGGAACCCTATTTCGGGCGTGATTGACACGCTCTTGGCCGGTTTTTTTGTTTAATCGACATTTCATGATATCTAATTGACTAAGTTTTTTTTGAGTAAGCGATATAGTCTAATAAAGGAAGGTAAGTCTAAGACCATCTATCATCGAATTGATCAACTACGTCAAAGAATGAGTATTTAGTCGCACACTATTCACTGTTTGGCATGGTACTATCACAGTATAACAAACTTGTTATACTGTGGTACTATCGATGCATAAAGTGCAGCTTAATCTGTCATCTCCCAGGATAACAGGATCAAAGCAGTGCCTCTGGGAGAGGACAGATTAACTCTCCTCCTTCGGACTTCAGTCCCCTGGTATCTTCCTGGCATCATATTATATCAGCCTCGATAGATATCGCGATGTGCCTTCTTACTACAGTACCCAAACTCTCAAAAAAACTGATAACCTCAAAAACGAGTATACTATACTACTTACATGAGTTTCATATTTATTCACTTTTTCCTTGTACATTCTTCATGCATTTTTAAAATTAATATAATAAGTCACAGGCAGCGATTAATTTATTCTGCTCAATTTTGGTTGGCGTGGCATAATCTTGTGAAAGAGGTGACAGCTTTAACTGAAAGGAGAAAATAACAACATAAAAAAGTGTACCTTAGCTAAAAAAAAACTGACTTTACAATAACTTTTTCATAATACATTGAATCAGGCGTTACTTTGCGGAGGTCCATATGAACTAAAAGAATTTCTTTGTTCACCCGCGACCTTATGATAGTTAAGTTTATGCAAATGTTTTTTTTTTATTATTTATTTAATTTAAAACTATTTTACATGCATTACATTTAGTGTTACTCGTGAAACTGTAACGTTTATTGGCGAGAAGCATCATTTCATTTTATTTTATTTTATAACCGACTTCAAAAAAAGAGGAGGTTATCCAATTTGGTTGTATTTTTCGGTTGTATGTTTTTACCTCAGAACTCCGTCATTTATGAACCGATTTGACAAGTTTTTTTTGCGGTCGTCTAGGAATGTCTTCAATTAGGTCCCATAAGCACCAAATCAGGATCATTGGATCTTAAGAAAATCGAGGGAACTCTTCAAATGTTGTAGGGACACCTATAGTAAATTCGATATATTTAGTAGTAGCTCACGAGTTAATGCACGCATTTGCTTATGAAATTCATCATTTGGTGAAGTGGAACTGATGATGAAGACCACAGTTGACCATCGGGGTTACTACTCAATAACAAGTATTTCACGGGTTGAATTTTAATTACTTTGACACAGTTGCTAAGCAATTTATGCTCCTCATAAGGCATATGGTAAAACGGGTGGTGAAGCACCAGGACTCCTCAATAATGAACGTGCCTGCATAGGAAAAAGCAATATTTCGTAAAAGGTGACGAGCAGTTGATATTAACTTATTGTATCTCGAATTATTTACACTAAAAAATTGAACCGACTACAAAAAACCATGAAAATAATTTTCCACCAGTCTGAACTCGGTCAGTGCCTCAGCACGAGCCAGCAGGAGTGATTGAAGCCCGATATAAAGTGCGTAGGTGAGGTAGATGACTATAGGTCCACTCCTGTTGGCTCGTGCTGAGGCACCGACCGACTTCAGACTGGTAGAAAATTATTTTCATGGTTTTTGTAGTCGGTTCAATTTTTTAAATATGTGTGTTCATGCAGTTCCTCCACCTCCACACTGTAAGAACACACACAAATTACACAAACCCATCTATCACCACCCACTTATTATAACCACACCACTTTGTGGTTACAAAGCCTAGAGTACAAAGAGTTGTTAGTCTTAAATTCAACATTAACATTGTTTAATTTAAAAATACCATAAATTCTATCAGACAAATGTCCAACGTATGAAATGCTACACCTATAATTATTTGTTAGTAGACTAAAAAGGCAACACGGTGTAAAGCATTCTATTCACTATCCGTGCCTGCTTCTTTTGAACCAAACTTATTTAACATTGATTTAGTATAACCATTTGAAATCGCTATCTGATAAATATAGTATCTAACTCTAAATCAAAGTGCTCATTAGAAAGAGGTACAGTAAACAATCTTTATACATAACAATGAAAAGCTGCTAATTTATGCTGCCACGTGTGATTAGATGATGCTGGTATTACGCCATGTATGTACGTAGGCTTTCGGTAAAATTTGAATTGGTGTTTATTATTAAATCTTGTATTTGTCAAATCAAAAAAGTTAAACGAAAAGTTTTCTTCTAATTCTTTTTTGAACTTTATTTTGACATGTTTCTTATTCAAACCATTAAGAAACAAATCGAGCTGTCTCATACTTCCCAAAACACTATTACTTATTCTGTGCCAAAACACAGAATTAAATCATCATGACGTACCTCGTATCTTCCTCGTAACGCTTAATATTATTATTACCCACAATGTACTGATTCTCAAAATAATCCATATATACCTATATCTGCCATTAAAGGACTCAGAGGTGATGGTGATCCCATAGCCAAACCATCACTGTAAATAATACTGTCCATTAAACATATAACTTTTTCATATTTGTTTCAAGTAAATACCAAATTTATACTCGACAAGAATAACTTGATATACTACTTAATTCATGAATAAAACTAACATTTGACGAGTCTTTTTATTGAAAAACATTTGAAAAGATACAGTAACTAATACTTATGATACCAAAAGCAAAAAGCTAATTGTTACATATCTGCTGCGACTTATTTTTCAAAAGTGTTTTTCCAATAAAAACACACTTCAAGATTGCTTACCTTCTTTCTAGTGTTAAAAAAACGAAGTATAATGTTGAAATAAAATTAAACACTTCTTCATAAGCTTCGAGAATTTTCGTAACCTCCAGGTCTTGATTATTCGTTTTCAAATCGGTTGAATCACATTTGATTGGAAATTTATAGCTTGTAGTCGCAAAAATCTCAATAAACCAAGATGTTGCAGGTACTAGAACACAAGAGGGAGTAATATGGTATTAAAATGTACCCGCTATTTATAATCACAGAACCTGAGTACAAAGATCAAATAAAAAGTAAAGACGGAACTCAACGAACGGTAAAGTGAGGCCGGCAAAACTATGCCCAGCTGTGCCGTGTAAATATATTGAGTTGTGTGCGTAGCACGAGTGTAACGAAACTTCACTAAGCGAACTAAATGAGCAACGGAAATGTGCTCAAAGCGAAGCGTAATTTATTTGATCTGATTAAAGGTGTCATGACGTTGATCAGACTCGTCCCCACAAGTTTCAGAGATTGTGAGAGTGAATCAGCGGTAATTCAAATAAAATTTTAGATCTAAAAAGCGTTAAGCCTTTATTAATATGCTGAGGATTTTTCAACAAGCGGAAACAACATTTATGGAATCATGTGAGGCCAAGTAAAACTACGCACGTGTGCGTAGCGCAGCAATTTGCTTGATGAAGTTTGGCTGCGTTTGTGTGTATACAACTGTATGCAGTTTTATAGGCCTCACGCTGCCGGTCCCAGAACTTTGTCTTTACTTTTTATTTGTTTTGATCCCGAGAAAAATAACTTAAGCGGGTAGCTCATGGTGAACATTATCAAAATACCTTCGATCCATATTTTGCAACAAAAGTGTACGTTGATAACAATTTGAAGATATTGTTGCAAATAATTATAGTCAATAAACAATATCAAAAATAGTTGGTGACTTTAGCCTCTAATCTACGGTGACTAGCATTCTCATGATACTTTCAAGCGAAAGTGCAGACACAACAACACAAATAGGTCAGTCAAATTGGTATTGGTCAAAAAAAATAGGCCCAATTGATTTTCGTCAGTAAAACGAAATCAAAAATACGTTTCCATTTTCATCTGAATACATTTAATTGAATAAAAAGTATTTGTAACGAATTATGTGAATATTTGGCGATTTAATTTTTAACCATATTCTAGAAGCAGATCGAAACATCAGTTTGGTGCAATTTCAAGTGAACGTGACACAAAATGGCGTAAGCCCGATAGCAACGGGAGCCCTTTGGCATAATCTTTAACAATGCCATGCACCAGTGGATTAAACTTCACAATGCTCATAAAGGAATCCCCTGGAGCCTGAGCAAGTGACGTATGTATGACGATGCAGGAACCGTACACGTTATGCAGCTAGAAAATAAAAATCTAAACGATTCCGAACCTTATGTTCTTAACAAAAGAGTACTGAAAGTAGTTCAGTAAATTTAATTTTGTTCAGGTGCACACAGCGTAATTGTTTTTTTTTCTTCTTAATGAGGCAAGTGGTCGACAATAGCTGTCATTATGCCATCACAAAACATAGAATATCAGATTGCTTCCCGTTAATTTGTATTTTTAAGCTCGCAGTAAAAAGGGAATCATGGATAAATTGCCTAAATCACAGACACGTGAGGTTAACGTTACCTATACCTATCATAAGGTATCATCCTAGGTAAGGTAGGTACTCGTGAATATTGCGGGTCGGGTAGAAACATGTAGCTCCGAATAAACGATTAAACAACTGTTCAAATATAAGAAAGTAGTTGTTAGTAATAACAAAACACGTGCCTTCAAATTAATTAAAAATTTCCAATACTTGCTAGTATAATTTTACTAACAATGATCGATATTAAAACTTTGATAGACAACGCTTTGACAATTCGGACCCAATGTCTCCCTTTCTCACAGTTTATAATCAACTTTAAAACAACCTATCAAAGCAGTCAGTCGAGTAACTTACGCGTTTGGTACACAGACGGTCCAAACGTTAGAAGCGCCTAACTGTAGCTCGTTAGATAATCAAATTTGTTTGCCGTGTACTAACGAGGCGACTAGGACTTTGCAGTCGCCAGTCTGCGTCGTGACATGGGTTATAATGGAAAATATCGATAGTCTAGGAATGCTTCATAAAGATCCTGCACTATGAGAAACTAAAGTTGCTTTCCTCTTGTTCTGGTTTCAGTAGTGGGTGGATTTTAAGCAACTTTAATATGTAGAGTACCTACCTATACTACATATAATTTAATATGCGAAGGTAAATAATTTTTTGTCGAACTCGCGTATGATTTCTGCTCAATTTTTTTTTTACGTAAGCCGTGGTGGCCCAGTGGTTTGACCTATAGCCTCTCAAGCAGAGGATCGTGGATCAAATCCTGGCTCACGCCTCAAAATTTTTCGAATAACTTTGACTCTAATTTTTTTTTTCTTTTGTGTTGGCTGGGTAGAATACACGTCGTATTGCTAAAATGTGGCTACCCGCAAAATATTTATGTTTTACCAAAGAATGGAAGAACAAAAAAAAATTAGTCTATATTTATAGCAATTAATTAAAATAAGTTATTTTCAGTAAACCGTAGAATATTCTATGTGCTATTATTGGCAGAATAGGTATCCTAAATAAATTAAATACTTCCCAAAGTTACTATTCCACGCGGACGAAGTCGCGGGCAAAAGCTAGTATTAATATATAAATCTTAGTTTATCAGTAAAAAAGTCTGTAACTATCTTAAATTATACCTAATCCCATTTTGAGAGGTGGCTGTGCCTAGCAGTGGGACGTACATAGGCTGGGATGATGACGACGATGATGATGATGGATCTATACATATCCGAAACTCTTCATTATTTCAGAACTTCGTTCATCCCCGAAAACGTTTACTGTGCCGGTCACAATACAGAAATTAACCGACATTGCCAGCAATAAATCTCTATTTGTCTGTCTGGCCGTAGTCTGGCCATTTTAAAAAGGGGCCGTCAGCACTCATTAGCACGCCGCCATGGCTACGCTTTTTACTATTTACTTTTATTAGGTATTCATTTTTGAATATGGACGCATCAGACGTGTCTAGGGATACTTTTTAGTATGAGTATCTTAAGATTGATGTGTGTAAGTAACAATCAACTTTATAATATATGTAACCGAAAACCACTTGTCTGATGATTTCTGCTGCGTAGATACTTAAATAGTTTTTTTACAAACTTTCATTTACTTTCACCTGTCCCGTTGTCTTCCTGTGTCTGTTGTAATCAAATCTTGCAAGTTAAATTCGACCAACTTTCAGTAGCTGGATTGACTTGAAATTTGGTATTACTCACGTAAATTGCGTGCCAATACAATAATCTAGTTAGTGACATCCTGGTAGTCCAGCTACGATCCTCTCCACAGGACGGAACTCTTCAACGGTTAATAGCATCGACTTGAAATTTGGTATGCAAATGTAGTTTGGGTGAAAATACAAGTACCTACAGTCAGCAAAAAAAGTTTGTATTACTACCTACTAATTAATAGGTGATGTGGTTTATACTTTAGCCTGACAAGTAAAAGAAAAACTTTGAACATGATAATATATAAGATTAGGTAATCGATATAACTCTTAAGCAGACGAACCAAGAAAAGAGTCGATATGTCTATAACACAGTTATAAATTAGAATAATCTTGCTATATGGACGCGAAGCTTTGAGTCTAACCTGGTGGACGATAGAAAGATCTTCAGGAAATTACTGGAATCGACCTAACGGATGGATGGATCTTGGCGAATAAGGAAGAATTTGGAGGTGGAAGACCTGGTGGGCGAGCTCAACATTCCCCGTAATCATCGCCCGTAAAAGGACGACAGCAAATATCGCATCAACTTCGCTGGCTTAATGAAATTGAGAAGATGAGATGACTGACAGAAGAGAGAGAGACGCCTTGTTAGAGATTCAGGTATCGCGGGTTTCATGAAGTCCAAAAAGACTTGTGCACCCGACGCGTGGCCGGCTGACACACAGTCGTACAAAACTGGTGTCGGAGCCAAGATCTACTTCTGGACGCTGAGCCAGCGCAGTTAGTCAGTAATCGTTATAATATGAAACCCTTTAAAATTAACGTCTGCATTAAAAACGTAAGAACACCATTACCAAATACAATAAAAAAAAGTTCCAGAAACAAAGGCTGTAACTGTAACGGCCGCTGGCTACATAACCTAGAGGTACCGTGCGAGCGATGGTCGCCGCGCATTCTGCCAAGCGAGGGGGCGGGAAAACACGAAAACTCGATAAATTTTAAAGTGCTCTATGCCCTCACGCCCGAAGCCGAATCCGTCCGTTTACAGCTGCCAAAATGTACGGTGTTTTGAAAAGTTCATTAATATTAACAGGGTCGTTACCTATTGTTTCTCGTTTTAGGCCGTTTGAGCCGGTTGTAGCATTTTGAAATAATGCTGATAGCCAATTAAGGTGAATTGAGTTAATTTGAGTAACATATCGGTAACAAATTGGTTATCATGAATGACTCATTCTTGTTGTTGGAGTAAACGATTACATAATTATTATAAGACTAGTCCAGCCAACTTATTTTTTTTTAATTAGTTCACACTCATTTTAAGACATTGTTCAAATTAAGTAGTAATAGGTACTGCGCATAAATCATCTGAAAGTGAATTTTAGGACGTTGTAGCTAACAGAAATACATATAACAGATTTTGCAAGCATCCTACCTAGCTTAGGTACGGTAAAAATATTTCCATTCAAAATAACTTACTTAAATAATCGAAGTATGATTGAAATACACGATTTGGAATAGTAAAATGTCATCTTTAAACTACCAAGATTCTTTCAGTTACAAATTTACGACCTAATATTTTTTTGAAGTCGTCAAGTTTGGCTGTAAAAAGTATTTCAAAGTATTACAATTTAATTGGATCAGGGGTTGTCATGACATTTATTGACTTTTTCCTTCTGTTTCCAATTAGAATGCAATAACTCGCGGGCAGAGAACAGTGGTCGCTTTATAAGGTTTAGAAGTTACTGTATGATTTATGACATTGTTCTGGTTAATCTTCGTACTTTTTGTTACTTGTTACGTTTTTATGTTCCATGAGTCAAATTAACACGCACTTGTTTAAATACTTTGACTTGGTAATTAGTATGTAACAAGGAGCTAGTCCCACATTATATCAATCCGATATCTGATACGGTTTATCAATCTAATTGTAATCTCTTCACCGATGAATTTATCAACGTCGTCGAAGGCAGTGCGTAGTGGCGATGAAATACGGAACCCTACAAACTGAACGTATTGTACATTGGGAACCCGGAAGTTTGCGCGGTCGTCCGCCTACGGGATGGGCCGATCAAGTAAAAGACTCCTTGTCCTCTAATTTCTAAACGGTCGTAAGAGATGCGCTAGACAGAAACCGGGAAGACAGATTACCAGCTCCATATGCAACCCTGATACTGACCGAGTCTATCAAACACAATGAACAATCGACCCAGAAGTGAGAGACAGGCGGCCAACCAATATATTTCTGATCTAGTCGTCCATGTAGATTTTAGGTAGGTACGTGGTTTAAAACGGAGGCTGCAATGAGATTGAGAGTAGAACTGTCAGTTACTCCACTTCAAAATGTAAAACATGTATGTTTGACTGAGACATGTGTTGTCCGAAGTAATTTGAAACATGTTTGGCGATCGCATTTAGGTGAAAGTAGTAGTGTAATGGCCGCTTACCTATAATAATCCAAATATCGACGAGTTCATCTCTGTATGCTCCATTTTGGGAATGCAGTGAACACATATGTCATGGACTTATGATAACTTTCTCGGTTGGCTTGAGGCGCCGGTGTAATGAAGAAGCGGCCGGGGGCGACACTCGCCTTTAATTAAAACTCGAGATTCATTCGCGCTGCGTTAATTTCATTGCTTGACTCCATAATACGGCCAGGGCAGTAAGGATATGGGTATAATTAATTATAAGCGTCTGTTACCTATGTGGAGTGATTGTGGAGCACTTCACATAGGTAACCATTGCCGTGGAGCAGCGGCGCGTTGCTATAGGTGAAAAATAGCAGCTGCCTACCTACCTAGTATACGCCTACCTTCACAGGTAGCCTAAGCCTAAGTCATGGATGTGTATTATCTTCTTCTTCTTAACACGCCTCTCCGACTAGCGAAGATTATAAGTCAGTTTCAAATACTTCGTTCATTAGAACGATATTAATTGTGTGAGGCAAAATAGGTATATTATGGACAGCAGCCGGTCCACTCGCCAAGATTCTTCAGCCAAGATATCCTGTGACGAATGTGTCTCGTGCCAGTGACTTTGGCCATCATGATGATTTGTAGAAAGAAGGCTTTATTTATATCATAATAATATCGCAAGGCGTAATAGTAAAAGCTCCTATTTATTACAAAGTGTATCCATTGCTACTGTTTAGTTCTCAGCACTGTGCCACCGTCTTCTTTACCAGATGACGGGCCGGCCCTTTACTAAGTAAACTTTACAATTAAATCTATCCCGGGGTAAAAGAAACGAAATATGATTACAGATTTTATCATTTCTAATTATTATTTGTTGAAGTTTACTGTAAGAACCAAGATTATCACAATTTAGGCAAGTTAAACAAAGACCTACAAAGAATAGATCGGAGTTCCGATGTTATTTTAATTTAATCTAACTTTTTATACCTTCAGTATTTATTTGGATCAGTACTTGAGAACTTAACTCTGTTTAAAAGAAAAGTGAACTATGGACATAAATATTATTAATATGATTCCAGAAAACTTAATGATCGCACTGCACTTGTATTAACCAAGAACATGATATAGTTATTACGAGTATATTTACTTATCACATTTTATTTTTTATCTTTATTCAATTATGCTTGTGTTTTATATACTTAGATATAATGTTTCTTTGGCCCTCTGAAGAATGTTTATACTTTTTTGGGAAGTCGAATTCAACTCATTGCTAGTGGTCGAATAAATTTGAACTGGTGTATATGTATATCAATTAAATATTAAAATGTAGGACAGTGCAAATACACTCAACAAACCGTACAGTCAGAAAAAAAGGTTGCATATTTTTTTTTATATGCTCGCAACAAAATTTAGTATGAAAGGCAAGCCAAGGGAGAGTTATTATAAGACAAAACAATATCGACGGCTTTTTAAAAACAAAAAGTTACTGATAGCTATCTGTGCTCGTAGAAAAGGAAGGTAGGAATGAGCGGAAGCAAAAATTGCGAGCATTTGTCAAAGTCCACCCCGCGGAAATGGTGCATAAATAAAGGTACAGTTGAAAAAAATGCGCGCTACCGCTACTATGGTATGAAACATGATTATTTTCAAACAATCAGGGAATCATCATTAAACATTAAGATATACCTGCTGAGCTGGCAACGTTGCATTTTTGTTAGTTTTTCTCGATTATTCCATAAAAATCGTGGTCGTGCATGCATGAAAAGATTGATGAATGTAGAGGAAGCGAGAGTTGTATGCCAGAATCGTAGCAAGTGGAAGGATGTACTCTGCCTACCCCGTTGGGAAAGAGGCGTGATTTTATGTATGTATGTACTAAATAAAATTTAATGAAAATTAAAAATCTGGTCTGATAGAACTGTTCTTAATATATAAGTTAATGTTTTTACTCCAATAATTATTCGTGATAGACTTTTATATTCTTTAAAAATGATGTGACGATAAAATGTTTATTAACGGTTTTTAAAGAAAATAAAAGTCTATCACGCATAATTATTGCAGTAGACTAACTTATGTATATATTAAGAACAGTTCTATCAGACCACATTTTTAATTTTCATTCAATTTTTATGGAATAATCGAGAAAAACTATCAAAAATGCAACGTTGAAAGCTCAGCAGGTATAAACGTTCTTAAGTCATGCCTTGAATTCTGTCATGCATCGTACAGCTTTTTTCCACAATACTTAATGGCATTTATACTGGTATTGAGTAAAAGTTCACCTTATAATGAATGAAATGATGTTATAAATTACTATCTTTGCATCAGTTACATTACAAACATCGCATACACACAAATAAACGAATTGGTGGAATAAGGTTTCGAAAAAAATAAAAACCGGCCAAATGCAAGACGAGCGTTTGCAGTAATATAGTTAATAGCTTCCAGCAAAATAAAACAAGCCACAAACAAAACATTTGAAATACGATATTGGCTGATATTTCAATTTAAAAATCGAACAGTAAGGAAGCAAGAAACAACGACAGCCCGTCACAGAAGCATGTCATGTCATGGCATTTGAGTTGCGTGCTCCATGGTCCCAGGAGACTTGATACCGTGGTAGAGGCAATGATCTATTGCACATTTTACGAAATAACCCATAAATTGGACGAGAAAGTTATCCTTCCGCAGTTTAAGTAATAAATTGAAGTCTCGTTATGTTACCTACATAGATTGGTTTATTGGGGTAATGTGCCTTGGACATATTGTTAGTGTTTAGTCGCTCGTGCTATGTTTTTCGCATAACATGTGAAGTTCTTTTTTTTAAATTTCGTGTTGACAGTTAAAATTAAAAATAAATGAATGGTTATGATTTCATAGAGTAAAAATTAAATGGAGTAGAATATAGCCAGGTTTAGCTTTTACACTTTATAAATGTGAAAGCCTGTTTGCAAGAACGGGACTAAAAGTATGGTGTAAATAACTTTTAATTTGCTTTTGAACACGTAAATATGCAGAAAAGGTGTAATTTTCTTCACGTAGACAAGATTAATACGTTTCAAAGCGTGTTGCACTGCATGTTTGTTTAAAAAGAGTTATAAATTTTCCATGTCGTAAAATCTGACATTTTTACATTTCTGTCCAGTAACGATAAGTGTTATTACACAAAATAACAGTAGCGTAGCGTGACATGAGGTATGTCTTCGGATGCAAAAAACTTAGGCAACTCGATGGGAATTAAATATAATAAATAAATATAAATATCATGGGACACTTGACACCAATTGACCTAGTCCCAAACTAAGCAAAGCTATGGATACTAGGCAATGGATTAACATACGTATATAGATAAATACTTACTTAAATACATATTAAACATCCACGACCCGAGAACAAACATTCGTATTATTCATACAAATAACTGCCCCGGCCGGGAATCGAAACCGGGACCTCAAGCTTCGTAGTCAGGTTCTCTAACTACTTGGCCATCCGGTCGTTAATTGAGTTGTTGTGATGCGTGCCACTGTAAATCTATCGTCTAATTATAAACGAATAACGTTAGAAGCGCTTACAGTCACTTGTGCAGATTGCATGGCTTCATCGAATATACATAGTGGGTGAGCGTACCTACAATCTTATGTGTGATTTATGCACTCCTGATCAACAGGAAAATAAGTCATTCACCGATCTAGTGGAGATAGTTGCAAGTAGAAAGTACGTTGAACCGTAAACTTCCGAAATCGCAGAAAGACGCAGATATTTCGGGAAAGAAAACAAAACTACCCTACATTGCGATAACATTTAGGCTTCTGATTATGGTAGTAAAAATACAAGAATTTTAAACACCTAAATTACCTTTTAGTTAATAACTTTAATACTTGGTATAAAGATTCCAATAAAAATATTTATGCTTTCCATTCGTATTATGATTATTTTGAATTCACGTTTCTCGCAATATCAGCAGCTCATTTATGTACTTATTAATTAGCTATAACGCACGAACAATTAATCTAATTTATTAATGACCATTCTAAGTCATGTACGATTGTACGAATGATTAAGGTATCTAAGTAAAGTGGTTTCAATTAACTACGTGTTATTTTTGCTAACTCATTCTGAATGTGGCCAAGCGAATATTATTCCACTTTTAATTATAAAAACGAAAGTTTGTAAGTCTGTTTGTTTGTTACCTCTTCACGTCGAAACCGCTGAACCGATTTAGATGAAATTCAGTGTACAGCTAATTTGAGTCCCGGGGTAGAACATAAGGTAGTTTCTATCTCGGAAAATTGCATAGTTCTTGACTAAACATCGGTATTATAAGTATATTCATACTGGTATGTTACTGCACTGATTCACTTGTAGTTCTGGTATCGATATTATAGGACATTACATTTATAGATACTAGATACATTTATATCTATAGTAATATTTTCATGGGGGAGGCTTAATGTCCAACAGACGTCCTACGGATGATATGATGATGATGATTATTTTCTTGTGTGTGTAATAACGTGCACACTAACAAAGGCCACTGGCACAAGTTTATTAATTCGTTGGCACTGCGAAACAAATGGACCCGATCCTGTGTCTTCCTGATTGATATACGGCACGTGCCGGCACTGGACACGGCCGCGTCGTGTCGGACACGTCGGCACGCACGTGTCCGTTTAATTAATTCCATCGGTTTTAGTGGGTGGTCATTTGAACAGCGGTAAAAAGTTGTATTTTGAACGAAACAGAACTGGATAGTAAACGCTTGTTTTGCAATGCAAAATTCAATGTTAAAGTTAGTCAGTCCCTCTTGGCACGAGTTGTTACTCATTTAAATCTTATAGCTGTTGTGGTGTTTTTATGGTTAAGGCCTTTGGGAACTGACATGTTCATTATCGTTTGATCAAAGTTTCATAATAAATAAAGATTAAAAAAAAAAAGTTTCTTGTTCAATTACACTATGAAAAATAAAAATAGTGGCATGACAGAGGTAAAAAAATTGTTATAATGTAGGTAGTTATCTAATTATCCAGAGAATAAAGCGCGAGAGCGCGAAAAGCGGAATACGTTTGTATGGAGTAACGGCCGCCCATATTTCCACGGTCTACGACCCACAACAATAATTTGCTTCAGTAGTTCTCGTGGTTTCTTACTAGTCTGAAGTGATTACGGCTCGTTCGTTGCATTATACTGGTCCATGTTTTCTGTCTTCGGCAGCTTTTAGTGCTTTTGTGGCAGACAGGCCTTAACTAGGTCAAGAGACTTAACTAGGTCTGACCGTCGGGTAGGTGAGCGACCACGTTCCCGTTGACCTTGCCTACCATTATTAGCTTTTCCAGACTCTCAGCTCTCAGGGTTCCTGCGGGCAAAAACGTGTCCAAACTATGTCAATATGTGCTGGAAGCAGATAGTGGACAACCTTGTAGTTATTCCGAGCTCTTTGAGAATCGATACATTGGTTTGACGCGCCGTCCACGGAATACGCAGCAACATATATTTTCTTCATAATTGCCTACAAATAAACTATCAAACAATCAAAATTAGGTGTTTCTTTATTATGTTCCTATATTAGTGCCCGTGCCGTGCTCGATTTTAGCATAGGACGGACCCATCTCTTTCCGTCGGTATACCTAGTAACAGGCGACTACGGGGACCTGGTGTGAGGTGGGCAGTAGCGATTTCTATTTCCAAATACGAAATCCGGACTCCAATACTGCGGTGAGTAAGGCAAGGGAAACCACCGCACTATGTTACCAAGAGAGTCGTCATGAAAACACTAAATATCTTCAACCGAGACGGCCAAGAACACTGTCAAGAGTTTAGCGACGAGAGAGAGAGATTAGTACAGATATAACCTGCAAAATATCGTCCAATTATCGGAGAACAGCGAATAAAAAATAATCTTACAGCCGAACATAAAACTGGAACATCTTGTGTCCATGCCCGAGTTATGTCTGAACGTTATTGCCCTCATAACGACGATCAGTTAGCAGAACGGTTATGGTTATGGAACCCTTATTTGAGATATCGTTCGTTATCGTAACAGTTTATACAAAATTAGGAGTGACCCTAAGAGTCTATGCGATGCCTACGCGATTTAGTAAGTATTCGATTAAGAGGCATTATTTTTTTCTGCTTCTTCTTGACAGTAAATTCCATATGGGAAATGTAGCTACTAATATTGTTCTATTTTAGAGTTCCAGTGCTAGCCTAAAACATCTGATCTTGGATACCATTTTTGGTCAATTTAAAACTTACGACTATTCTGACAAGCCCAAAGAGGCAGGGTTTCTTTTATTTAGGTCTTTCGTCTTAGGTGTTTAGGTAGTTTCTTCTAGGTCACGTTTTTCTTTTTTGGAGCTCCATTATCTAGCTTCTGGTGCCATCACTAGATCAGCTTGATGATATCATATTATTATATTGTCTAATTTATTGAATAAGGCGTTACTTTGCGGAGGTTCTATCGATGAACTACCTATTTATTACAATTACTTTGCTCACCCGCGTCCAAAGCAAACGCGGTCACGGGTTTGCAAAGTAATTGTAATTGCACGTTCATATTGAATTGGGTGAAAATAAAGTTCAAAGATTCCATTACATACAGACAATACTCGTATACTCGTAGAAACATAGTTAAAAGTGTGTGTTAGAAACATTTGAAATAGTCTTCTTTAAGTATTTTTCGTTTGTTTCAGATAAAATTAAATCTACGTTTGAAACAGAAAGAATTTAATCTTAAAGTAAATCGTGGACGGGCAGCACAATGAACTTAACAAAAGTATTGAAATCCTTAGAGCGCGCTCAGGGATCTTATCATTATTGTATTGGGAGACCTAATTACAAAAAGAGAAGATAGAAGACTCGACACGATGTAAGATAGGTTAGTGTCCGTTTCTATAAAGATAAAAATGGATGAGGATATATTTAAGCCGTTTTGCCACCTAAATAACACTTAAGTGTTGTTTTTATTTATTAATGTTATTTAGCCTATATGGTGTTTACTGGGTTGGTATTGTATGGGTGTTATTGCCCGAAATAAAAAGTTTTATCGTTATTATCAACTGTAGTATCGTCATAATATTACTTAAACTTTTGTGAGACATATTGATAAAATTACAAAATTCAACAGTTCAACACACGATTCTAAGCCAGAAAACGATCCGACTAGTTGAACCTATGAAAACCTATGCCTATGAAGCCTATGCCTAAGATGAGCCTTTGAAAGTTGACCTATAAAAAAGTGCTTCCGAAAAGCTCGAAACTAGTCGGACCGTTTCCTGGATTATTATCGTGAGTTGAACCATTTAATTTACATAGTAATTTTGTAATATCGTCGTGCTTGCCATGACCGAAATTACGAATAGACCGAATTGGAAAGTATCCACCATTTTGCGCTTCTGAACATTTTTGTCAAAAACCGCGAGATTATAACTATTATAAATAAACGCGATTTATGATTCATCATATTTTAACAAAATACCGATGTTTTTATGTTTATTTAGTTAGATATAGTTGGGGCTTGTCTACCTACTATCTGTTCTGTGGTCGCAGTGGGACGGGGTTAATCGAAAAGTCGAAGTGCTTCTTGAGACGGTCCTATTACTAATGTTCAGCCATTGTTTCCTGCCAGCGAACTTAGCGCCAAGTTTAAAAACAATTATTTCCGCAATTATATCGAGCCATTGTTCGGCGCGATCTTTGATTCTTCGAAAGTAAGCGTTCCATTAAATTAGAGGCAACTTATGTTAAACAAAATAACACTCATGCTACAAGTGGGCGAATTTGTATACTATCCTACTAATATTATAAACGAGAAAGTTTGCGAAGATGTTTGGATACTTTGTTACTTAATAGCGCATTAACAGCTCGACGAACTTTGATGCAATTTGGTCCACAGATATTTATTTTGTAACCTGAATTAACACATACGATACTCTTTATCCTAGAACACTGGATAGTTCCCACGGGAAAGCGATAAATTAATTTTTCGCAGATGATTTCCATTCATATTTTCAATAAAAAATTGTGACGAATTGTGGAAACGTCGAGGTAAACGTTTGGCGTGATAAGTCCCGATTTGTTTTGTTTGTATGATCTGAGTTACCTGTTACCTGACGGTGTCATGTACCTATGGTATGTCGGTATGTCGGAGAGGTCTACCTGTGCAAGTGTAGCGAAGGATGATCGGTTCGGTTTTTTAACGATTGCAGATTGATTGCCGCTACATCGAGAAATATATTTTTTGAATATATCGCAATGCCCCGAGAACATATGCGTCCCATGCACAACACAATGTGTTAGACCTTAAGCTAGGTTAGGTACCTTGTAAGTACCTACTTCTTGGGACTTTGACGCAGTTGGTAGGTAAGTAAGTACATTAATATTGTCAGTGTATTCTGAGGTTGAGCGTGTGTCAACTTAAGGTTACATCGTATCGCCTTACTTAAATACTTACTAAGAAAGCAGTATGGCCTTACCTAATATATTAATTTTATACATTGTTACTGTGTACTAATTTAATGTACGTCATTTCTGTGGTTTTATTGCAAAGCAATTATCTGTCCATTAAAATATTTTGATGTCTCAACAATGAATTTTTTGCAACCACTCAAACATTTTAATATGTCGTAAACTGTAATGACCACATTAAAATATCCTTAAAATCATAAACTAATGCGTCTTAACCTGTTAATAATATAGTTCAAAATTGAATGATACTACAGGTTAATACAATTTTGTAGGTGCAACTTCTGCGCCACGTTGTCATTGCTGGCGTTAACATCATTGCATTCTGTTTCAAATTTTAAAATCTTGATATTAAGGTAGCTGTTTGCTTCAACAGGTTTTTACAACTGCAGTGTTATTTTGGTGTTTCAAAGGAAAGTCCTGAGTGCAACCGTCTTAGTAGCAGGCTTTATGTCTCCACGAAGCTGCTTAACGCTTCCAGTGAAAAGCTTTCCTGGTACATTTCTGGTTACTTTCCGAATATGAAAATGCCTTTCTTTTGGCTTTAAGGTACATCGTATAATGCCATGACCGCAATAGGAACGTGTCAGGAACGGAATGTCACACGCATAGGATAACACGCGACGCCGACGGTCGGTTACGAAATGTGCTGGTGAGTAAAATCTCATACTTATTGATACAAAGAATATAATTTTTACAAGCTTTTATTTAGTTTCACCTGTCCTGTTGTCTGTCTGTCTGTCTGTCTGTCTGTAGTCAAATCTTGCAAGTATAAATTGACCAACTTTCAGGTAGTCCAGCCAGGATTGTCTCCACAGGACGGAACTCTTCAGCGGTTAGTAGCATCGACTTGAAATTTGGTATGCAAATGTAGTTTGTGTGACAGTGCAAGTACTGTCAACAAAAAGTACAGTCAGCAAAAAAAGCTTGGAGTAAAAATGAAATTTTTACCAAAAACTTATTTACACATTGCTGACGGTCATGGTATGATAAGTATAAAAATATAGAATACCAATCAATTTCAGTTACAAAGTGAACATTAAGTATGACACAAGTAAAAGAGTAAACTAAAGCGTCCGAAATGTTAGTTTCTTTTTCGCTGTTTTAGTAGGTATGCGAAAAGATCTATAGAAGTCTAAAACATATTCACTTTAGCAACAGAGCTATAGCTACGAAGTGCAAAATTCGAACTTCGTATCTTGGCATCCGGCTGACGCTAATATTATTTTAATACGAGAGTGAGAGGGACGGTACGATACGAACTTCGATTTTCGTAGTAGCCCCCTAGATCCTTTTTTACTTTGTTTGCAAGTCACAGTCCTCACTAGAGATAGCAGCTGTCCGTTTGAGTAAGATTAAGGAAAACTAGTAGGATTAGTAGGAGGGTAGTAGTAGTTAGGTAATGATAATTATGAGAAGGATTTGAAATACTAAGGGGCTGTTTCACCATCCATTGATTAGCGTTAACCGACGGTTAAATGTGATGCCGTCTCCGTCTATTCGAACAAAACAAATAGAGACGGCATCACACCTAACCGCCAGTTAACGCTAATCAATGGATGGTGAAACAGCCCCTAACTCTTTTGTGTAACTATTTTGCGCCGAACTTGTTAAGACTATGATAATTACCTACCTACGCTAAAATATTTTTGAAATGATTTGATAGACGGTTTCTTTGAAATGAGTTCGGAAATTGTTTAAGAATCTAAGGTTATTTCAAATGATTTCGTGATCTACGAGTTTAAGATAAAATTTAGAACAATGTTTCATTCAAGAGATGATTCATCACATGGCATAGGTAGTGAATAATTAACACTAGAGGCAATGCAAAACTGAAAGTGTTTGACATTGGTTTCCTCGAATTTTTGTCAGATGTTAATATTAAAGCTAGTAAAACTATGGAAAAAAAATAGCACTTACAGGTAAAAGTTGTACTTATTCGTATTGTTTCTGACACGTCAACGGCGACCACGTACATACCTGTAATTAAAAACATACGTATAATGTGTTATTGTACAAACTGATATTTCTGACACTTAAGGGCTTATTACACTTGACTAAATTTAGGATGCTAAATTATTAGTTGTTAATATTATTTAGGATGTTACGAAACCTTACTGATTTAGGAAAGTGTCGCGTTTAGCTAAGTAAAAACGTTGGCTAAACGTGATTACATTTTCCTAAATTGGGTTTTAAAATCATCTAGGATCCTAAATTTAGTCAAGTGTAATAAGCCAACTTAGATTTTCCATTTAAGATAAACTTAATTACTTAATTGTTATCTGATCATTGTTACGCGAACTTGTAACAGATGAGAAAAATATGGGTTTTACCGACAGAAAGATGGCTTTTTAACATTACTCAGATACGATTAGAAATTATTTCATTAACACAATATTACAAAAATCCAGCAATTACTTTAACTGTGACGTATATCCTTAAAATTCATAACTTTTTTGATTTGGATTTGCTAATTAATTCATCATCATCATAATCAGCCGTAGGACGTCCACTGTTGGACATAGCCACATAGGCCCTCCCATAGTCCTCCAGTTGCCTCGTTTGGAAGTGACTTGCATCCACTGTTAATCAGCGACTTTAACCTGGTCATCCGTCCATCTCGTTTCGTAAATGTTCGTATTATCCGCGGTCTCCACTCGAGAACCTTTCGGCCTCAACGTCCATCTGTTCTCCGTGCTATATAGCCTGCCCATTGCCACATCAACGAGCTAATTAATTAAATAATTAAGTATAAAACCCTTATAACTTCAATTTATGGATGCAGAATTCTCTCAAATGTTTTACTATCAAAATTTTATCAAGCAGATCCAATTTCTACTAACTCTTAAATGTAATAAAAGGTGGCGTTAGTCATTTGTTTTTATTGGTCCTTAATTGTTTTCAATTATTCACTTATTGAAAATCCCCCGTATTGCTATAATAATTAACTTAACGAGCTTAAAAATGTATTTACTTAGTCCATTGTGAAATCTATTGCTAATTACTAATAATTATTGTCAAAACTTGTTTATTTGCGTTAATATGGGTCTGCTTAATGTCAAATTGTTTAACGATATCATTATGTACTCATTATGAACTTGAATTTTGAGGGCATATGTAGACCAATTTTTTGATGAAACATTACTTCTGCTTGTGACTTCATAGGACACACATCGTACTTTTCCACATGGACGAATTCGATAACCAAATCCAAGATCCAGAGGTCTCCAGTGTACAAGAGGCACAAGAACAAGTAAGTGATATAGTTATAGAATAATATACAATGTTCGTTTCTTAACATAGTATAAAACTCACTTGCCGCCCTGTCTACCTTCCTATATGTATTTTATGTAGGTACACTTAGATTTTTTAAATAAACTACGTAAGTTTTTATTTAACTTGATATAGGTATGTATGTATGTGTGCGGGTCTAATCTTGCACGTTTGCCATCCAGTTGAATAAAAAAAAAAAAAAACTAAATTTGGACCCATTCCCAGAAGTCAGGTTGACTTAAAATTTGATATAGTTTTATAAATCTGGCGGAAGTATTATAATCTTAACATCTTGGTAGTCCGGCCAGGGTCATTTCCGCAGGACGGACCTCCTCAATGGTTTAATGGCATCGACTTGAAATTTCAACAAAAAGTACAGTTAGCAAAAAACTTGCATTAAAATTGCAATTTTTAAACAAAAACTTATTTATTTAGTGTGATTGACGTGAAGGATAACATAAATTGTTTTTATTACAGTGGCAGGCACAAGAGCTTGCAGAGGCAGTTGATTTAGCAGGATTGTTGTTTGACATGCTGCGGGTCACTTCCGATCAAGGTACCTATTTATTTAATGTTGGGATTCCGTATCCGAAAGGTGACAAACGAAACTATTGCTGTTGGTACGATGTCCGTCGGTTCGTCTATTTGTCAAAGGGATAAAAAACAAAAACAAAATAAAAGACAACATCAAAAGAATTATTGTCAAATTTGTATGGTGCTAAGTACGTTGCAGTAAAACGACAAAATACACTAAAACCTAAACTTAATGTGTTTTTTTTCATTGTTTTTCTATATAACATTTAGACAAACGAGCCTCATGAATGACAAAAGATAATTATACTGTACAACAAATAATAGTAATCGGTCAAGCTTGAGTCGGTATTCCGGAAAAAAACAGTTATTTGACAGTCTTCAACTTCTATCACCTTGTAGTTACTTTATGAACTGAAATAGATAAGGTAATCGGTTAATTTTTTGCTGTCTTGTGGTGTAAACATTATATATTTGTCTTTGACTTCACGGAACCCTCGGTGCGCTAGCTAGTCTAAATCAAACTTAGTTGGTGTTAAATAAAATGTTAATGTCCATTTTATTTATTTCAATTCAAATTTTTCTTTCCAGTTCATGCTGTGACCTCTTCAACGAGAGGCTTAGAGGGGGACCTACAGCAAGAACAAGAAGTAATAAACGCATGTGACCATCGAATAGCAACCATGCAAGAAGAATGTGCCCGAGTAAATGAAAGATTAGTCGAAATAAATGTAAGTTCTCTTGAGTGTTTTAAGATTCTTCCAGGTTCAGTGTAACTACTGTAGTAAGAAGACACATTAGAAAGATCTCTCTCAGGCAGATTTCACACCTGGTGGTAAACAGGAATGACATTGTCAACGCTAATACGAGTAGCTGCGTAGATGGCCACCTGTCACATCTGGAACCAAAAATTTGTTTCAATTCAAATTTCTTTGTTTTAATTGACTAGTTGTGTTTCAATATATATTTTTTGTCCACAGTCTCAGGTAGATTACTGGCAGGGGAAATTAAATAATTGCATTGCTGAGCTAAACAATCAGCACCAGCAAAACAGAGCCGCGCAGATGCGGGAGAACACAATTATGGTAAGTATGTACGTTAGTCAAGGTAAAAGAATGTTTGAAAAAAGTTTTTCGTTAAAAATTTAATTTTTAATACAAGCTGCATTGTCATCCAAAGTACATTTCCGTACCAAATTTCAAGTCGGTGCCATTAACCCTTGAGGAGTTCCGACGAGGAGACGATCCTAGCTGGACAACCATGATGTCACTGCTAGATTTGTACCTGTTGTCACCAGACTTAGGTACATAAAAGTATGCCAAATTTTAAGACGACCCGACTACTGGAGGTGGGTCAAATTCAACTCGTATGATTTGACGCGCACACATATACATACATACAAACATAAGCTTATAAAAATGAAGTCGAACAAATTTATAACTTTTTTTTCTTTTTGCAGGCTTTGATCGAAGAGGAGAGGCAACTGATTGCGGAGTTTCGGAGTCACGGTTATTCTGTTGTGACCCCTAATCCTATGTAAATTTCCAGTCCTTCCACACCACTAGCTATGTAGGCTACTCCAGCTTAGTAAATGTCCAGCCGAGATTTTTGACTGTTTTGTTCTAATGATTATAATTTATATGTATAATTTTGATTATTTATTGTGTTACATAAGCGATTCTATCTATTAATGTTTTAGTAAAATCATTAGTTATAAATTTGTCATTAACGTTCCGTTTTTCCATCCTTATAAAATCTTTAATAAACATTTTTTTACTATTTATTTACTGAAGTTTCATTCTATTTTTACTTCTGATCGTATCCATATTCATTACCAACCTATAGTAGTTTGTAGGTAGACACAGGGTAGATTGTTAAACTGAGATTGGAAATGATCCACAAAGTCTAAGCAACAAACAATGAACTAGTACCTAACTAATTAGTTAAACACACATAATTTGATATTTTTAATGCTAGCTTCACATGCAATTGAATCGTATTCCTGCCCAGAGGCCTTAAGCCGAGTTTAAACCTGCAAGAAAAATCGTGCAAGTTGCATTACATTGCGGCGCTCGATTGACCACTACAAATTCGTTGGCTTTACGGCCTCGTAATGTAATGCAACTTGCACGATTTTTCTTGCAAGTCTTAACTCGGCTTTATCGTCTAACCCACTGACGTCCGCGATCGCATTTACCATCTCTTTCTACCCTCCTCTTCTACCGTGTGACAGAAATATGTGGTAAAAACGTTAGTAATTTCAACTGTTTTAAACAATACTTCCTCAGGCTCAAATCTAAATTAAAAACTAAAAAAAAGGTCACACCTAATAAAAAAAGCTTGGATTATTTTCTGATAACTTTGCTATCTATGTTTTGCATTTTTATAGTTTCTTTATGCATATATCGAAGAAGTGCTTGGTCTACCTACTGATAAAAATAAATATCACTCCTTTTTTAGCATTAGAAAAAGGGTAAGCAATCTTGAAGAGTCCTTTTATTGATAAACGTTTTTAAAAAAACATTAACTATTATGATACCAAAAGCATGTAAATGATCATTATAATATGTCCTTGCTAATTGTTACCTACATATTTGCCGTGACTTATTTTTCAAAAGTGTTTTTCAATCAAAAGTCACGTCAAGATCGTTTACCTTTCTAATGCTAAAAAAACTAAGTACTTATAAGGAACGGATAAACGTAGGTACTTAAATAAATAGATAGGTACATACTTTTTTTAACCCGGTCGTCTAAGCTAAGACACATGTCAACACTAATACAGGCAACTTGCATAGCAACCAAGAGATTCATAATCTTCTTTGTACCTATGATTTTTTACCCATTTAATTCCCTGTATCTAATCGTTATAATACAATCAAAAACCCGAACGAGAACCCTTTACAGCGGGCGGGGTCGTGGCGTACACGCAACGTGAACGCTACTCATTTTTCATACTGCGACACTGAGACAGTAAATAATAGAACATTTATGATGTGTATACCCCAATCGCACTCGGTCTTAAAACACTGAATCCTATTCGAGAAGTTTCATCCGAGCATCGAGGGGTACGGAACATGTTTTCACTTAATTAAGTACATGTCATGTAAAAATTTCCACATGTTAATTGGGTCAACGAACCATGGGTTTTCATTTAATTACCGAAAGATTAAATTTTCCATGTCACAGAGTTACGGCTTTCATATGCAAATTATTGCGGGTATGTACGATACGGATCGGCTGTATGGGGAACATCTCGTTTATGTAAGTATGCTTGGACCACACTCTACCAGCACTACTGCATCTAAAAAGTTGGAAAACCCCCGACTTTGTCACTTCAAAGTTCAATATCTCAAAAACGGCTGAACCGATTTTGATGAAGTCTAAGAACCATCGCTAAAATACCTGCTTTCAATTAAAAAAACGCGTTCAAATCGGTCCACACGTTTAAGAGCTGCGGTGCCACAGACAGGCACACACACAGACACACATTAGCGGTGAAACTTATACCTAACACCCTCTTTTTGCGTCGAGGGTTAAAAAGAAGACCAGTTTGTGCTTCCCGGATGACTGGGGTTGGAACTCTCTCCATAGTATTGGCAAGGGAAAGACATCCTGCGACTAATAATTTGGAATGTGAAACTTGTGCGCGTGTGTGTATGAGTATTTTTCATTATATAACTAACACAAACGTAGACCACGACATTATTTTTGGAAATTTCCATGGCAATTTCACTTTGAGTTTGAAGACTTGATAAGTATATATTTTGAAAACAATTACACAAGTGAACAATGATATGCACGCATCATATAGCCTATAAGTTGCCTGTGCATTTACTCGTAAATAATAAAAGAAATAGTAATATTTATAATAATTCCATATACTTAACCCTGGTATTTAACTTACTGACCTAATGGTTCACGCGTGCAAAACCGCGGGTAAAAACACTAGTATTATTTATTTATTTCATCATTGCACTTTGTACTTACATGGCATCTTAGGTCTAAGTGCAACTGTGGTACAACCCTGTTTAAGGGCATAGCAAATAAGTATAGCAAAATTGGTTATAAAAAATATTAAAATTCATGCACATCGGGTACCTAAATAGAAATAATAATAATAGTTGATAAAACAAAAAATGTCAGTAAAAAAAATGTAAAACAATATTATTAATAATAGTAAATTGTACAACAAGAGCATAAAACGACCCATTTTACCCAAGACGTTCATACAGCCACCCGAGCCGGTACGGCGAGGGTGGATAGACACGTCGAGGGAAAAATGGGTTTAATGCTCAAGTTTTACACTCTGCTTTTCACTTCGATGGCGAGGAAATGAAATAGCAACAGTGGAAACAATTGTTCACTTACTACGTACATTTTATTTTTCATGCATTAGTAGGTATATAATTATACATTTTTAGTTTTATTGATTTATTTTGATTGATTTTTAGTTTTATATAAATTAAATTATTATATTACTTACTCGTATACTTATATTATGTAGGTTGAACGTCATGATCTTTCAGGGTTTGGGAGTTTAAACATCGTAAGCTTCACTTATACTTTGCATCTGTAGGTATAATTGATTCCGTCTACTAAGAAAACTCTTTATATTCTAATCTATCTAATGCTACTTTGGCTACACAGTGTGTCCGTGTGTCACTCATAGACCGTAATATTTATTTAGTCTCCATATCAATCCGGCGGCGTCGCGCAGCTGATTCTGCATACCAAATAAAACAAACGCAGAACCACTGTATATAAATGATTCATTATTCCCTTTGAACAAATCCGCCACCAAAATATGTCGCTCTTAGGCGATAAGGCCGCCTATTGCTTACCTTGTAATTTTTTTCTCTGTGTATCTGTTTTCTGTATCGCTTACTATTTCTGGTGTACAATAAAGAGTCTTTGTATCGTATTGTATGTTTATTATTAACAGTTTTAATGATTCATAGTTAAATGTGCTGGCTGACGGATTGATTAATCAGCGCCTAGTCTAAACTCTTGGACTTTCCTTGCGTTTGAAATTTTGCCTCGAATGGCCGTGAATAGTTTGTGACACATTCAGAAATCTAATTTTTGTATCCTAAGTACTAACTAATCTTTCTATGTTATAGTAAAAGATAGCGAGTACGCGTCTGTGTTACTCTTACAGGATAAAACATTTTTTTAACCCCCGACCCAAAAAGAGGGGTGTTATAAGTTTGACCGCTATGTGTGTCTCTATGTGTGTGTGTGTGTGTGTGTGTGTGTGTGTGTGTGTGTGTGTGTGTGTGTGCGTGTGTGCGTGTGTGTGTGTGTGTGTGTGTGTGTGTGTGTGTGTTTATTTGAAATTGGGTTTTCCAGCGATGGTTCTTAGACATGTTTCATCAAAATCGGTTTAGTCGTTTATGAGATATTGAACTTTGAAGTGACAAAGTCAGGGGTTCTCCAACTTTTTGCTGGTTAGGTTAGATTATTATCTTGTGAATAACACATAAAGTAAGTACTTTATAAATAAATCTTAACCACCTAAGCTATGAAACACGGAATATGGCATAGGTGTATACCGAATGTGTACTATTTATAAACCCCGGAATTATATTTCAACTGCCCATTCCGAATGGTTTATGCGAGCGAAGCCACGGGTACAGGCTAGTATTTATTGTATTTTTTTTTCTTATTTCTATCATTTTTATTGGCCGTGGTGGCCTGTGGTTTAACCTATGGCCTCGCAAGCAGAGGATCGTGGCTTCAAATCCCTCATCATTCATTCAGAGCCTGCCCAGCAGTGGGACGCACCTATATAGGCTGGGATGATATAATTTTTTTGCGAGCGTACAGCGGTCATGCAATTTCGGAATATTCCGAAGAAATAAATAAATATCACGGCACAATTCACACCAATTGACCTAGTCCCAAAGAAAGCTTTAGCAAATCTTGTGTTATGGGTACCTACTAAGCAACGGATAAATATAATTATATAGATGTAGATACATACTTAAATACATATTAAACACCCAAGACCCGAGAGCCAACATTCGTATTTTTCATACAAATATCTGCCCCGACACGGGAATCGAAACCGGGACTTTAAGCTTCGTAGTCAGGTTCTCTAACCACTAGGCCATCTGGTCGTCAAATAAGAAATAAGAAGAATGAGAATAGAACAATTTGAAGACTGCCCATTCCCACCAACTTCCCTACACACTTAAACTATTTTTTTCTCTTTCTTTTCTTGAAGTTTGAAGCTCTCAAACGTTGTGTTGTTAAATAGAAGCAAGCGATAGTAAACTTGGTTGCATGTAACCCATTTACGGTTGTTCAAAAACAATCGCGAACTCAAGTGTCTGAGGTTAATGCAGTGTCCTGGCCGCCTGGAGGACAGTAAACACGACTGTACTGTGGTACTAATGGAGTAAAGTAAATGAATGAAACGAGTTCGAGTCGATTATTTATTTGCAACGACGGAAAATCATTTTTTTGTAATTGCTAATAACATAACATTGATAAGTTGTTAAGTGATTAAGCCCTATTATTTAACAAAAAAACTGAAAGAACTCTTTAGCTTTAACACCACTACAAGTACCTGTACGCTATTATGCGTAGGTATAATGCAACGTCAATGAGGGCTATCGCGTATGAATTCGCCGCTAGAGGCGCTAGTGTAGCGTGAGGTCTCCGAAATGTCAAATCTCATAGTTTTTGGGTGAGCTACGCGGGTTTATTTAGAATTAGAATAATTTTGTGAATATTTTACATTACCTGAAATTAATTATGGCAATTATGCGTTACGGGGCAATGAATGTCTGTGTTTGGAGACAGTTTTGTCTTTCGGAAACTTTTGTCCTCCCTTTTTTTCCGAACAAAACGGGACTACGCAACACTGTGGTTGCTCGATATTTTTATGGTACGGTTTTAAGGTGTATTCAATATGATTTTAATCCAAAATTTTGTTTTCACGCCCGTAACAACAAACTTTGAAAGCCATACTTAAAAACCTCACGCAACAGTGCGCCATCTAGTGAGACAAAAAACGATAGCCCTCATTACGAGTATGACAAAGTAGTTCACTTCCAACTCACTCATCCTTCACCACCAAAATCGAGAACCATCATTAGAAGTGTCATCGTTTCGAGTAAAGTGCACTCCGGGCTCGGAATGAAACTTTCCTTCGCGTTTCATTTGTTTTTCCCGGACTATTGCGCGGTGTATTTGATTTATTGTGCTTGGTAGTGCCGCAAGCTTATTTGCACTTCTGATACTCTTTGCATTATTAGAAGAAAAATTGGGCTTAGTTTTAACGTGAATGAATGAATGAATGAATGAAATCGTTTATTGCATGACCACAGCAAATGCGTGGCAAATGCGTGACAGGTAAATGAACTAGTAAATATTATACCGAGAGCGCTGCGTTTTGAGGTTTCAAAAATATTAAAGTTGTTTCTTTTTCGCATATAGCTTCCGGACCATTTGCCCAATCTAATACAAACTTGTATAGATACGTAGAAAATTAGGTATTAGTGTTTTCCATCAATATTGGCGAATAACGGCATGATGTCGTTTCTTTTAAATTTCTCTAAGGTTCTAGAAAGACGATTACTGGCGTACATAAATGATACCACAAGCGTAAATACATGTACGCTTGCCAGTTTTGACGAATCCAAAGATGACTTACATGTTGAAAACCGTCCAGCCATATGGGCTATAGAGAAGCCCAAAGAAATATAAATACACACGCTTGAAAAACATAACCCTCCTCGGAGTACCTAGTCGAGTAATTAAAAAAAACAAAATGCACCACGCCTCCATAATGCAGTGACGCTCCGCAATGAGTACCCGGTAATGACGAGCAATTTCAATAAATATTAAATTATGACATAGCTGGAATTACTACAATTACCGGAGGTTTATCTTAATTAACATCGACGAATGTCATTGTCTTCGGAATGGTCAATAAATTTGCATATTGACGCGAGGATTTAGTAGCTTTAGGGTTACGACGAATTATATTTTACAAATCGATTATTATTAAGTATCGATTAAACAAAGGACGTGCCATGAATTTTGTCATAGCTACTAATTATAGTTAACGTGATACTAAAACTGAATTTTGATTCCTTTCTCTTAATTCAATAGGAAACTAGGTAATAGGCAGTGCCATTAGTTAGAGTTAAGGTACTTAAGGTCCCGGGTCACGTACACAAGAACATGTCATGTAGTGACAGTGTGATTTTGACATTTACTCAATCATTTCATTTGTTCATTTTATGCAATCAGTTTTTCATGCCGCATGTGTGTAATCATTCACTTCCACTCTCCTCACATTACCTATATTATGATTTTTACTTATCCTACCTATTTGGTTTCCCCTAGTTCGGGCACCAGTCTCCACCACATAAGTCTACCAGCTATAGTTTAAGGTCGTGTTTTTCTTACTGTCTCTGTATTGTACTTTATGGTGGAATGAATAAATACTTTTTTACTTTTTTTTACTTATTTTTTTATTTCGTATGTCTGTAAAATGTAAATGTCAGCTTAGATGGTTTAGCTTTAGATGGTCAGTTAGCCATTCACAGAACTAATAGGTACCTAGTAAGAGGAATTGAAATTCAGTCGTATGTATTTCCTTCCACAATCAATGTACCAGTTTTTATGACTCTCTCGCTGTCAATGTGCACATACTTTTTCGTGTTTTTATAGTTCGATTACGGTACTCAACAATGAAATGTAAGCCACCGCGTTATTAACCATCATCTCTGCAATAATATTTTTTGAGCAGTTAATTTTACATTTAACTTAAGTAAGCTAAGAGTATTGTATGGCTTCTTAGCTACAAGTAGGTGGCCAAAAACGCGGTCGCATTTTTAGTTCGTGTGACATTTTTATTCCTCTCTGTTATAAGTTCTGTGGTCGTTACTCTTCTATATATTGAGGGAAGTATCCATACAAGATGGCAGATATTCTAAGCTCAAAGTCCGTCAAGAGCGATGGAGCCAACTATGCTCGGAGTTTCCCTACGTGATTGAATCATGAATAAGAAGATCCGTAGGAAAACCAAACACTGGTCACAAAGTCACCAGAAAGTTGCCAGACTTTAGCTACTATGGGCAGGGTAGTAAGAGTGGCGACCGCAAATCGGAAGACGAACCGTAGAAAAGCTCCCAACAAGATGGACCGACGATCTGGTAAAGATAGCAGGAACCAGGGCAGGATCGATCGATGTGGAACTCTTTTGGGGAGGCCTTTGTCGAGCAGTGGACGTCTTTCGGCTGATATGATGGTGATGAGATATCATTACAGAAATAGTTGTTTACTGCGATGTTAAGACCTCTTTTATCATTATTAGTTACGACGATTCTTAATACAAAACAACTGCAAAAATGTTATTCGTAGAATAGCGGGGCATCGTCTGACGCACAGTCATTTTGTTTTGTCATAACTCATACCTTGTATAAGACCACCGGCAATGCTGTTTAGTAAAATGAATTATTAGACTCATTTAATTTTATTATTCAGGGAGCGAAGAAGTTGCCTATTAATATTTTTATCCAGATATTTAAATTTTAGAGGTTATTTCAACTCCAAATCATTAATGAACAACTACTTTCTATTCTTGTAGCAAAAAATATTTGTATTCATGTCAGTATTGTAGGGTAGGTACTAAATAAACATTTATGCATTCTCCATACAAACCAATAGGTTCCAAAAAATACCAAGAAAAATTTAAGACACCTTTTCTCGCAAAGTGATAAAACAGGAGGCAGTATTTGAATTTTGAGTACAAATAAACATATTTTCGAAATAAAAAAAAATAGTGCAAATGTTGCGTTGCGGAGGTACTTATTTTTTAACCTCTTACTTCGGAACGAACTGACCAATCATTGATTAATTCTTTTTATTCCAGTTTGTCCTTCTGTTTCTGGTAATTTGCTTCGAATCTACTAAGTATACCGTTAAACTTGAAAGTTGGTACACAGACGCATATTATATTATCTATTTTGTGACTTTAACAAGGACGGTGTAACATAAAAAAATATTAAAAAAAAAGGAATTAAAAAAACAGACCATCCACTACGGAACAATGGGCACGTGTGTCCGACTTACATTTGACTGGTTTTTTCAGCTGCTACTTACTATTGAAAGCAGCTTAAAAATATTTGTGCTACCAAACAAGACATTATCATAATCCAAAAGGATCCCTTTCCGCTAATACATCACTTATGGATTGTACATGGCATTTTGCTTCCGATAATCCATAAATAACGGCCATATTTTTACCACTTAAAAATATGTTAGCGCTTATCCACATCCTTTGAAGCCGACATCATAACAGAACGAACCCAAACGAGTGTAAAACAACCAAACAATCAAGACCCCTCTATACATCCTGTAATTCCCTTTGAGACATACAAAATTAAATACAAAAGGGAGACATGGTAGATCAAAACTAACTGGAAATGCATGTTGCCATAAATAGTCGGCAAGATGCATTGACAAAATTATGTTTGCGGTCGAATCATTGAGGCTTGATCCTTTTCATCTACATTAGGGCTGGAAATGGAATGATTACTGTTTATCGATGGTAATGATGGTTGATGTTTTTCAGTAGCTTTTAAATAGACGTTGAAAGAAGTCGACAGGCAGCTATCAAGATGTCCTAATAGGCGTATACGCCAGAAATAATTTACAAATTGCGTCGTTGTCGGGCACCATTCGTGTTTCAATCTAGTGTTAGTTGCTTTTTGAAGGTATTTTTGGTAACTCATTATTCAATTTAGAACGTGCTGCGATTAATTTTGTAATGGGAAATGCGCTACTTGTAATACTTATAGTGGTTTTGCTATATAAAGGTGCGCGTTTATTTAATAATTACTTAATAGCGGAGCGGAGACCCCCTACCTATGTTTTATAAATTTTATGTAATTTTGTAAACTTTAAACCACTAATTATTATTTTCCCCACAGATCAGTGTTTTTTTTTTCTTTATTGTTTGTTAGGCTTATAGGACTATGAAGTCCTATAATGAACCTTTGTAGTTTCGCCCGTCCTTCCGTCTATCGTTGGTCCAACCGACTACTCGTATCTGTCCGTCCGCGGATATTAGACACATTAATTTGGCATCAGTATGTATGCTAATCACACCGACAAAGTGGTAAAATAAATATTAGGAAAAAAATGTTTGGGTACCTATTTCATTAAGGCATAAAGTAGGGATGACTTTTTCTCAACTAAACCATAGTAGTTGGTTAGGTCTTTCATATACATAGTTTGCCAAGACCATTTTTACCCTACAATGCGCGTGGCCTAACCGTTTTTTTAAGATCAGTGTTCTTTTTACCCGACTACAAAAAAGTAAGTAATTCATATTGCATCTTTTCTGTGGCCATCAAAATTAATCTAAGTAAGTATACATATATTTATTGCCCTTGATAAACCAACCATCTACTATGTACTAGGTATTAATACCGACCAATGATATTTTTCTTTAATATTGAGATAAAAATGCACATAACTCAGAAAAAAAAAGTCCTACAAAACATTTTTTTTTAAGTTGAAAATTGTTAGAGCTACCTATTAATAATTTAGAATTTCTCCCACAAACTTTAAAGGTAAGTGCAACAAGCAGGGCTCAAATGCAAGACTTCACTGCGGCACAGGGTGCAACCGGCAAAGTGGTCCACTATCCTTGGATAAATTTACACGACTCTTGCGGCGATGCTACTCGACGGTCCTTTGTACTGCAAAGCACTGCGCAGCGGCACAACTCATGAGTGAATAGCAGTGTAACATAATAATTCACATATTCCTATCAATGTCAATTGGGAAACTAGATACTATGTTTCCTGGACGTACCTACACTTTGCTTTACTGAGTTGAAAGTAGTAAGTAGTAGGGATAGGATTTCTTATCAATCAATTGGTTTCCATCTGTATAGTCAAACACACAAATAAATAAAGTTTCCCTCTTTATTAGGTAAGTAGTCTAAGTGGCAAACCGTATACCTACATATGAATACCTATCAATTGAAAATAGAAGGATAATTCTACTAATCAACTTATTCGATTAAAGCAAAAAAAAAACACCGTCAATTCAGGCAATTTCTTTGTGCCGTGAATACTTTTGCTGAGACAAGCATAGCATGAGTAGGCGTAGAATTTGTTTTATTGTTATCTGTACACTTTTAGACTTTGTCTATTATGATATAATCTAACCTAACCAACAAAAAAAACCGCATTCAAATCGGTCCACCCGTTTAAGAGCTAGTGCCACAGACCGACACACAGACAGGCAGACATGTCTGTGTGTCTGTCTGTGGCACTGTAGCTCTTAAGCGGTTGGACCAACTAATTAAAAATGCGAGTTTTTTATTTTGAAAGCAGGTTTTCTAGCGATGGTTCTTAGATATGTTTCATCAAAATCGGTGCAGCCGTTTTTGAGATATTGAACTTTTAATACGGAGTCTATAAGCAGGTACCTATGTTTCCTTCGCAAAATAAGGTCGAACTTGTGCAAGAAGTTAATTGTGATAAAAATCTATTTACTTATAGGACGAATCGAATAAATACCATGTCTTTGGTACGGAGTGGTGCGAAGACGGTTTTCTCATTAGCTTTTTATGTTCATAATAATTAAGACAGCCGTAAAATAGCAATCGGAGATATTTACGATAATTAAAATTAAAGTAGTCGTAAATCATCAGATATAATCAGATTAACTTATAATCTCTAACACAGGTTATAAATTATATCAAGGCTTAAGTTTTTAATATAAAGATTATGGGAAAATACCTACGGGTTTCACTGTTTTTTTTTTAACTAACTGTTTCGCAATAAATTTATTTTACAGGCGTTCCCGTAGATTTTCTCGTTTATTTAAAACGAGCCGTTGCCAGCCACTTCTGTCTGCAAATATTCGTTCAAAGCTATCCCGCGGGAACTAAACAAGTTTCCGGCAAAAACTATCCTTTCCATGCTCTCAAACTATCTTCATTCTAAACTTCATCTAAATAGATTCCGCGGTTAAAGCGTGCAAATATAACAAGTTACAAGCATACTGGCACTCGCGATACAGACCCAGAGTCTAGTGCGAAGGCCGTCGAAAAGTTCGATGATGTCATTTGTGTTTTTTTTCAAATGTGTATTTTTGTAATTTTAGTGCACTATGTAACTTTATTGCTAAATAAAAAAAATCTTATACTTATGTACATCGACAGATAAGTAGACAGACTGAGTTAAACTTTTATATTATTAAATAATGATCATTAAACTAAAATTATTTCCGACAATAATGGATTAGCAACCATGATTGAAGTCTAGTAAATACGTACTTAACAGAGTAGTGTTTATAATTATTGCAAAATATTTGACATTATCATTTCAAAGTTGAATATCTCAAAAACGGCTAAACCGTTTTTAATGAATCCACCACAAGGAAATTCGCTTTCACGTGAAAAAAACTACATCAAAATAGGCTCATCCTTCAAGAGCTAAGATGCCACAGACAGAGAGACAAACATTGGCATCAAACTTATAACACCCTTTTTTTTCGTCAGTGGTTAAAAAATAGCAATTAAAATTTAAGTCCACAAGTTTAACTTAAACACTTTCTTTAGTAAGGAAGAAGAAGTAAATAAGAAGATTAGCCGTAGTAAAATTTCCGAAGCAGAAAAACAAACAAGTCGTTTGAGAATTTGCTCAACTGCAGCAAACCGTAAAATTATCTGTTACCGTTGGCTCCATAAGGAGTAACTTTTCCATACTAATTGCGAGCCCCGGTTAACTCAAATCACCTGGAAAGCTAGAAGGTACGAAGTTTCTGAAAGTTAAGAAGTTCGGTTTAATATGATCGTTTGGTAATTAGGGATTAGTTTCCGTTGAAGCGTTAACCAAGTTTATAACAGTTTGTCATTGAAATGTTTCCTGGGACTAGGCACGACTTACTAGTAAGAAGAATTTAAATATTAGATAATGTTTAGATTTTAACATTTTAAATTGAGTTAACACGATTAAAACCGGCTAATTGACTTGAAGTTCCGCAAAATATCTGCTAAATGAGTTAATTAAATAGAAGTTTATTTTACTTACACTTAAACATGTTTCTCTTTCACATTTGAATCTCCAAAACGATGAATACCGGAGCGATATTACGAGTAAAGTTCTGGTTATCCTGAATATCTACAAAAAATACTTTTAAAATGCATTCTTGACTCATATAAGTGGTTAGTAGTTTTGTAAAGTTAAAATAAAAATATGCGTTATTTTTGCGCAGTTCCCAAAGTAAACAAAGCTATTCTGCTTAAAATAAGATTATATTAACAGTTATTTCAACGTTCAATTCAAATCCAGCAATAATCTTAAGCCCTTCACAGCCATCACCCTCGACACGATACTAATTTCATCTCGATTTAATAATAAATACGGTGTCAAACGTCTCTGTCTGTCTGTCTGTCAGCTTGACGTGGAATTGCTTTCTCCCCGTTGGAACAATGCGAAGTCGCGCGTCATAATATGCGAAATGTTGCTCAGTACACATTGTACTGTAGCCACAGTAATAATAAGAAATAAACATTACAAGAGAACATTTTAGAATATTAGACTGCAAGGAAAAAATGCTTTTGGGAAAATGATCTAACAATAACAAATCAAATCGTAAAGTTTTCTTCTTGGTCGAATCACATTTCATGTAGGAGTCTTTAACAACTTAAAAAATTCAAATATCCGTTAATTCAGATTTTTCATTCATTTAGGTCGTAAACAAAAAAAGAACTCAAAACAAAAAAAAAAAATTGAAAATTAGTTTTCTACTAGAACTTGAAAATAGTTTTCTACTAGCTTGAAGTCGGTGCCTCAGCACGAGCCAGAAGGAGTGATTGAAGCCCAATATATACTACGAAAGGTGAGGTACTTAGACGACTATAGTTCCACTCCTGCTGGCTTGTGCTGAGGCACCGACTTCAAGCAGGTAGAAAATTATTTTCAAGTTTTTTTTGTTTTGGTTCTATTTTTGTTCATAAGTTTTATTAGCTTTCTTGGACAAATATATTTTGCAAATGAATCATGTGTGTTTATTATTATACAGCATAAAGTTTAGTAGAAGGTAGAAAAGAAGTATCACAATTTTAACTGGCAATAAGTCTAAGACTCGTATTTTTAATTTAAAAGAATAGCAATAATGTACCGGCAATAAATACATTTTTATGCCACGACAATCTCGTAAACGGCTCCAACAACGGTATATAAATCAACTTGTCAAGGGTTCTTTTCTTGCGAATGAGTATTTCTTTTAAATTGGTGTTGCCATCTTTTGACAAGTAGTCATCCTTTGTTGGATAGCTGAACTACGCTGGAAAACGCCGAGAAAAGCTAGAACGTGCAAGTAGGTAATATAGGTAAGTACAACGTTAGTTACGATTGCAAAGTTTTCACCTAATACCTCAAACATGGATGCGTTATGTTTGTTTTGTAAACTTAAGAATGTTATATAAAGGGTGTGACCGTGTGTAGCAAACGTGTGGATTCAAACAGAATAAAATTTGCACACATCTACATAATTCACATCATTTTCTGAAGCTTTAACTTTGGATAGGACGGCGGCTATACGTTTCATCCTTTTGTGGAGAACGTCGTGCAAATGTCTATCTCCGTTGTAGTTGGTTTGTTTGCAAGAACATTGCAATGTAAATTGATAGAATGAAGAAGGCTAAATATTTTAACGGGGGTAAGTTTGAATTAAGTACGAATGATATTATTATAATTGTAATTTATTACCTAAAACTTAAGTACGGTACAGACAGACGAAGGAAACTCACTTGCGGGTGGTATAGGTACTATTAAACAACCAATTTCCAGATTAATTCTTTGACAAATGTGTAGCTGTCAACATGACATTTTAAAGTATAAAGAAAATCCACCCTGATACTTCTAAAAAATAAAATCGCGATTTAGCGTAAAGCTCAGTTATCAAACTTAAAACTGGTTTACCGCCTAAATTCATTATAATAATAGTGTGTTTGTTATGAAACGACGGGGTCATGAATACAAAACCGGTGTGCATTTGTTTCTGAGGTCAAAATTGAATATCAACGACATACTTAGTTCTTAAAAAAAATTGTATTACTATTGCTAACGTCCACTTGAAGGCTTTTTAATCTAGGTTTAAGTGGTCTTAAGTCCTGTCAGATCCATACAAGAACTGTCAGTTTAAGTCTTAAATCGAGATTTAAAAAAGCCTACAAGACGTCCTAAAACTTGGAAACATGTTAGTAACGCCATCTATCCAGCGAAGCGCGATTCAACTCCTACTTTGCGCCCTGCATTCCTTCAGGAACTTACAAGTTCTGCAAGTTCTCACGAGACGGCGCCACAAGCTTGACATAATTTATCTTTTGTATATTGTTACGTGTTCTTTCCAAATAATTGGCAATCTTGGCCGGGTCAAATGAAATAAAGAATACTTAAGCTATACCTGCTTTTATAAAGAGTACTGTTTTATCGCACGTAAGTAACTACAACGTGTGTCAAACCACATATAATCTAAAGATACATTGGTGTTGGTCCCAAACCCCGTATTCAGAAGGCTTAAACTGTGTCAGATATATTATTTGAGGATATTTAAGGAGTGACTCTTAATGACTGTCATTAGAAGCGACTTTTCGAAATTGTTACAGGTCAATTGTTAGGAATCTAGCCAATTTCTTAGTCTTGCAAGTGGGCAAGGACGAGGAAGAATTAAAAGCTACTTTAATACAATACCAAAACTATTATTTATAATTTACATCCCCGAAAAGAGCAAATACATGGAAATGAAGGTTCCTGGAAATTAACCAATATTTTTCTACCAGACATGTTCCTCGTACGTCGGAATAAGTTCCTAACTACAAATAATGTTTTATTCACAACTAATTAGGTAGTCTTTGTTGGACACAATAAATATACTAAGCGGCAAAATATGTGGCCCTCAAATGTATGCAGTAATAGGTAATTGTATGTAGAGTGGGCCAAATTTTGTGCCACTGAGTATATTAAAAAATAATTCTAGATCAGCTAGATATACAAAGCGCAACGCTAGACTATCGTTAAATTTATGTTTAGGGAGCACTATCTGTCATCTTCCGTATGAATGTTAAAGTTAGTTTTAACCATTTAGGGCCTGTTTCACCACTTGTCGATTAACGTGACGGATATCAGTGATGCCTTCTCTGTTTAACAAAGACGGCATTACTTTTATCTGACACTTAAAGTTACGTACAATTAAGCAATTTCATGCTGTCTCAACCAATCTCACTTTTTGACAATTACACTCCTGATCCCTGTGTCCTGCAGACCGGGACTGCCTTTTGAAATCCTTTTTGAAAATGTCCGTTACTTTTTGAGCACGTGCCATGATCACGTCCGCGGAGTACTTCATTAGAATTCACGTCTGCATCGTGACAGTGACAACTGTGTCACAGGCTCGTGCTACGATATGAAATTCGAAGTGACAAGCGGAGGGCGATTTCACCTAAAATATTCAAAACTGAGCCATCTAATAAAAGCTACACGCAACAAGAGAATTGATCATCGCTATCTTAACGCAAAGCGTTGTTAGTGACTGGGATACAATTTCGCTCACGTTACCCAATACTAACGCAATATGAAGAATCTTGTCTACAATTATAGGACAGTCTCTAGTAGGAACTATGCATTTTTCGGAGATAAAACGTTCTATGAATCGATCCAGGTTTTAAAAGCTATAACGGATCATAGCGTTACTTGGTGGATTTGACTTTAGTAGTAAATTAATTTCTTCTCGACTGGCTATGAACATTAGCCCCTCAAGAAGGAGTTTTACTTGCTTAGTGTTTGGACATTCATGTTAATATACTAGTAAGTTCTCAGTTTCAGTAACGCTTAAATAAACGCCTCTTCGGCAAACGCCGCTTCCTCCTATCAACTCTCTCCCGCCTCATCTAGTCCCGCATTCCAAACTCCACGTCACAAGTGATAGGAATACGAACGATTCGTCGGTGGTCGGCTCAAATTCGTGAGTTACCTTCCACATGGTTGACTTCTCCAAAGTTCCGACTAATCACAAGGTGGCCCGCACCGCGAGCCGACAAAGGCAAAAAGAACGTGTGAATAATTTCAATTGATTTTCTAATGTCACCGATTCAGGGCACTGGATTTATTTTCACTACAACTTTGCCGCCGAAACCGCCGAACCGTGATTAGATTACCTTTAAAGAAACTGATGCTGCAATAATTACACAGTACCAGAATCTTGAATTATTCTCCGGACAAACGAAAACGTGTCTAATTCTACGTAATTCTGCAAGACATTCTACCAGTTTTCAAACATAGCTTTTGATTACGGTAAAAACTATGCTTAACATGCCCAAATTTTAATCCATTTGCATCACTACAAATCAAGACAAGACTACATACGTACACAAAGAGCAAACAACAATAGGTCGCATGCACTGGGGTTATTTTAATGTGATTGGCGAGAGCCGCATCCCCTCCCGTCTCGGGCACAGTCGCGTCACTGCATTAATAATGCATCCCTCAATAGGAATACGGATCTGGTGGGATGACAAACAAATTGGCAAGCATATTCAAATAGATGTATGTGCACACAATTACATTACACCGGAGTATTTTATTTCAAATTTTGGTTAACACCAACTTTGCAGAAGTCGAATACAAATGAAATTCATACTTTTTATCTTAATTCTCCGTTACCTCAAGCGGTAGCGAAGTGAGCACTTACCAGACTTCTTTTACAACCAAGAAAACTAAGGTTTCAATTAATTGTGCAATAGAGTCACACTAAGTTTGTGGCACCTACTGTAATTCTGACATAGGTACATAATGTAAGAAAATAACGGTGTTAATTAAATTTACAACACGTTTTAAAACTAATATTACTTAAAGCTCTTTGGAGACGTATTTTGAAACAGATCTTCCGAAAAGATCAAAACTAGTCGGACCGTTCCTGAATTATCGTGATTAACTGTGAGTTGAAACGTTTAATTTTCTAGTAATTTAAAAGTATTCATACAGCTGGTAAAAAATATCCGTTTTTGCACCATCGATATATCTGTGCGTCAATCGCTCCAACAGTATGTCACGCACCTAACACGCTCGCATCGCGACTAATTATTTCGCTGTATTTAAGTATTCCCTTTGCTTTATCAAAGTCCATGAAAATATTGTAATATCCGCCTCTGTCATGGCAAGCTTTATTGACATTATGTTCAATGTTTTAAGCTCAAAACTACCTGTCTTTGTCAGAGCTTCCATGGCGAGACCTTAATTGTTTTTAATTACTGTTATGTTTAGGTTCTTTTTAAGCGAAACTTTTTAGGTTCTTCATGAGTATGAAACAACAACAATTTCGAAGGGCTTCATTTAATTTTTCATTAATGGTGCGAGTAATTAGGGCAGGTGTTTGATTATTAGTACTCGCTAAATCGGAACACGTGTTTATTACAAATAACTTGTGTAATAATCACTAAGCACATGATCATGCTGAGTTTAAACAAGCCTAGCAAGTAACGCTTAGTACTTGTTATACTTGCTCTTTTCACATGCGATATAATATAGTGTATTAGCACTTTAGTATAAGTACAATTGCAAGTGCCATTAGGTAGGTACAAGTCGATTATGTTTACTAAATGATAAAGTACCTACTTCAATTAATAACCTACTAATACTTGTCACTTGTCTAGTGGTGTGAACAGTGACGTCAAGTGAAAATCCACAGCGAGAAATTGTACTACTTAGTACATTTTTTTACAACAGTGTGTAAACGGCTACTTATCACTTGTCACTTTGCAAACAAGTTCCTAATAATAAATTGCAAATTAGACACTAAGGTAAGGTTTACATGAGCTAAGTATTGGTCATTTATGTTTATAACTGACTTATCTGCAGAGTTACAACTAACGTAACATTTCGTGTGCTCTGCCTACCCTATTTGGGAATAAATACAGGCGTGATGTTTGTGTGTGTGTGTGTGTGTGACAACTAACCAAATGACACATTAGTAAAGGTTAGTTATTGATTAAATTACTATTAGTCTTCAGTAAACAGTTTACATCATTCGACTAGTGACCAGTACTAATAGATTTTTAGTTACGAGTAGAAACAAAATCGAATTCTATTCACTCGCAGTTACATTAATACTTACCACTAATAGTTAACATAATTTGTTTACACACACACACACGCACGCACGCACGCACGCACGCACGCACGCACGCACGCACGCACGCACGCACGCACGCACGCACGCACGCACGCACACGCACGCACGCACGCACGCACACACACACGCACGCACGCACTTAATAAGTACATACTAATATTATAATTGCGAAAGTGTGTGTGTCTGTGTGTTTGTATGTTTGTCCGTCTTTCACGTCGAAACGGAGCGACGGATCAACGTGATTTTTGGCATAGAGATAGTTTATGGGCCAGAGAGTGACATAGGTTACTTTTTATCCCGGAAAAATGCACAGTTCCCGAGGGAAAAGCGCACGATAACCGAATTCCACGCGGGCGAAGCGCGGGCAAAAGCTAGTCACAATGATAATTATTAAGCTCAACAGGAGTCGTAGCAACAAAGTCTACCAGTAAAAGTCCAAACTCTTTAATTTTAAACTAGCATGTTTGAATTAAGCATGCGCTACCTATGCCTTAGGTATGCACCTAATGACACAATAGGTAAAAAGATAAGCTAATGCTTGGAATGACGGTTTCTTTAATAGCCCATTTTGAGCAAAGACCCCTCTTCTGCTCTACCCGCTCCCGCTAGTGACACGCATGTTCCTAGAATTCAACTCCCAAGTTCGAAATTCAAAGTTGGTATCAAAACGACGGGCTCTCTCTCCTATCGAATATTATTAGCGTACGTGAGATGGCACGATGCAAAGTTCAAATTTCGAACTTCAAAGTTGTAAGGTTTGCTGTCTCACCTTAGAGGCATCTTGTTCGTCCCGCTCTGTCAACTTAGGTCTACTCCATTTCCTGGAGACCCATTCCGTGGCAATTTGGCGTATCGCTCGGGATTCATCCGGTAGTTATGGAATGAAGTATAACTAGAATTAATCTTATGCAGCTTCAGGACCCCAGTGCACCCCCTAGATCTATTGTCTGTACCGGTTTATAAGACAATGGAAATAATTATTGGTACGATGTACCGGCATTCCGTCCGGATGGCTCGCTTTCACGCAAACGCGTGCCCATTGTGGGATCCAATTGAATAGGGCAGAGGTTAGGAGACAATTATGTATAATTATGCAGAACTGTTTTTTTTTTTACTTGACGATTTCTGCCGCTCATCCTTCTCCATAGAAAGGGAAGGAAGGTTAAACCTTTGCCCAATAGTTGGACACTTTAATAGACTGAGAAAAAACTGTTGACGCGGACGAGCGGCAAAATAGTCAACATTTATTTGTATGGAAATTTTCTTTTCTTGCCATAAATTGTATTTGTGGTTACAAAAAGAAAAATAGAACAAAAAACTAACAGACTACAAAAAAAACATGAAATAATTCTCTACTAGTTTGAAGTCGGTGCTTCAGCACGAGCCAGCAGAACTGATATGATATACTCGTAAGTCCAATAGATATGTACAAGTTTAGTCAACAAAAGGTACAGTCAATTTTTATGTGCAATCATTGGTTCTATTGCTCTTAGGATGGCACCTAATAAAGTGCCAACAAAGCAAATCAAACAGCTTTGAAACAGAGGTTCAGTGAGCAAGACTTGTTAGACAAGAATATATGCCACTAAACGAGTATTATAAAAGCGAAAGTTTGTTAGTCTTTTGGTTAGTTTGTTACCTTTTCACGTCTAAATAAACAGCTGAATCGTTTTAAATCAAATTTATAGTTTGAGTCCCGGGGAAAGACATCATAGGATAATTTTTATCCCGGAAAGTTACATAGTTCCCACGGGATGGCGACAACGAATTCTACCCGGACGGTATTACGGGCAACAGCTAGTATTTTATAAATTTTATAATGTTTCAAGCTTTCGTGAATTTCACTCCTAGTCCTAACTTTTGCCTACCACAACCGGGATTTATTCCGCTAACATTAAGGGGATCCCATGCCCCAATGACCTTCGATCTGAATTCCTTAGTTTTCTAATGTTTTTGTAGCTTATTATATTAGCAACAACGGCTTTAAGCAATATAGTATCCCATATTTACTTCAAAGTTCATTGTTTTCGAGATATATGGCATCAAAGTTGAACAATTTTAGGCCAATACTTAACTTTTGTGTTAATTAGTTTCAAATGAAAGCCCTTCACCAGTGTTAGAGATACACAGTTATTGTTTTATGATTGATTTTTTGGAGTCTTTTTGTATGTTTTATTTCAACTCCAAATGTATAAGTATATACGGGTATCCCGTGAAACCACCACGTTTGTATTTACGATATGGTTTTTATTGTTTTGACATTGTAGAGTGCTGATATCATCTAATAAAATAAGTCAATTCATCGATGAAACTGAAAAGTCTTTTAAATATATCATGAACTGAAACAGTTAAGAATACAAACTAAAGGTCATCCAACCGTCGCATTTAAATTATTTTTGTTCCATTTTAACTTCAAATCAGATAAGAGCTCTGAATAGTTAAGCAAAACGCTTAGTTAAAACGCTGTATCAAAACAAACCATTTAGATATACGGTGATAGCCTCAAAGAATCACGCGAACAAAAAATAATTATAATCATTGAAACCATTTTGAAACGGAAACCTCTTTTGCAAGTTTTCACACGATACATTCGAATTATACTTGTTCATAAGTTTTATTTTGACACTTCACGCTACTGGTTATTAATATCATTCACTGTGGTTTCAGTATGTGCTTAACTTGTTAAATGCAAAGGTATATACGAGTAAAAAGGCTACCAACTTTGCTACTACTCTGCTCATACTTCATTTGAAATGAATTTTCTACCACTTGACCATAGGTGATATTTTCACTGGTAAAATAAAGTAAAGTGGAAGACATTCTGAGATGACAATCAGGGTGCGTAAGGACCATATCTGTTGCATGTAACAAAATCATCAGTGTCGTTGCACTGTAACAACTCAATTCCCACCGGGTTGCCTGAATATTATTTTTTACTTGATGTCAGTGATGACAATTGCACAGCTTGTGTAGGTACACTTACTACGAGGTGTTGCATTGCATCTGAAGATACGTACACCTAAATCACGCTTCTTAAACTCTCCGGTTTGCCTCATATAGTGATCGTTATCAACATGCACTTTTCTTAGTAAAGGGTATGGTTAATGGAAAGTGATTGATTTCAAGAAATTTCCTTCACCCGAGACTTGTTCGAGCGCCAATAGTTCGAGCGGAAATGGGTAATTCCACCCGAGTTAGACACTCTACTTTTCATTTCGACTGTGAGGAAAGTAAAGTACTACATAAAAAATGAGAATAATAATAAATTGAATTTACTTATATCCAATCTCCATTGTACCTTTCAACTGCCACTTGAGTACACGTGTCAGAATTATAAAAAAAATCGAGTTGGTCACAACTTGTTCACAACCAAGGCGCTATATACGAAATGGGGTTGAGTGCCGAACGAAGAAGTTTGACCTTTATTTCTTATTTATATATTGCATCTCTTATCTTTCCATTTCACGGATGCTTCCATCTCTTTCTTAACCTAACTAAAGAAAGTGAGTATTATAAAACACATAATTTTGGTTTACGGTCTGCTTTTTGTTTTTTAATAAACATTCAATTAAAGTAAGTCTCTAGTTAACCTGCGTGTTGGCCTTATCACATCCAAACAAGCCATTGTAGTGGACATAAAACCTCACATTTGTCTTTCATCGCACAGAACTTTACTCCAACCAGCAGGTTCATGTTCTAACATAGCGTTAAGTTAAGAATGTTTTACATTTTGAAACGTGGAGTTCAGTAACATCAAGTTTCTGATCGTGATGTCTTTTTTGCGATTGTAATTTTCCATAAATTAAACTGGAGAACATATTCATTATAATTTTTTTTTTCGTGGCTAAATTCAAGTGTAATCTCGTACATATACCTTAAAATTCAGAGGTACGAACCCAAATTTGAACTCTTCATTTTCACTTTAGGTGTCTTAACTGTACATTATATTCAAGAACTGCCGAACTGTATAAGTCACTAGATCCAGCATATTTAGTGGTTTGCACTGTCCGTTAACTGTCAGTCAGTCAGCGATAGTAACGTTATATACGGGAATGCTAGGAGTTACTGCAGGGCTACTACGAAACTCGAAACTCGAAGTTCGTGTCGTGCGGTCTCTTTGACACTTATACTATTTAATACGAGAGCGAGAGGGACGGTACGATACGAACTTCGAGTTTCGAGTTTCGTAGTAGCCCCTCTGAACTGATCCTTCTTAGCTATGGTGATTGTAAACCACCCATACCACATAAACCATAACGCAGCTCATTAACAATACGGCTTATCGTTCTATTACACATTTTAATGATACTTTAAAAGGGGCGTTACTATATCGTTCTATGGCATTTTATCGAATCCCATGTTTCATGGCGGGAGTTAATGTGTGTCAGCACGCACGAGGTGGTGATTAAAATTAATAAAATTAGTTTATTTCGTGGTCAGGTGGGGTTTCAAATAGGCCACTGTGCTCGTTTGGGCTCGTTAAACAATTTTGGTTTTGTGCGATTGAGTGTTTGAACGAAATACTTATTTGTTAAATTACGTCATTTTACTCTTTTATTCGCTACAACACGTGTAGAACCGCTACGGCCGTACGGAAACATACGCGTTTTCGTGCTGAATCTTTTACAAAAATCGATACGTATGTAACTCTTACAAAAACCAAACAACACAAATTCGTTTAGGAATGAACTCTTAGGGAATTTGAAACGCGGTTAACATTTTGTGTTGTGTTTGTGATAGTTTGATCTGTTTTGTATAGCATTGTGACACCGTGACGATTTGTATGGAAGCTAAGCAAGGTTTTCTGCGTTGAAATACATATACATTATACAGATGTAGCTGTTTTGCACGAACTTTGTATTTCAATAGTAGAAGTAAAATGTTGTATTTCAATAGTTACTTGAAGTGGGCCTTCTTAAAGTAAGGCCTGAATCAATCAATTATTGAAATAGAAATACCCGAATTTCTGGCAAAAACGTATATCGGGGCGAATCGATAAGTGATCGCATAATATAGAGGTTGTTATTAAAACTCGCTCGACCTTTAATATGGCCCGTGCGTCCCACAGTAGAGATATCCTGAATATTTTATGTGGAGAGGTAAAGAGGCCGACAAAGAAATGTGAGAGAGATCGCAGCCTAAATAAACAGTGCTACCATAGTGGATGGAACGTGAAAGGACGCTGGATATTTTTATTGTATTCGCCTTAAAACAACGTGTGATGGTCATTTGTACATTTCCAATTCGAACGGTTGGATAAGTATTTCTTTAGTTTGTATAACGTTAATGAAAAATATTCGGATGAGCAGTCTACGTGTGGTAGGTACCAAAATTCTATAGTATGTGGTAACAAAAAAAGGACATTTGCATAGAGACTTTGGGACATTTGGGCCTATGCTAATTAAGTTAAGTATCATCCTACCCTATCTGCCTGCGTTTTTTACGAATCGGAAGTCTAAAAGGAAATGGGCGTTTTTTTGAAAAATGCTCTAAAACCATTCTAAAAATAATCACATCAAATAACACACATAATTTTGGGTAGCGCAATTTCAAAAAATCTTTAAAAAGCAATGGCTGTGCTCGTACTACCCAAACTCATTCGCATCTCGAATGCATTAACCGGAACCCCTCGTAGCCCAACCAAAAGGTAACACCGGCCCGACCGGGCTCCCGGACATTATTTATTTAATACACTCAAAGGCCTAGAAGCAGACAGATAATTGTTCCACGAGTCGGCCTAAACATAGTGAATCCCTCAACAAGCTTTTAAAAGCAAAAGGTCCATGGGGCTGCCGGTTTAGTTTAGAAGTTAGTAGATAGGTATTTTATTATATTAATACTAGCCTTTACCCGGAAATTCCGGGATTCTACTGAATTCCCACGAAATAACATCGTGGTCTTCATTTACCCAAACAGCAGTGCAAAATTTCATGTCTTTAGACTTAGTTGTTAAGATTTGGAGTTTTTACATGGATCCCGTATGAAAATCGGAATAAAAAGTACCTGGCCTGTATCTTATGCTGGACGTCCATCTTACATGGTAAATTTCATTCAATCCGTCCGGCTGTTTTATCGTGAAGGAGTACAAAGACAAACACACTCACGCACACAGATCTTTACAAAATCTCGCGTTAGAAAATGTTCTTATAGACAGATCTTCGTACTCACTTTCGTAATTAGACTCTAGTTTTGATACTGAACTTTAAAAACACGTTCCAAGTTCCACCGAGCTCCATAAACCGTCTAAACTCTAACTTCATGAACTTCGAGCGACATCCATAAGAAAAATGACTAGTTAAATTAACCAGAGTCGCTGCATAACTTAAGTGATATCCCGCCATTATAAGTTTAATGCATTTCCCGTGTCCGTCCGGTGACGCTAACGGCTTAATCGTGCCGTCGGACAGTTGGTTACGGGCATTAAATCTCAGTTAAAAAGTCGTATCACTGACCGCGAAAAGTTTGACATTTAATCGCGATGTCAATTATTCTTCGTGGAATTAAAATTTATTATCATAATTAGGGACGTAAGAATTAAATTCAGGTATTTTTCGGGGAACTTCTTGCCATTTTGTGTAAGTACGTCAGCAGAAGTAGATGAGCAGTTGTGGTGCTCAAAGTGATCTAAGTACTTTGACTGTCCAAGACAGTTGAAGAACTAGCTTTCAAGATGACGTAGGTAGCAACTTCGTCTGCAATCAATTGTCGTAGCGAAAGCTACTGTTACAGATGCTAGTTACTAGCACGAAAGCATGCTACTCCTAAGCAAATGCTATTTACCAGCATGTATGTATAGGACACGTGCTACTATTAGCATGCTTTATTAGTGGCCTACAGGTACTGCAGGTACTAGCATGTTATAAGCAAGTTTATTTATTAGCATGCTAGTAAAGACATTGTGTAACTGTGGGTAGGTTTATTGTAAGCTTTTTTCAGCCAAATTCAAAGATTGTAAATCTTTCTTGTCAAGGTATTTCTACCGATAGCGACATTGCCGGCTAAAGCTAATAGATAATAAATAATTAATAATATCATCATCTCCTAGAGAGCTGACCAATTTTTTCCCGCAACGCAAAGCCGTAGGATCAAACCAGTATTTCAACACACGGCCTCCATTCATATTTTAATAGTCATTCCAGTTTTTGCCTTTTTTTAATTTCAAATGAAAGTGCTGAGCATAAAAACCTGACATCTGCAAGCCACTCATGAATGTTATAATAAGGCGTCTCACTTGAAATTATTCAATTAGAAGAAGCTTCATCATTTGCGGACACTCCACTGGCGCTTTAGGTACTGTTTTAGTGAATGAAAGAGCTCCTGCGAATAGACTGCAGGAGAAAACACGACGAGAAGTTTGTCATCGCCACTTAAAATAGGCACTACAAGTCGAGGCATTCATTCTGGTTTATTCTATTCCCGGCAGTGCATTATATTAACTTTACTCATCAATTAATAAATCAAAACAAAATGGTCTGGCTTGGTATACTTGCTAGAGGATCCTACAATAATAAAGCCTCATTGACAAAGCGAACACGAGAAAGCGAAACTAATTATAGAGCAAAAGTCTGCGAAGAATTAGTATACTATATCGCGCGTTCGCGGGAACCAGGTAGACAGGTACGAGATTTTTGTTGACAGAACTTTTTGGCAAGAGTAGGTACTTGCATTGTCATCCTACATATTATTATGTGTGCCAAGTTTAAAGTCCATGCCATTAACCGTTGACGAGTTCCCTCCTGCGCTGCGGAGACAATCCTGCTCGGACCACCAGAATGTCACTACCTACCAGAATAATTATTTGTCGATTCGCGCTGTCATCGATCATCCACCATTACCTCTCATATTTCGTTTTATAGATTTTTTTCAACCGTATAGCGGCAAAACCTACTAGACACTGGCAAAATTGTCCTCCAATGGACAGAGCCATATTTTTCTAAAAAAACAACCAATTATTTGTCACCGGATACCAGAAATTGGCCTGAAAATAGTTTATAAATGTTGAAACCACTGCACATAATACGAAAACTGCAATTTAAATAAAACCTTGTAAAAAAACATATCAGCAGTAGGACGACTGTTGGATAAAGGCCTCCCCCATGATCCTCTAGTTGCTCCAAGTTCCAGTTGCAGTGGACGTTCTACAGCTAGTAATGATGATTGTGATGAAAAAAATACACTATTCTTCTAGTATAACACTTAATCGAGCTATCATATCTGGTCGTTGAACCGATTTACAACGAGCTAGTGACATGCACACTTAATAACTACGACACGGTGTCAATGCATCCCCTAACGATCGCCTTAGTGCACTGCTTTTTATCAAAGCCATTTGATATCATTACATATCCCCACTACATCGGATCTGCGAACGTATGGCAATCTTTATCTATGTAACTTTTTTTTTTTATTCATGGTTGATTGCATTCGAAATTTTTGTTACGTGTAGATCGTGATAACTTTTAATGTGCTTCGGATACGAAACTTCATGATCACTGAATAATTTGCGGGGGGATGTTAATGCTGTGACCACTGATCTAACTCAGTCCACCCATTATCTGATAATAATTCTTAATCTTAATTTTCGTTAAAAAATCTGTACTGAAAATACTTTCCATGGTTTGATATCTTTGAAATCAAAAATTGAATGTAATGAAAAATGACACCTTTAAAGGGCATTATCACGGTCGTGGGGCACCCTTTTCTAATCCAACTCGCACTTCTCAGAGTCCTTTGCTGGTAAAATCTGATTCAACGATCCCATTTTAATGATGGCGCCAAAATTCCCTAGTTATTAGGGAATAAATCCTAAATTAGCTCCAAACGCCTCAAAATTACTAATAAAAATGCAAGCTGACCTATTTATTGCAATAATGAAAGCATAAAGTAATTAGGCCTTGTTTAGAAATAACAAAAGGCGTTTTATGCCGTCATTAGGCAGTCGTAACTGTAACATAATTGTCGAGTTACGTGTGCTATTACAGGCTTACGATACGACTGCTTTACGACTACCGAACGATTGCATAAAATACAATAATGAAAAAGTTGTATTAAAGAAAAAGAAGAGTTTCGATGGCAAGCGTCGAATACTTATGAACGGTATAATTGTTGTAGGAGACGGTGCATTCAACGGTAAAACGGCCTTACTTAGAAATTTAAAACAAAACCATGTTGTAGCCTACAACTTGTAGAAAGGCTTAATTAAAGGCAGACTCCGGCCAGGAATGATGAATGAATCACAAGTCTGTATAATTAATGAGACGGTACGCCTAGCACTTTGTGGGACAGACTCCTATATAAACCAGGTGAGATTTGTACGCCGCCATCCTAACCAAAGCAACACACGATACATACAATATTTTAGTCGTGATTGTTGACGTACTCGTAACCTGCAAGCGGGAATGATTTTTAAATCCCCCCGTCACGTCTAAACGTGCGTAAATGCAGATTCATTCCATTTTACGTCGTATTTAATGCCGGGGTGCGCATTAAACCTTTAAACGTTTCGAGTTGTAAACCGAGTCTATGACGAACGGAACGACTAAAGCAAACGGCCTATGACATGTTTGGTACAGTTTAACTTTTGGTACTAAAATTTATTATTTTACTTTCTCTGCCGAATAGGGGGTACAGAATAAAGAGATTTGTAGCAAGATGTGAGTAAGAGTTGATATAATTTTATAATCGTGTCGAGTTTAACCTGGTTTTAGCTTGACACTGACATTATTTTGATGCTGCCGAAATCGAGATTTCATTTTTCAGCAAGTGGCCGTTAAAGATAACAACGCGTTCGAGATTAGTGACATAATATTATTAGTTTATAAACGGAATAAATTTGCAGAATCAGAGCAAGATCTCGTTAGGATTAACAGGGGAATGCATAATTAATCTGGTGCATCACGTAAGTAAGCTGCGTCTACAGACTTGAGGGGGCTTCACTTACTACCTCATTATTTGAATTCGGATTAAAATCAGATTATTTATTTGTTTTCAACAAGCGTGCTCAAAAATGGCTATTGGAGCTGGAAAAACAAGAACACAAGGCAAGTTGGGCTTGCTGCAATCAATCAATAATACAATTATATCTCTTTTCCAACGAAGGACAACGTAGTTACGTTTCCAATTTTTACCTTACTTAGTGAACACGTGCATGACAGTTGCACGTGTGGTAGCGGACTAAGTAAAAAATTGTGATTCTCATAAATCTGGTGCAGTCAAAGAAACGTAATCGCGTACCAGGTTGGAACCTTTGTGCTACTAATGTCATGTTGACATCTCATACATTTGCCAAAGAAATAATTGTTAAATTGATTAATAAAAGGTTCCACATGGTACGCGAGTCAGTTTCCTCGACTTTACCTACAAATCGACTCATACCCGCGCTCCTAACATATTTTTAGGGTTCCGTACCTCAAAAGCAAAAAACGGAACCCTTATAGGATCACTTTTTGTCTGTCTGTCAAGACCCTTTTTCGCAGGAATCCGTAGAGGTATCAAGCTGAAATTCATATCAAATACTCAGGTCTACTGTCCCTTAGAGCTATGAACAAATCAAACTTATAAGCCAACGCAATCAAAAGATACAGCCGTTTATGCTGCAAATTTTCGACACTCGCAAGGGAATCAAAACCTACAGGGTACTTCCCGTGAACTCAGAATCTTGAAATTTGGTACGAAGCAACTTCTTTTAGCACAGATAAAGGAAAAATAGCGAAAAGCGTAATTTTTTTGTTACATCACCACTTGCTCGTTTGTCAACCAGTCGAATAAAAAAAAATTGTAATAAAAATATTTTAACAATTTGTACGGAACCCTCGGTGCGCGAGTCCGACTCGCACTTGGCCGGTTTTTTATTCCTTAGTTCTGCGAACCCATCTAATACAGTTTGCAATGCAATACTAGCTAAAACTCATTTTCTGAATGTTCTTAAATCTTAACAAATTAGACGTAAAGCTGTCCAATCCAAGACTGAGCCAGTGCCGTGTGGAAAGCACCTCTGCTTGCAGTTAACATGCTATTCGAGATGTGCTCGGTAGTGCAAGTAATTTATTCAAATACTCGTCTCTGTGACAACTTTACGTACCTGTATGTTAATATTTGCGTTGCAAGTATAAGCATGGGAAAACATTTATTTAAAGGTAGGTAGTCGCTGAAATTGAAGTGTAAAAAATTGTCGTGTGTTTTGTTTTAGCGGGTTGAAGTTAGGTATTCCTATATAATTGTAATAGTCTCGGATAGAGGCTTTCCTTTATTTTCAAGGGCCGCATTCTAGTTTTCTTCAGTCACATATTGCAGTGGAACGATGAGTCCATCGATCATCTTGTATTGCAGGGCAAGATTGAAGGTAAAAGGTGGGCATGAGGGACGAGTGGAGACGGCTTGTTGTGACCAGACCAGACATGACGACTACAATGACTCCGTCAAGAGTCCAGCGACTAAGAAGAGAAGATTTCAAAATTAAGTCATCATCATCATCATGTCAGCCGAAAGACGTCCACTGCTGGACATAGGCCTCCCCCAAGGCTCTCCACTCAGACCGGTCTTGTGCTTTCCGCATCCACCGCGATCCCGCGATCTTAACCAAGTCGTCGCTCCATCTTGTTCTTGGGCGGGGCACATTGCTCGCAGGACTGATGGCCGATGGGGTCAGAAGGTTCTCGAATGGCGTCCGCGGACCGGGAGACGAGCTGTCGGTAGGCCTCCAACAAAATTAAGTGCCTATTCAGAAATGACGACAGATAGGTGTATGGTATAGATACGGGATGCCATTGGACACAGTTCCCCGAGCCGCCTTGTCAATTTTGTACGACTCAAAATCGCACCGAGGCTTACTCAGGGGGAACCCGACTATTGTGTAACTGGTCGTTACAGACTTCCTTATATAGGGAAGGTCTATGCTCAATCAATAGTCAGTCTTTCGACTGATGTAATTATGTTGATGACGTCTTAATATTATCGAACTACCGAAAGCTTAAACTTTGACTATTTTAATCTTAAACAAATCACCACTAAATAAACCGTAAAACGTAAACAAGTCAGTTTACTATCAAAGCTAAACAACCAAAACGTAGTAGTGCAAGTATATTCAAATACTCGTCTCTGTGACAACTTTACGTACCTGTATGTTAATATTAGCGTTGCAAGTATAAGCATGGGAAAACATTTATTTAAAGGTAGGTAGTCGCTGAAATTGAAGTGTAAAAAATTACCGTATGTTTTGTTTTAGCGAGATGAAGTTAGATATTCCTATATAATTGTAATAGTCTCGGATAGAGGCTTTTCCTTTATTTTCAAGGGCCGCATTCTAGTTTTCTTCGGTCACATATTGCAGTGGTGCAGGATAAGATTCAAAGTAAAAGGTGGGCATGAGGGACGAGTGGAGACGGCTTGTTGTGACCAGACCTGACATGACGACTACAACGACGCCGTCAAGAGTCCAGCGACTAAGAAGAGAAGATTTCAAAATTAAGTCATCATCATCATCATGTCAGCCGAAAGACGTCCACTGCTGGACATAGGCTTCCCCCAAGGCTCTCCACTCAGACCGGTCTTGTGCTTTCCGCATCCACCGCGATCCCGCGATCTTAACCAAGTCGTCGCTCCATCTTGTTCTTGGGCGGGGCACATTGCTCGCAGGACTGATGGCCGATGGGGTCAGAAGGTTCTGGAATGGCGTCCGCGGACCGGGAGACGAGCTGTCGGTAGGCCTCCAACAAAATTAAGTGCCTATTCAGAAATGACGACAGATAGGTGTATGGTATAGATTACGGGATGCCATTGGACACAGTTCCCACGGAGCGAGCCGCCTTGTCAATTTCGTACGACACAGGGCTCAAAATCGCACCGAGGCTCACTCAGGGAGAACCCGACTATTGTGTAACTGGTCGTTACAGACTTCCTTATATAGGGAAGGTCTATGCTCAATCAATAGTCAGTCTTTCGACTGATGTAATTATGTTGATGACGTCTTAATATTATCACTTTTCTTTCAATTTTATTTTCTCAGAACTACCGAAAGCAATAAACTAGGACGGTTGACTATTTTAATCTTGAAACAAAGGGGGTCACCACTAAATAAACTGGAGTGGAGACGTAAAATGTATCGTAAACACGTCCTCAGGTCCGTGCCATTTTCTTAGTTTACTACAAGATTAAATAGATAAAAGACTCGGTATCCTCTAAGCGCCACATAAACAACCAGTTGCTTATGTTAACGTGTTCTTTCACACGGGGACGCTCACTACTCGTACTATTACTTACTCGTAGTTGACAAGTAAAACTCATTATAAATATTTTTATAACAGTTACTTCATCATTGTTTTCAGCATATTAAGTATAATGGATACAATTTCGATGGAGCCTGCAAGGAAGGAAAGTAACTCTAAATACTGAAAATGAAAATTTACTCACAGGAAATGTTCCTTTATTTTTAACCAAATGTTATTTTTTTGAACTTCACGTTTTTTTTTAATTTGTTATTTAAATTTAATGGTTTCCCTTACACTTAATTTATCACGTTTGTTAAACGGATTTGATCCTTAATTAACCCTATCGATTGATGGCATAAAAGTATAATGTGGTGTTATTTTTGTAGGTATTTTAACCGGTTCAATTTTCGGGCGTAGCAAACGTATTTTCAAAACTTTTTTCATATGCATTTTGAGTTTTTTTTTCTCGTATACACGAAATTTACACACGCCATAGAATTGCTTCGACGGCGTATATGAATTTTCTCACGAAGTTTTTTTTTCATCGAAAAGCTCATTGTAAAATTTCAAACTTAAGTAGGTAGTTTCGCATATGATTCCCAAAAAAATCAAAAATGCTAGGCCAGGCTCGAACCCACGACTCTCTGCATGAGATGTTTGTTGAGAGGCAGGAGAAGACAAACAAATAAACAAAATAAATGGGAATTGAAGTGATCAACCAAATATGTACTATCAGTGGTTTCACAACTCGTTGGGCAACAACCAAATGGACTGCCGTAATGTGTGGCCATGGCCAATATCATGAAATATGGAAGCTTTTAGCCGCATTTTCAATTATATTCAATTTGGAAATTTGATATTATTGAACTGATATTGGATCTTTGAACCAAGTTTCAGCAACTATTAGCTGCGGTACTTCGATAGTTGTGTTCTGGCGAGGATGCATGATATGACAGGAAATCCCACAGAAGAAAGATTGTATGGCTGTTAGTTTGTTACTTCATCACGTCTAAACCAATAAACTGATTTAGGGAGCGTTCAAGTATTTCGTAACGCAATTTTGGGGTCTTGTAAAACTTTACGATGCGTTACAGGGGCTGGAGGGGGGTTCAAACAATGCGTTACGTCACAGTGTTCTTGTAACAAGTACATACTATATTGTCCTCAAAAGTGAGAAATTCGCACCATGAGTTGTTCTTGGCCTTATAAATGCTCTCATGCTGAGTTGCCAGTGTGACTATGCCAAAAAATGACAACTTAATTCGGAAAACGGCTAAAGAAAAGCTAAAAAATTGAAATGGTCATTTTGGTGTTACGTAACCTTTAGGGGTACAGAAAAATGTTACGCCGTGTTACATTGGGGAGGAGGAGGGAGGGGGGTCAAAAATCTCCAAAAATTGCGTTACGTATTAATTGAACGCCCCCTAAGATGAAATTCGGCGTACAAATAGTTTGAGTCCTGGGGAAGGACAAAGGATAGTTTTTATCCATGAAAATTGTAACTTATAATTCAGGCTTCTAGTTTTATCTACAACGAAGTTATAGCGGGTCGAAAATGGCCTGATTTGCTTCGAGAAAAGGATGGTATGCCGTGCCGCGCCTGCGCGGACGGAGTCGCGGGTAACGGCTAGTTATTAATAAAAGAAATACTAACACTAGATACCACTTGAAAGGCGCCCATGCTGTCCTATTCCCACTGGATTGCCTAATATTTACAAAACAGGACAACAGGACGCACACGATTTCAGAAAGACGTAAGCTGTCTGACACCACGCATCTGCCAGAGACAATTCAATCTATCCAAACGTTATCAATGCTTCTCTGATGATTTTAGTATTGCGTGTATCTAAGTGCAGTGGTGATCATTTACAATAAACTAACCCGCTTGAAACGTTTCCTACCCATTTTACGTATAAAAAAATACTTATGATTTTTTTCTTCGTTCTCAGCCCCCGTGGAGTGCAGAGCTCCATTCAGTAAACCACTAGATATTAATACCTAAAAAGAGCCACAGCGAATGAAAAAGCAGCGGCTTCACTTAGCAACATAAACGCGCAATGCGTAATAAAATTAATAAATTGAAGTTACGCAAGATCTATTCGTTTTAAATAATTAAAAATTAAACAAAAATGCGGTAAGCGGTAGGTATTAAATTTTTTTGGTGGATAATTGAAGGTAACAAGGCAACTTTTAGTACAAAAGTAATCGCAAAAAACTTTAGTTGTATTAAGCGTCATTTCAAAGGCAGAGTAACTAAAAATATAAAATCATCCAAATCTCATTAATTATACTGCTACAAAACAGTAAGTCACAAGTAACCGAGCTGGTTAGCGTCTGTCTTAATGATGTCTTTAGAATTGAGGGTCTAAGGATTTCGTATAGTGTGCGGAATCTTTTAAGTTAAGGTATATTTTATACCATAAGCTGCTATTTACTTTTAAACTACTAATAATTCTCAAGCAATCCTAGACGTTATTCTTTTCCTTGTAAATTTGATATGTTTCCTACCATACCTGAATTTTTTCAAATTTTTCCACCCAACAGTTAAGATTTTAGAGAGGGGAGGGGACGGGGGAGGGAAATCACCCCCACATTACGTCTATGGGAGCAACTATAAAAAAAAAATTTTTTAGTGTTTATTATTCTATCACTGTCGGCGTGACTGATATGTATAATCATGCTAAATAACATCTTTCTAGTACTAACAGTCTCTGAGCTTAGACAGACATGGCGAAACTATAAGAGTTCCTAGTTGATTATGGAACCTAACCTAAAACCATTTTTGATATAAAAGGGGCTTTTGTTGCTGTCTGGATTTGTCAAATAATCCAAACGTAAAATTATGTTAAACTTGTGTTTTATTTTCACGTTTTAGCCTAACCATCTAAACCATCGCGCACAGCAATATACTTCTAAAACTACAACCTCTGTGGCGTAGCTGGCGCATGCCCGCGGGCCACGCTGAGATTAGCTGCACCGGGACGCAATTGGGCCCCGTGAAATGTTAAAGTGGAACGTAACTGTTTCCCAGGATTCCTACGTGAAGATAGTTAACTTAATTTGATAACTGTTGAATTTTCAAATATTTAATGTATTATGTTGTAACTGAGTGACTGAGCTTCACACAAATCCATTGCCACAGAACGTGACATATTTAGGTACTTACTTTCTGTGAGCAACTTTACCCATCATAGGCTCTATAGTAATAAAATGTGCTATTAATTATCGCTTAGTAAAATTTATTTTAGTGATTATTTGTTAAATAAAAAAAAACACTGAAATTAATATAAAAATAATGCGAGAAATATTTACTTTACCATTTATGTAACCCGAGTAGGAAACTTATTAAAATTCGGCAAAGCCTAGTCAAGAACTTTCAACAACGTTTTATTACTACCAAGGCATTATAATTATAATTATACTAAGCGATTAAAAAAACCACAGTCAAAGACAAAAAATTCAGCGTTATTATAGCAAGTGCGCCCTTTCAGTAAAGCTGTTGCATAATACATGGTGAGAAGCTGTGTTGTTCTCCAACCAATCCGCTCACTTATTTATTATGTGTAGTTTAATTCCAGAGCCCGCCAAGAAAGTATTCGACTAGAAACAACCTGTAAAACCTGTGTGTGTGTTTGTACTGTATTGTATTGTAAAATGTGGAACAAGTCACAGATAAGGTTTGAAGACCTTTGCCTGATTCCCAGAGTGGCTGACTTACTGATTGATTAACGTCCAGCAAAACTCATGGCTTGGCTTGGAAAGCTTACATGGAGGCTCTGTTTAGGAATTAGTCCGGTAATATTGGACAAATTTTGCAAAATTCCCATGGGATAGGAGTTCTGCAACGGGTAAAAACGCGGGTGCAAATTACTTATAAATTCAAATAATTATTATATCTTTCTAACCTTGGTTAGTAAAAAAAAAACACTTGGATTGATAAACAACTAAAACTGAAGATATAATCTCCTGTTACATATCTTCTCTACTTAGAAAAAATCTCTTATTTGTGATCAATACGTCAACAAAAATCTTAAAATATTGTTCATAAAGTTTACTCAGAAAAAATATCGATTTTGAGGTAGTTTTTTTTAACCCTTAATAAGGCCCCATTTATTGGAGCATACTACCACAGAATCAAAAGCAGCTATCGAATACATACCTGGCAAAAGATTTTTTTAAGGCTAGTAGTCTTTTCAATAATTACACTGAATATTGTGACTTATTACTAAAACAATAAGGTTGAATTTCCAAATCAATGCATGTGGTCGTAAAACGCCTCTTCCTTATTAAGGGTTAAAGCAGTGACCATATAATATAGCTAAAAAGCCATGTGACAAAATTGATATGCATTTTCATCATCCCTTTTTACTATTCCGTAATCAGACAATACTAAGATAATAGCAATCTCTTGTAGCTACCCAACTCACGCCCATGCTTTCCTTGGAACTTGCAGGTCAAGCTCTATGCAGGCTCAATAGTAGCAATAATTTACAACGAGCGCATCGCATATATATTGTAAGCAATTTGTCTGAACAATGAGAGATTTTTAGCTTGCAGCAAGAGACTGGTAAGTCAAGCTTTTGGTGCGTGGTGCAAACGATACTATCTATCAATAAATACACTAGAAATTTACTCCAAGAAACAAGTATTAATAGGTTAAAAATTACAGAACTAATAGCTTTTACGATATTGGATGCATAGGTATTAAGAGAATAAATACTGACAAGCAAAATAAAGCCAAGCCAGCCAAGTGCAACTCCTACACAAAAAAATCTTCACATTCGGACCCAAAAAAAGGAAACAAAAACTTTGTTGTATGGAGATCCCCTAAACTTATATAACGATATTTTTTTATTGAGAAACAAACAGTCATACAGGTATATAAACATGAAGTATATTAGTTTTACTTTTATGAGTTGTTATAGCAGCCATAATATATTGAAACGCAGAAACTTTCTAGTATAAATATTACGATTCAATACATACTGCCGTGTGACAGACAGACGGACAGAAAGTATAGGCTTAGTAATAGGATCTCGACGCAAACACTTTGACTACGGAAGTCACTTAATCAACTTCTTATAGTGTACCGGAATTAATAACATCGTTATAATTTGAGTAGATACTACAATAGTAGATTGTACAACGAGAGCATAAAACGAGCCGTTTTACCCAAGACGTTTATATAGCCACCCGAGCCAGTACGCCGAGGGTAAAATGGGTGTAATGCTCGAGTTTTACACTCTGCTTTTCACTTAGATTGCGAGGAAATCAAATAGCAATAGTGGAAACAATAATTCACTTTCTATGTACCTTTTATTTTTATGCATAAATATAATAAATCTATTTTTTTTATTTTACTGATTTATTTTGATTGATTTGAATTATTTTAAAAAATATGTTATAGAAACTTTTTTGTTTGTGGCTGTTGTCACCTAATTAGCTTGGTCTTAAGTTAGTGTTAGACGAAGAATTTATTTTATGCACTAGAGCATAAAAAGTCATTTTATGACACCTAGATACAGCATAAACACGAACTTTACGAGCATGAGAAGTGAAAAAAATATTTGTGGTCAAGGTAACTCTGCATGTTCATTGACAAAGCCCTCCATAAAGAATTACTTGAAAGGGTCTCTTCTATTCGGTATGATTCTTTGAATCCTTCTATTGGCGGAATCCCGTTGCTCGATTGCCTCATAAACCTCATGCCTTACGCCGTTTGCTTAGTGAGGAGCCTACACGGCCTCTGGCAGATACCATCGACTATCGCGTCCTAATCGCCTATTGTGCCGCGATAACGATCAGGATATGCAGACCTGTCCCACAGATCACTGGATGCAGATTATTCAGTCTCAAAGACCTGGCCTGTTATTTCTAGGGAACCATTGCTACTGACAACTAAGACACGCTCAGAAGACTTCGAATGCGCGGATTAATTAGGATTCTTAGTAATTTTTCTACATGCAATATTATGCGATGATAACCCACTTGACAATATTGTGTGTGTGTGTGTGTAACTTAACACATACATAGGCTACTTTTTATCCCAATAAATGCATGGTAAATGTAGGTAAGTGTTAAACTTTCATTACCAAGTTTCGATAAATTGTTGCTGGGTGCATTTAAAAACGCGCTTTTTCATTAGTAAATATTTCTTCAACAGAAAAAAGACGATAATCAGACTTAAACGTGAGCAAAGCCGCGGACAAAAGTTTCTTGCCTATATTATGTCAACAGTTAAAACAAAACACGTACAGTTGTTACTTACCATTTTTATGTGTTACTCATGTAATCGTAATCATGTTCAAAAATTAAAAATGATTTTACCGAAATTTGCAGCTATGGATTTAATTCTGGAATTAAATGATTTCATTCCATTCCAATAAAGAATCAATTAGATATGTAATTAGACGGGTACACAGATGACTGAGAATATTGTATCGACTATGCTTAATTAAATTACGATGTTTTCCTCTTTAAACTTCAAAAAAGGAGCCGATTACTTAGTCAAGTGTGGACCGATTTTCAAAATTCTTTTTTTAAGTATTCGAAAGAGTACTCTTCTGAGGTAGTCCCATTGTTACCAAGTCAAGATCTGATGATGGGATCCTAGAGAAATCAAGGGCAAACCTCAAATTTTATGCACACCTATGGTGATTTTGGCATTTTTGGTAATTTTTGTGAATTGGACCTCATGAGGAAGAACGTAGATGGCACATAGAACTCGTCAAAGCTAAGTAATGCTCGCGCGTCTATAAATGATCATGATTCATATACCTAGATAAGCGATTAGTCCGAAGAAGAAGCTTTAAGTTAACGACTCTTCCGAAGCCGGAAGGTAGGCAACAAAACTCTGTTATAAAACAACTTAACTAAGCCGTATTTGGGCTTAATGAAATCGTTCTGTGATGTAGCTACTTTGGCTACAAATCACTAAAAAGTGAGAAATAAAGAATTTTTTTAACAAAAAAGTAAAACGGACTCCAAAAAATTAAAAAATAACAAAAAATAGATTTTTGAAGTTTTACTTTTTGATAAAAAAAATCTTTTTTAATTGATTAGTTACCTATAACTAATAAATATATTAAGTACGACCTAAAAATGTTCTTAAAATAATCAAATAGAACATTCGCAAAAGTATAAGCATACAAAAGTTAACAGACGATTTAGATTCTTACTCTGCTGTGCTTCGTTCCGCGACCAACGTCACACGGATTACGGACAGCTCTTTACACCTAAAGGAACACTAAGAAGGGATTTATCTAAATTCTCCTACAAATAGGAAGCCAGCTTTTTCAGTTTTCTACTAGGGCAAAGTCTTAAACAAACACACTGATGTTATTATAATACATTCGAGCTGCTCAGTAGTTTTCTAGTGACAACGTGCTCTGTTTCTTACATTGATATGCGCAAAAAGTAAGTGCTTGGATAACCTTAACACGTTTTTTGTACAAAGTGATTCTGCTGAATTTATGATGAGTATACTATTTTATTTCCCACACACAAGACAGATGTTATCGTGACGGTACAGCTTTCTAATGATGGTTCAAAATAGAGCATCCATAATGATGCTATCTCTACCTTATAAATGACCTTCTTGAAGATCTATCGATCTGCTGACGGCATTATGCAACGCACAGGCAATGGAATGGATGCAATTCAAGTATAATTGCACGAAAAATAGTAAAAGTAAAAAATATATAAAACTATTTAAAGCATAGTTTATCAATTTCATCACCATCTGTAGACGACGCATGTACAAAGTTTAAATAAAGAGTTTACTACCTAACAATTGGCCACTAATAAAATTAGAAAGCAAGCCAGGCGGAAAGGAAACATAATTATAACGAGAGTCCTGTCATAGCGCCCTTGTCCGCTCCCGCTCTGCGTGTTTAATTTTACATAACTATTAAAAAGTTCTTTTATTTCATTAATTTACACTCCAAAGATCAGTTATACAGTCTACAACGTCCCACTGCTGGGTACAGGGCTCCTCTGAGAATGAGAGGGTTTGAGCCGTAGTTCCCACGCGGACCCAGTGTGGATTAGGAACTTCACAGACACCATTGATTACTTTGCAGGTTTGTACAGGTTTCCTCACGATGTTTTCCTTCACCGTAAAGCTCGTGGTACATTTCAAATGCAATTTCGCAATGTAGTTTCGAAAACTCAGCGGTATAGGTCAAACCACTAGGCCATCAAGGCTTAGGAAATTATATCATCATTGATCATATTTTTATTATTATTACTTGTCCACATTTTAATCAACCTATTATGAACAATAGGGATACACGAGACATAACTATACTACGGATTCAACCATTTTACTGCGACAAGTATATGTATACAATCGTCTAAGAACTTTAAATTGTTGAGAATGTTGTAACGTTTTCATAGTTAAAATAATCGGTCACATTCCGAAATCCTGATTCAAAATTCAGAATTGAAAGTCACTAGCCAATGTCGAAGGCAATGGCACTAGGCAATGTTCGCATGTCGTAGAGCCCCAAAACAAAACGATCGAAATAACATTTTCCATCAAATTGATTTCTGCTCTGTTTGACTTGACCAACGTACAACTGGGACGTGTTTTGACACAGAAACGGTGTCACTTCCTGTGACCCGCAATTATTAGGTAATCGCTGGCCGATGAAAAAACGTGATTTTACCCTATTTGGACATCAAATAAAATTGCCATTAGTATCGGATTTTAGCTCTTTAATCTTCTAATCGGACGGTGATGTCTATATTATTTTCAGCGAGAAATCATCTGGCGTATTGTGTATAGTGGTATTGTTATCGTAGTATCTTATGGACCAGAACTCAAGCATTAGGTAACCTACAAGGGATATTAAACTGTATCCACGGGTAATTTCCGTGAAAAAGTAATTGTATATTTTTAATATTTTCAGCCTACAAATCGCTATTACGAATTTAGCCTCTATCTCTATAATGAGTATAATAGAGGCTTTTGACGAAATTATAGCGATGAAGTGAACCAAAGTTCTCAATCCACATTGGGCCCGCGAGGGAACTGTATACGGCCCAAGTCCTCTTGTTTTGAGAAGAGGCCTGTGCCCTGCAGTAGGACATATATAGGCCGAGATGATAGCGATGACCTCTGATTACTCTTGATACTGAAATCAGTAGCAAATGGTAGTCTGTTGTTAGTGAGCGTTCACGACATTGAACCTAGAAATAGGACAACAAATACAAACTTTGATAGAACACTGTCATTTCTCGAAACACTCAACAGAGATGCTTTATATCAACGCAACAGTGAAGAACTTGTAACTTTCCTTTTTAATGGTTTTCGTCTACTAATATTAGACATAATATTTATTACGTAATTACATCACAATTGCATTTCGCACTTACCAGCCTCCTGATCTTTGACTAGATCGTGCGAAATGTCTGGAGGTTTATTTAACACATTCGCTGCCACATTCGCTACGCGCTACGCTCGTAACGCGTAGTAGCGTTCTTCCGCTTTGTAGCGAAAACTGCCTACGAACATAGAACGCGCCTAGCGGGTTCTTGGCACTGAATGTGTGGTAATCATGGTCTACACTTCGTTTTATTTAGCATTAGAAAAAGGGTAAACAATCTTGATGAGTCTTTTTATTGAAAAACGTTTAGAAAAAATCAGTAACTATTACTTATGATACCAAAACCATGTAAATGATCATATGGCCTTGCTTATATTGTTACATATTTGCTGTGACTTATTTTATAAAAGTGTTTTTCAATAAAAAGACACGTCAAGGTACCTTCTTTCTAACGCTATAAAAAAAAACGAAGTATATAATCCATCTCAGACTCAGAATTGTAGCCGGCCGGGGCGTCCGGTGGATGGACCAGGTTGAGAAGGATATCGGCCAGCTACAGCAGCTCGAGTGGCGAGACGTAGCCTAATGCTGAGCAGAGTAGCCTTTTCTTGGTGTCAGAGGCCAAGACCCACTTCGGATCGCTGAGTCATCGTAATAAGTACATCGTGCACAGCATTTTCTTTTCAAAGTACTTGCACAACAGGGGCCAATGTTTAAAACTTTCACTCGTTCCAGACAAATGTGAGCAAGAGTAATATGATTTCAAGTTGGTTCTACTTTGATGCCGTTGACTATACTATACTGTATTTTATCCTAATTCAAGCTTTTAGTTTTCGCAGCAATATCCTTGTTCCTGGTGCCCAATTCGTCAACCCTTTTTCACTTCGTGCATAATTAATAACGATGCAACTTCGTAATGATAAAACACATGAACACCGTTCCCACACAACGTTTATTTATTCAGGAGTTAGCGTGGTGACAGGCAAATTAACCAACACCCAAGGGAAATTATACCCTGATTGTAACGGATCTTAAAAAGTGGAATAAGTTGTACCAAACTATGTTTTGTCCGTAAATGAGTTAGACGGTGTGATATTATAGGGCAATAGCATTTCTTAATATTCCTAAGAAATTTGAGTTTTTTTTTATATCATTCAGTGGAGTCATGTGTTCTTACGAATACTATAAATGCGAAAATAAATAAGTCCGTAGGTATATATCCGTTACTTTCTCACGCTTAAACCGCTGAACCGATTTATTAAATAATATTTGGTATGGAGATACTTTGAGACCCCGGGATGGATATTGTTTTATCCCGGAAAACTGCACAACGGTAGAATAGCGATAAACAAATTATATGGAGGCAAACATTGGCAACAGCTTTATGAATTATCAAAAAGAAAGTTGTGTTATTATCATTAAATACATTACAAACCAAACTCTTATTTTCTTTACTTGGTGGTACATAAGTATTTTTTCCTGCTTCCCTATTCTCAAAAAAAAAGTCTGCCTCTTCCCTTCATTCTCCTCGCCACTCGCGCTATTCTTATAAGGTGAGAAAATATTTAAATGGTTGAACTTTGTAAACTCTGTAACACCACGAATGTATTAATCTCAACTAGTGGAATATATTACACTCGGGTAAAACTACAAACTTTCACAGACGAATTAATCAAGGGGTCATAAACGAAACGTGCGTTATAAAATATCGCTCAATCGAGCAAAAAACAAAAGGACCCCGAGGGCAGTTATTGATTTATTGTTGGTAAAACTCAGAAGCATCTGTTGGGTAGTGAAATTGGTTTGTTAATTATGTTTTAACCGTAAATGTTTGGTGACGCGTGCGAAATTTTTTTTGGCCTACTCTTACGTGACGCATTGATCGAGCAAATCCGAAAATCATTATTGTTTTGTCACTAATAATGTGGTACTAGCCCTTGTCCATTCGCAATAGTTTTTCCCTTTACAGAACAAAATCATTTCACTTGATTATTATACTTTATGAGTAGGTATGATGAAAACCTTTTTTTTTAATAGTGGATGCTATTAACTATGCCATGCGATGACTAACTAAATGGTGATTTTTAATATCGATGATAGCATGTCTTAGAGTTATACTGCCAGTTCAATTGGAGTGCAGCGATATCCGCAGAGATTTGGTGGATTTTATTTTTTAAAATAAATTTAATGACATTTTCACTATATTGCACAAAATTTCTGCTCGATGCGCGTAAAGCGTGCATCTTACAGATGTCGATAGAATTACGCTAGAGTACTTAGGTTTATTGTCTAGTGCAGGCATTAAAGGTTGTCTTAAATAAATCAACGTAGTGAATTATTATACTCCGTGTTGGACAAAGAGTTACCAAATTACACCAACAGGCATTCTCTGAGTGAAATTACTTAGCACTATTCAAACAATCTGATTTATTGGGCAGACAGCGAACGGTTTCATATTTACAAACACTTTGGTTTCTATTCTCTTGTACCAAACTTACATATACCAGGTACAGTCAAGGGCAAAGATATCGAGACGGCCAAAGTTGCAAAAATATGTATACACGGCCTTAATGTTAAGTGCATAGAGTCGCGTATACATATTTTTGCAACTTTGGCCGTCTCGATATCTTTGCCCTTGACTGTACTTACTTTAGATTTTAGGAAAATACCCAATTGCACGCGTACTTTTGTTTCCACTCTAAACTACTGTTTTTTTTTTCAGGTCTTCGCACTAAAAAAACATAGTAGTCAATATTCGCAGTATTTTGTAACAGTAAGTGGGGATATTAGAAATAGCCCACATTTAAAAGCTTTAGAATTACATTCTATGTAACATCCAGAATGATCTACACTTGTGCTAGTTGTCATAGTCAGTTATCCTCGGTGAAGAAGTGATGGCGTTAATAACGAGTACCAGTACCTATATTTAATGGAGTTGAAGATCGAATGTCAATATAATTAATTTCCGACTTTTAAACAGCATCTCTCTCGCATCAGTGCGTTTAAACTGGGCTTTAGAGTCATCTAAAACATTCCATTATGAATCCGTAAAGCGAAGAAGTTTAAGTGTTAACCGAGCGCTGCAATATTACGCAACGCACATTTTTTCTCGTACACTGTTGTTCATATTTCAATGCAAAAGTTTTGCATTAGGAAGCAAGATTACACGCTCAATAAAATTGACTTCAGCAAAAAAGACTTCCACAGAATCACCCCTGGTAAAGCCGAATGCACATAGCAGGGCGACTAAATAGTCGCCCAAAGGAGAAGCAATACTAGTTCATACTAAAAATAAAAATACTTATATAAAAAAAATGTTGCATGTCCAATGTGTTGCGTGTGACACTATTGTAAAATTAAGAGCATTTGTTTGTCTCACCACGAAAACAAAGCATTGGTGGTTCTGATTGGATTCCCAGTAGAAAGAAGTAGTAGCAATAGCAAAAAAGAAGAAGTAACAGTAGTACAGAAGTAGCAGTAGCAAAAAATATCTGGCTTGGTAAAATCTAATGAATTCTACGTTCACTTGTATGCACGTTGTGTCATTAGATGTAATTATCTGAAGACTTACTGCATGATTTTAAATCAACCAAGATAAAACTGAACCAAAACGTGAAAACAACCGATAGCTGATGGTTTTCTAATATATCGCTCCACTTTCGCAGTGGTCGCCAGTCTTTAAAAGCTTCACTATAAATCAGAAAAAGGTCGAATATGCCTCACTTCAGGGGCTGGTGACGTTGGTATCTGAATTTATTTCTCTGTTTTTGAACGCAAGCAAACTGTACCTACTCGTTATTTAGTATGTGCATCTGATTTAGTTTCGTCGTATGCATTTTTACAAGTTTATATTTGACTTGCAACATTCGTACGTAAGTTTACATATGTGTTGTGGTTTCAAATATTTGCAAATGATTTTTCAACCGTTTTCCACGACAATAATCATTGTCTATTTCATTTCTTATCAATTTTGGATATCAGCCCACTAAGACAGATCGACCTATAAACATTATAATTTATTCATCGCAGTTGCTCGCTCTCTAAGATCTACTAATGTGTACTTGAGCTCGACCACAACTTCTTGTAATTGAAGGCGCAACGTGCGTTTTTTATATTCATTGCGTGTGCTACCAGGTAACTACTGTGTGGAATGCGTTTTGGCCATGCAGTGAAAAGAGAAAACACTCACCGCGCCGTCGGTCGCGTGTAAATGTATCCGGACCGTAGAGTATTAGGTAAGTTGATTCAGTAATAAATAATGAATTTGCTAGTCCGTCAATATTCGTAGAGTTGGCTAAGTCTTACGCTGGTGGTGAAGCAAGTACCTTTTTGTTGGTATTACTAAAGTTTCTATGCGTAAAGGAAATGGAAACAAATGACAGGATTGCTAACAGACTTATAATACATAAACGCACAAATGAAACTATGTTTAGTTACCAGTGTCAAGAGATATTTCAATAGTATAAGAAAAATAATCAACTCTTCTTTTTTTGCCACATTCAGATTAATAATACTAATTTAAGACCTATTTATAACTGTAAAAAGAAAAGCCCTGCGGTTAAAATTCGCAACAGAAGCTCTAGCACAATGTAGCAATTGTTCTGTGTGACGTTTAGATGGCACTATATCAGTCCATACCAGTTAGTGTGGATTGAAGTACTGACCAGCATTGTTATCCAAATAACACATGCTTACCGTATTAAGTCGATGCCATTAACCGTTTTTAAAGTTCCGCTCCTGCGCGGACCAGGATCGTTCAGATCACCAGAATTTCACTACCAGATTATTGTATGTACTCTACCTCCACAACTAAAAGCCAGCAAAAAATAAGGTTTTGGTAAAAAAAACATTTTTAATACAAGCTTTTTTCGCTGACTGTACTTGTATTGTCACCCAAACAACATTTACATACCAAAATTCAAGTCGATGCCATTAACCATTGAAGAGTTCCGTCCTGTGGAGACGACCCTGGTCAGACTACCAGAATGTCACTACCAAATGTTTATGGGCGGTGGTGATCTCTTACCATCAGGAGACCCTGAAAGGAGACTTATAAAACTAATCTAACCGAACCTAAAGGGTTCTACGCGATGGCTCTGAAATAAATCCTGAAATATTTACAGTTTTAGAGTTTGCGAAATGAAAAGTTGCAAAATGAAACAGGTTGCCAAACGTTACGTTGAGAAAAGGCAGTACTCGCGAAATTGCAATCATATTAAATCAAATGACAGTTTTTGTATGCGAAATCAGTCAATTGATTACGATCGCGATCGTCAGAAACGATCAGCAATATGGCCACAGGAGAAGCGATGGACATCCACCACTATGAGACGGGTCACGGCACGCCTTGGTTTAATTGTTTGTTGACTAGGCTAATCCCATTTATTTATACTGGGATAGATTTATCCCACTATAAATAAATAAATATAATATAAATAAATATAATAAATAAATATAATAAATAAATATAATAAATATAATAAATAAATATAATAAATAAATATAATAAATAAATATAATAAATGTGAAAGGTTGTTACTCTATTTGTTTGTTTGTTACTTCATCACGTCCAAACCACTGAACCAGTTTAGATGAGTATACAGATAGTTTAAGTCCAGGGGAAGGACAGGCTACTAAAGGCTAGTCTAAAACTATAAAATAGTGTTATACACCTCGTAATTAGCAGGCAGACATATAACCTAACCAACCATAGAGGTGTAGAATAAAGAACGAAGTGAAGAAGAAAATCCAAAGAGCCCCGGTGGTGAAATCATAATATGTTTAAGGATTTTTTACTTATAAATTATAGTTTTTCCCTCGCGTACAATTTTATATCTGTAATATTATTTCAACCAATTTAATTATCTTCCAACTACTCTCCAGAGATCAACTTAATATCAATGTTATAAAATAAGGGATCCTTAAAATAAAGCTCATAAATAGTCAATAGTTAGTATTCAGTTTCAGTACTGTTTATTTTAAGTTAAAGGATCAATAATAGCAATAACCGAACAAATTTAAGAAGTTTTCAACTCAGTTAAATCCTAATCGTTATATGTTTCTTTTTTTCTCCAAAAAAGAAATATACCTACCATCAAATAAGTTTTTATTAAAAAAATATTTTATAGAAGCTTTTGTGCTGACTGTACCTTTTATTATTGTACCAACTTAGATTGTCATCTGAACTACATTTCAGTACCAAGTTTCAAGTCGATGCTATTAATCATTGAGGAGTTCCGTCCTGCGGAGACGATTCTGACTAGACCACCAAAATATCACTTACAAATGAATCTATCTATACTACATTTACAATCTGACTACTGGAAGTGGGCTAAATGAACGCCAAGATTTGACCCAACAAACAGGTTACTTGCCCTGCCTAAAGCTTGTAAAAAAAAAACTCGCGTTCGTTTCTCAACAATATAGGTAGGTACTTAACTAAACACCAAATGTAAAAATACTAATATATTACTCGTTTTACTAATTACTGAAACATAATAAATAAGAAAGTTTTTCATTTAGAAGTTAACAATCCGACATGTTTTTGTTTTACTCAAAAACGTAGGTATGCGAATTCTACAGTAAAATTTGTAATCTAGACAAAAAAATACTTTTACGTCAGGTTAATGAAAAGTTAAATTAATACAGTTATATTTCCATTTGAGAACACAATGTTTCATCAGTGGGAATATTTTAATTTGCCGGTTTCACGAGAGCCTTCGTTACATCAGTGCTAGCTTTGAAGTCTGATTTGCACGTATACGGACGTTCGTAATATTGTGATGGAATATTTACACGTGGCACAAAGCACTTCAGTCCTCGTTACTACATGATACCATGGTTACTAGAATACGTATCCGTTTCAGTTTAGTTTCCATGCATCACGTTTGTACAGATTTTTAAAACAAAAGCAACACAAACTTTTCCACTTTCATGGCCCTAGAGGCCGTTAGTTTTAGGAACAACCTGTATAAACAAGAAAATTGTAAATCTGGAAAATATTTTTTAAACTAAATATTTCAGCCTTAAGAGCCTTTTGCCACATACCTATTTGTAACGTGTTTGTTTCGTTTTTGCTTTTGTATGTGTCCTTTTTTTAATCTGTTGTGTTTCTGTTTATGTTCATTGTATTGTTATTATTAGTGTGGCAATAAATGTCTATTATTATTATTAATTATATTTACAGCAAGTTTTAGGTCAATCTTATCACTAGAAGTGATATTAAGCTTGCAAGATTTTACCTTAACAAACAAATAGGCATTACAATTAAACAAAAACTTGATTATGTATAACTTGATGATAATGCAAATGTAATTAATTACACAAATAGCTATTGTACAAATGTATTTTTTTTTGTAACCGATTCCTAATAGCTACTTAATCTTATTTATTGGATGCCTCTTGATTCGATTAAATTTTAAGTTCAGTACCTGTTTTTGTACATTATATTTATAAAGTTTTCAAATTACCAAATAAGCTAAAGGAGCAACCATGCAATCACATTATAAAAAAAAAATCTTTAAGAAATATTCCTAAGCCAAATAGCAAGAAGTCCACGATATATAACGTAAAAAAGTCCGTCTTGAAACTATTAACTTCAATCAAAGAATCGTGGACGTTTTTTTTCCGAATCCGGTCGCAAATTCCCCCTTGATTTATGGTGGCGAGTCCAAGAAGGGGGAGGTAGCCGTTAGGAATTTCACTCGTGGACGGAACTTAGACTATTTGATGAAATACCTTAGAGGAAATTTTAATTGAGTTTCGTAAAGCTGACCATTTTTTCCAGTTTGCCTAGTTCTCGATCATCAATAGTTGCATCTACCACGACAAGTTCCACTTCACTCAGACCATCTTAATTAAAAACAATCACAAATATAGAATCCGTAGTTTTTGCAAAATTCATTTATTTCTATAATAGGTCTAGGTAGAACTTCTACACATCTATGCTGGCAATAATTGGCAAAAATGTCTCCACCTCTACTAAAATATGTTAATGTACGTCACACTTTGCATCTACATTTATAACAACCGCATAAACCTTACTCATTCTTTTCCATCCTTTTTAGAAATTTTCATTCCATCTAGCGCATTATGTTAAGAGCTATGTACATTAAAAATGTATACTCGTCTTTTGTATGTCACGGGGATTCCGACCTTTGCAACTCCAAGTTGACAAAGCAAAGTGGGTTGGATAAGTTTCTCGTTCCAATAAAACTTGCCACGGGCAATCTGAGACACGGGCTGAATTTATATTCTGAATCTGTATAATAAGGTGGTGAAATTAGAGTTGCTGATAGAACGTTCGCATTCGTGTTGTGACACGACGGTGAGATGCCAGTGTTTGAAATCGAATGATAATCAAGCATACTGTTATCATAGTCTCTATTTTACAACTGGTACTTAAATGCGACAAATTATTGTTAAAAATTACCTCAATGTTGTACGCTCGACGCAATATAGTCGAAACGTCTCGCGTCGCGGTAGTTTTAGCAATAACGTGATAGATAAACTTTATTTCTTTTTGGCGCGCAATGATCGTTACGTAATTAAGTAACTTGTCTCCAATTTATTCAAATATAATTTCACCTAAATCATCGCATTGAATTGAAATTTTATACAAATAATATGTATATAAAGATATAATATTATGACAATACAAGTACAGTCCACAAAAATAAAGTCAACTAGTAGACATGTATAAAAATATTTTTTATTTTATTTCAACTTTTTCCAAAATTATTTAATTAAGCAAGTATACTGCACTTATCATCGTTTATATTGAATTTCTTTAAAAATTACAAAATTTTCATGAGCAAGCTGTATAATCTTTGTCACACGTCATCTATATAACCGGCCAATACATACCGACGTCAATCAACGACCGACATGGTTTGCTGAATGGAAACCTAATTAATTAATTACCGATCTTGCATTGAAGCCTAGTACAAGTCGATTGACATGTCAATACCTCTATATGGGGTTGATTACGTAGAAGATCTATGTAACGAAGATCATGTCAGTCAGTTTAGCTTCTCTGTTAATTTCATGCCTAGATTTGACATTGCTTCCATTATATTTTATGTTTGCAATGCTGAAACAATTGCCAATTGAAATTTGAATAACTGTACAGTACGCCCAAGTGTCCTAATAATGTATTAAAAAAATAATTGAAACTGCCTATTACTCAAACAATAAGAAAAAGACTCACCAATATAATAGTTTTGCCAATAATCTCAGCGTCCAATCTTTATCCCTATCCCAATGACTGTGCTGTATTGTAAATGTAATGAAATACCGGAGCTATACAAAATTAAGTTAAACACGCGGGTCCTCATTCAATTTAACTTTTTAATTACTTTATAAGCCTGCTGGATTATCTATTTATTATGTCGGTATTTCGTCAAGGGCTACCTTAATTTTTGATGTTAATTAATAACTTTTCATGCCGTGTTGTTTTAAGTAAGGTCGGTTGGTTTCCGATTGATAAATATTTGTTTTTACTTCAACTGACGAATGTATAACTACTTTAGTTCGTATTAATCGAACAGTATGTTTGCTGTTTTATAAAGAAAAGATAATATAAGATGTAACGTTTATATGGACTTTTTAAAACATATAATTAGCCAACTGTAAATTTAATGACCGTTACAACGACACTCCAAAACATAAAAATCTTTTAAGTCATGAAATAAATCAACAGATTATCAAGTAGCGATATTAAAAACGACAATTTTCGAAGGACTCAGTACTTTATTAACCTCCGCATTCTCTCTTTTGGCAAGACAGTCTTTTAATAAGAAAACTCTAAATTGCGAGTCATGTCACTTCAGTGCCCACTTTTACTGTGTCAGAAACCAATGGCTGCTTTCGTGTATTTTAGAATACACGAAAAGAAATATAAAGTAAAATTTACGCAATCTGTAACAAGTTCCCATAATATTTAAACGAATATGCAATATATACGTCACCATCTGCATGTGTTTGTCATAATGTTACTAACTGTTCTTAACTCTTAACATTTTTTTCGAAATTAATGTTCAAACCTGATCAACATCAACATAAAAGTAAAGATCATTGGTTAAAAACACAAGAGGAGATAAAAAATGGAAGAAAGATATAGGTGATTGCATAGGTAGATAAGGGTATTAATATACAACTTTCTCGCGTATTTTATTAAAGTTTTTCAAAGCCTTCAATCTCAAAATTTCCACAAGAAGTGAAGAACGTATTATTACAGGAAATTTATAACGAACCGAAGTCAAATTATGTCCTTGATGCCTTGAATTATGTAAAGTGACCTCTCGCGGTGACTTCATAAATTGGTGCCCCGATTACAAACAATTTACGGCGTTATATGAAAACCTTTTTTTGGTAATAAATTAGCTGTTAAAGTGGTTACGACACTTAATTTAGTACCAAAAATATGTCCTCTGGTTTTACATTTTGATCTTTCGTTTCGAGTTGGTCTTACATGTTTGATACCGCTACACCGTTGTCGGCGTATAATACAATACAATACAAATATTTTATACTGAACACATTTGTTACTAAAAAGCAGTAGGATGCGTTAGTACAAATGACAAAAGCGGAGACAATACCTAGGTGATCTAATCATGTGGAAGCAGTTTCCTCCATACAACCATTTGGCAATACGCACATGTTTTGCATAGATTTGTTATCGTATGAACCTATTTTTTAACAAATATTTTTGACCTAAAATCGGTTAGCTATAGAAAAAAAAACTTTAAAAAAAACTAATTTCGTACTATGGTAACCGACAAGATCGTTAACGAATTGATTTTCTTCATACACAAATGTACGACACACATAGTATGCTGACCCGATTACTTCTGTCGTCTAAAAATATCCACAATTTTAAGGAAAAAACGTTGAAAAGAAATAAGACTGATACAGAACATGATTCGAAGGGCATTATGAAAGGCAGCGACTGATCAAAACTTCCGTAAGCAAAACCTAATTACATACAGGTCGACCTAATAAAAGCGTGTTAAAAAAGGGTAGGTACATTATTGTGAATTTTACTACGTTGGTATCTACTGTTATCTTCGTATAAAGAATTTCACCTTCTATATTTGAAATGTGTTCATGAACTTACAAAAGTATTAAACAAAACTCAGTATAATAAATTGGAGCCCAAGAAATGGGTCACTCAATTAAATTGAGCGTTGACAGCAATGTATGGGACGATCCCAACAGATTTTAAAATTAGGATGTTCATTGCATTCCCAGATGTAAAGAGATTCTACCGATGATATTTTTCCAAACGATTTACGCGTAAAGAGGTTGCCTCGTTTTAAAACTTTTTGGGTAAGATTTATGGAAGAAAATCATCTCTCGTGGACACATTTTTACCATTTTTAGCATTTAAGATCGACAACTTATACGTAAGTACCAATGAAGTATGATCAACAACATGTTTAACTCGATCATCGTCTAAATACAGATATTGAGTTCAGAAAAGATCATCAATCCAATAATGATATGCTCCATACAAACGACCCAATCCCTTATCGACACACCCACGCGGTCTCATTATACTGGAAAACTTTTCTTGAACTCTTGTTAAGGAAATCTTTTGACGAAAATTTCTGGTGAAATTTCTGCAAAAATAATTATTACTTAACGCTTTTTATGATTTTTGCTTCAGTAGTAAGTTGTAAAGATCACATATATTTATGAAGTAGGTAAATAATCATCCATATTCGTGACTTAACATTACACCACGTAACTTTAAGAGACCGTCGCTCAGATTTAAGGACTGTGCTAAGCGAGATAATGACAACCTTTAAATTGACCACTATGACTGGGAAAAGCTAGCGGAAAAACGACTTGATTAGCGCAAACGTGTAATAGCAAGTTTTGATATTTGATATGTTTGCCTACCGTAAGAGATAATACTGTTTAAGATTCATTATTTACTTACACGAATAAACTGTAACAAAATGATAAAACTATCTTTTATGAAATAATAAATCTAACATTTTTTTGAGGAAGCAGTTGCTCGAAGTGACGCCCTTGTTGTGCGATACATTGACGGGCCCTCTTCAGTGTTTCTAAAGGAATTTTCTTAAAATTTGAAAATGATAATTGCTTCATATGGATAAGTGGATAAATTAAATTGTTCATAAACCATATGATAATGGTGAATTTACTAGGCCATTTAAAGTAATGCCTTTTAACAAACGGCGTTATAAATGTACTTATAGGAGGGTTTTAATTTAATATTTGGGATATTTTTGGTTTTAAAAAGTAATTGATGGATTTTATTTACTGGGTAACGTACTTTTGATATTAGTTTAAACTTTTCTGATATCGGTATAGTTACGGAATAATCTCCTGGCTACACTTAACGATTACTACCTGTACAGTGAAGTGAGATGATGATAATAATCCCACTAAAATCCCACTTATCCCACTAATATTTTAAATGCGAAAGTTTGTAAGTATGTTTGTTTGTTTGTTATTCCATCACATCAAAACCGCTGAACCGGTTTTGGTGAAATTCGGTACACGGATAGGAAAGGACGTAGGATAGTTTTTATCCCGGGAAATTACATTGTTCCCGGGGGATAGGGATAAACTAATTCTATGCGGACGAAGTCGCGGGCGGGTAACCTGCTGTATACCAGAGCAGCATACCTATACTGAAAACTTAATACGTAACAAAATCAGACTGAGAATAATATAATGCATCCAATCCCGTCAAGCCCTCGACTGTTTTCATTTCATTTTGCAGCTCCATCACCACAACCCCAATCTCCATTACGGGACGTTAGCGAAAGAGATGTATTTTTTTGGAAAATATATGGTTAAGAATTTTCTTCTTGCAAGAATCACGTTAATTTGGATTATGTTCATTCACAACAATATTCCTAAACCCTTTACAAAACCATGATCTCCCTCGTCTTACCATTAAAAAACCAAATGTAGAGAGACTTAAGATGAAATTTTGTAAGTATGGACTAGACGTATTTATCTATGCCTGTGGTTTTTCAGATTTCAGAATTACAGGAGCTCAAAAGTCGACAAAAAAAAGATGTCAACTTTGCACGAGAATTACAGACCAATAAAGCATTTTTACAAAAATTTAAAAAACCACAGGCATAGAAAATATAATGAATACCTTGATTGTAAAATATCATTGATTTCTGTGCTACACTTTTCGTATAATATGAGGACAACAAAACCCAAAATTCAACCGCCCAAATCTTGAAAAGCCTACAACTATCTCGATATAAATTACGGACGTCGTTGCGGAAGGCATGGGGGAGCATGGGGGGGATGGCTGCGAGCGCTTATGTCACGAGCGATAAAGACAGCAATATCCCAAACGAATACCTAACGCGGCCGCGCGGCCGGCAGGGAAACTTCTCTAAAGTACATAAAAACTATACAACAAAAGTTGGAATATTTCGTGCTCATTACATCTCAATATTTTATCTACATTTCACGTCCAACCGCGACCACTACAAACAGGACTTTCATTACTAGCCCCCTCTTTATGGTAAAGAGGATTATAATAAACCGCGGCTCTGTATGGAATCTGATCCCATGTCATATGAGATTGCAATTACGGTACCCGTTATTACTGAATAATTGAAGGTCCACAGCTATCTGATTGAAGGCTGACCATAAAAGGACGAACTGAAAGGAATTATTCGCTATTAGTGGACGATAAATACAATATGATTTGGGAAAGGTTCAAGCTATTCGTTGACGTTAGTGAGTTTTATAAGGAGTTATGAATAATGAAGGAAGCAGATAGGTATGATAAGAAACTATAAAATAAAGTTACTAAAGGGTTTAAAAAATGCAAAAGATACCATAAGCACCTCAAAGTTCGAAATTGATGCCATTTATTTTTCTGGGTGTTTTTTTAACCTCTTGTCTTAATTGTTTGCATAAATAGCGATGAGATAAGAAAATCATCAACGTAAACTGTTAAAGTACCAACTGGCACAGAAAAGTGATTGTTGAATCAAATTAATCAGAAATACCTATGCACTGCGCATTATAATTTTGACAGCCAGTCGCCGACGACAATTATTTGAAAAGGTTACTTGAATAACGAGGCACGCACTTGTTTGTTAATCTTGTGAAAGATCGGCAATTATTTTTAATGTTATTCGGTCGGATACTTTATGAAAATAAACTTTCTCCGCTTTAAGACAATACATCTTATGTTAAACACATTCAGTTCATAGAAAAAATTAAGTTTTTTTGGTTTGGTCGTTTCTATACAAATAAAGCAATGCAGTTTATTGAAGAGAGAAAATGTTGCAACAATGGTGTGAATTTAAAAAAGTAATAATATCATAATAACACTGTGTCTGACAAAGGCAAATGTCAAAGTGATTGTTAAAGACAAACTAATGTTAAATTAACGTTCAATTTCAAATAAGCTTTTGAATTAGAGCGTAAGAAACTGTAAAACTATGTGGTATATCTCGTATGAGTGCAAAAGTAGATTTTAAATATTAGCGATGGGCATAAGCACAGAGTACATATATAAGCAAACAAAAGCTATACAGCACATTTTTCGACGTATACTACAATTACATTTCTTAAGCGTATTAAGTATCGCTTAGGATCACTATTTAAAATATCCACCAATATTGCCAAACTAAATGAGTGGGTGCGTTTAGTTATTTACCATTTCCCAACAAATCTATGGTGACATTTGAATCTATCAATATTCATTGTTTATCTGAAATCGTGGACGGTTACCTAATTAATTTGATTATGTATTCCTAAAATTAACCGTTTAACAAATTTGCATGAACAAACAGGGCTTTAATTAGTAATGGTGCGGCTGAAACAATGCCAGTGCGTTACCATTGTGCTGCTACAGATAATTGCTAAATATGCGATTGGTTTGTATTCAAAAGCAGGTGCAATCTGCCATTCTATCAATGAAGTTGTTTACCACAAACTTACATGGAATGTTATGTTTTCATGTTCTGAATTATTTAATCACTAACAAAATTTTCAGAACAAGAGTATTCTGGTTTTCTTCATAGTAATACTTTAAATGCTAAATAAAAGTTTTGAAACTATTTCAATCGAGGCTGTTGTAGTTAAAAACAAAAATGTGTCAACAGTTTGAGTCCTCAAACATAAAAAGAACGCTTTGTTTACATGACGCACTCACCTTAAAACAGCCTGGGGTTGTCCAGTAATCCTTTGGTCCTTTTTCCTTCTCCGGCACTCACTGTCCACTCTCTTATCACTACTCTCACGTATAGTATGATACCTCGGTTGATAACTTTCGAGTTGCGTATACAGACGCGCGCGTGGCGCGGGCGACGGGCCTCGCTGCGTCATAGGGTCCACCCGTCTATTCTCAGTGGCGTCTGGAGCCACACTGACTGTGACTGCCCTTACTGGCTCGCAGTCTATCCTCTCTGCCACCCCGGGACGGCGTTTGTCGACGAAGGCCACTCGAGGAGGCTTTGGCTGCATCAAACTTATTTTCTTCTTTTTAGCCGTAGATGCGACGTAGAAAAAATACCCGTTGCGGTCCATTTTCGGTGCCGATGATTTTACCTGTGAAGAAAATTAAAAAATGAATGGATGTACTTAAAAGTAACAAGCAGCTTTACTTCTCTATTTTTACCCACTTTGGTTACACTTAACTAAAGCCGCTCGAGATTTTAAGGGAACATTAAATTTAACGTCGGCAATACGATGCAGACAGGATACTTCAAAGCTTGTGACTTTTTGAGTCAAAATATTTATCCTAAATTCTCATCAAAAAGCATTTTTACAACACGCTCAACCAGATCGATAGAGCGTCCGTATTAACGTGATAACAGTCAAGAGCGCCAAAACAAAGCAAATTTTATCTCACATTTTGAAAGGTGTAACAAAAACTTCACAAAACAAACAAAGTTGCTGAAACGCTGAATAAAATTAAGCTGTTCTTTTTATAAGTAAGTATACAAGAGAGGAGTATTGTTACTGTTCGATAAATTTTCTATGGCCGGGTTGACGTTGATAACTTTTGATGGCGATGACAAGGAATGGTGGTGTAGATAAATAGATGCTGTTTACGCAAATGGCTTTTTTATTTATTATTTTACTTTTTCATTCATCTTCAATACGTCAATTTGTACTGGTCCATATCGGCTCGCATACTTATTGGAACTCCGAATGTAATGTTTATCAGAACGATCGTTTGTCATTCATAACTCTTTTTTCTCAGAATCCAATAATTCAGAATTGCGATAAAACAAACCTAACCTAACTTATAGTTTTCTAAAGGATGGCAATTTAAAAATTTCAGAAAATTGTAAGGTTTCATTCAGTGGGGAAAAAAATTATGACAAACGATGATTCGGACAAAAATTACGGTATAACTAGCGAAGAGTATGCGAACTTTGGCGCTCTCGTTTTATATTTATGTATAGATTATGATCAATCAGTAAAATAAATTATTATTGCAATTTTTTAGCAATTTCGGCTTACGTTACGTTTCATGTGTAATTACGTAAATAAAAAATAATAGAGTACCATTAAAATGGTAATAGCACCAACTTTACAAAGACCATAATCTCATACACTAGTTGTGTCTGCCTCGAATAAGCAGCACGGCGTGCGTTTCAGGTGCCTTGCGATGTATGAGTGTCAGATGAATAGTCATACAGCGACACACGGCCTGAAAAAATGGCGAACTCTAACGTAAATAAGTGAGCCGGTGCCCTATATAAAATAGAAAAAGACGTGGGAAGTAGTAGGTCATTTGCGACAGGCTAACGGAAATTACTAACATATTACGAGGAGGAACCGAGGAGACTAGAACGAAATAACCAAGTTGCGTAAAGGCATCAATCAAACATATTTTTCTTGTAGCAATTAAGTACTATTTGTGAAAAATACTACGAGGAATATATTCTCATCCGAAACCTTATTTAAAGGAAATGGATCAGATCCATTGACAGACAATAACAACAATCAGGGCGAGCGAAGCGTAAATGCGCGTGCGTGTGTGTACTTACATATAAATTAAGTTTGTAACTCTTTCAAGTCGAAACTGGACTAGTTAATTTGAATAAAAATTGGCACGCAGATGGCTGAATTTTTGATATATGTAACTCTTACGCTACTTATTTTCCCGGTTTTCTCACAAGACGGGATAAAATGGCAAAATCATAAGACTGAGTCTACACTACGTGGACACTTGAAATTTTGAACGGGTGCTCTACATTCCGAAGATAAATGAAAATAACAATGTAACTTTTGGAAGTTGCAACGGCAAACAATAACTATTAAGTCAAAAAAACGATGTTCTTTATGCTATTAATTATGACCATGTTGTTATTAATTTCTTGTGATATAAGGAATTCAACTGCCGAATCTACTGGTCCACACAAGCAAAGCTGCGACTAAATAAAGGCATTTACTCGTAGGCACTTAAGATTTTGAGAACTGAACATCCATTTGACTGACAGTAGCTATGGCAATTGGTTTTTGGTACAACTATGTCTAGCTAAGCTCTCTACCCTGCTGGCCATTAGTTCGCGTCCGCGGCGCACTCAGCGACGATTTTATCGCGCCTTCGCCCGCGGCGTCTTTTTGAATGCTAACTGGGCGCTCAATGCTGGCAAAGACTCTATCTACAACATCTCGTGGAACCCTACTTTGATACCCGAGTCCGCCCCGAGATATTTTTCTCTGCGATTTAGATTGCCGACTGTCCGTGTTTAGCGTTTAACAAAGAGGTCGTGAGTTTTTAGTTGAAGGTAGTTTTGCAAACAGTTGCGGGCCTCGGTTAAGTTGTCTTATGTCTGTGAAGTCTGATGTGTGAACGATGAAGTACGTTTTTAATTCTACTCGCTCAGAATAATAGAATGTTCACAATAATTTATTGAATCAGGCGTTACTTTGCGGAGGTCCATATCAATGAACTATTTAAAAGACTTTCTTTGCTCACCCGCGACCTTAGTTATATAGCTAAGTTTATACGAGATAAATAAATAATAAATAAATAAATATCACGGGCCAATTATTCACACCAATTGACCTAGTCCCAAAGTAAGCTTAGCAAAGCTTGTGTTATGGGTACTAAGCAACGGATAAATATAATTATATAGATAGTACATACTTAAATACATATTAAACACCCAAGACCCGAGAACAAACATTCGTATTTTTTCTACAAATATCTGCCCCGACACGGGAATCGAACCCGGGACCTCAAGCTTCGTAGTCAGGTTCTCTAACCACTAGGCCATCTGGTCGTCAAAAAAAGATATGCGTGTTCATGCAGTTCCTCCACCTCCGCACTGTAAGAATACACACAAATCGCTCAAACTCATCTATCACCACCACCACAATACACCACACTACCAGATGTTAGACTAATATTACTTAGATGTGGGTTTGTGTTGTGTGATTTGGGTGTGTTCTTACAGTGTGAAGGTGGAGAAACCGCATGAACATGCATATCTTGTATAAACTTAGCTATGATATGGTCGCGGGTGAGCAAAGAAATTCTTTTAGTTCATTAGAATGTTCACACACATAGTATGCAATACTGAAAATAATTAAAAGTACACAGATAAAAAATACAGTTAAGCAATAGATGACGTTAACGCTTTAGAATAACCTGAAGATAATCATTCTTCATACAACGTAGGTATACGAAAATCATGATTTAACTATCGGAAATAATAGCAATATAGTCTAGTATTTATGGACAGAAATCGGGAAGATCTATTCAGATAACGAAGAAAATTATCAATGTATACGTACACATTGTCGAGAACACATTTATAATTATTATAATATACCCAGCGGCACTTGGCCCACTCTACATACATACATATTTCTGCATACATTTGAGGGCCAGAGTTTTTTTTAGCTTGAGAGCACGAGTAGGTACATATTTTTTTTACTTTGAAAGAAATACATAATAGTCGTAACTATCGGCTCAACTCAAAAAGATTATCAACAGCTAGGGTTCTAAAATCCTGCGATGTATCAGCTAAGCTATCGACAATGCTGGACCCGCGTAAACACGATTTAATTGAAACTAGACCAAGGCACAGCAAATACAGCTTGAAATCGGAGCACAAAAGTAAATATCGAGCAGGGGTACCCATTCCAAACCGCTCTACAGCCGTCTTTCACGTAACTTCAATTCTCGTCAAGGAAACGCTGGCGATGTGAAGCTTAGTGCTCATTGCTAAAGTGACTTTTGTTAGAGTACTGGCTAGTATTGAAGTGGTAAGTGTGGAAGGGTCAGAATGGAAGGAAAAAAAGATTTATCTCATTCGAGATAAATAGAGCTCAAGTAATATTATGTCTCAAAACATAATTGTAAACTGTGAATGAGTTGGAAAAAGCCCTTTTATTGTTCATGTTAGTTTTTTTTATTTATTTAAATCCATTACGATTCGACTTACGCAGTTTTTCTATCAGATCAGCTACACTAACACTGTAATATTCCTTGTTCAGTTCAACAAAATACTCCTGCAATCCAAAATTCTTTTATTTAAATCGTGGGTAGGTATTTGATTCATTTTTAGACAAATAAATTTAAAACATTTCATATTCCAAATCAAATCAGGTAAAACGACGTTACTGTGATTTTAAACATGCATTACTTGTAACTACGTAACTAAATTTCTACAAATGCAACAGTATCTTTCAAGTTTAATTTTTATATTTCTCATAAGTAGTCGTATTAAAACTAAAACTGATCGGACGCTAGATTTTACAAAATTCCAATAGAAATTCCCAAAAATTACACCAAGACCTTCATTACGTCGCATAAAGAACACCCGATTAAAATATTAGATCAATTGGTGTAAAGTGTCCCATGATATTTATTTATTTAAATTTCATGTTAGACTTTGCGGTTGAAATTCCAAGATGCGGCGTAAAGTGGGAATACTACGATAAGAAATAGCTTATTTATTATTCCAAAGATCCAGCTGACAAAATATCAAATTAATTGCGAAACCTTCAGCTCTTTTAGTGTTTCTATTTATACCGTTAGTAGGACATTTCTCGATGACATCAAGTAGTAGGACCTCAGTTACGATAATTCCCACGAGAAGTCGAACTCCACTCGAAACATAATAGAAGGAAGGTCTGTCTTAAATCGGGCCTGTACTGTATGCGATCATAAAATTTCTAATAACTACTCGAACTGATTTCAACGGTATTTGCAACAGTCTCGGAATTATATTTATTTTCTGTATATCTTAATGGAGGTTGACACTTTGACAAATTAGCACTTGGATTTGAACGTGAATTAGATATCGGTATATCTCTATGTGATTTCGATGAGTAATGAAATTGCAAGATTGAAATAAGCGGACCATCAAAAAAAGTTAACATAATATGTATTTGCTTTTATGGAAATTTTAGCAAGCTTTTACTTAACTTCCATTATTTGTTTGCTAAAGTTATATTTTTCTTGGCAAACACTCAGTTCTAGTAATCGGGTAGATTTTTAATTTGGGTAGCAATGCAAGTGTACTGAACAATCAAACAGTCAGCAAAGAAGCAGCTTTTAAATATAAAAATTGTAGTAAGTAATAACTTATTAAAAATATTATTTGGTCGCTTCCACTACACTAAACTATTATCGGTAATTCAATTATTAGATACATGTGTAAAAATATGATTGCAAGATACGGGTGTAGTATTGTTACGTGTAGATATCTACATACTTAGCAATTTTTCGAAAGAGTTATAAATTGCACTTTCGTCCAAAGTGGGCAATATCTCAGAGTGAATTATAGCTAACTTACTGAATTCCGTTACAGAAAATCTGAAATCCTTTGAAATTTATGTTTTCTAAAGAGATACTTAATAGTGTTTTTTCCTATCACATGATCATTTTTATAGGTGTCTTAAATGTTAGTTTCTTGTCCTTACTCACTTCATATATCAAAAAAAAAATTGTTTATCCATTGTGTGTTTTCACAGACTAGAAAATGTTAGTTCACATAAATTAAAAAATAGATAACAAAATTTACCTACTCGGATAATAAAAAAATGTATCATCTTGTTCCAAATCCGGTACTCATGTTCAAAGAGGTCTTGTCTCAATATCAGACAATTTACACTTACATCTGGAGGGTCCCGTGAGTCAATATTTGGGGACTTGCGCTAGACAAGGGCAATGACTATGAATTTCATAGAAAGTTCACCAACCTATTATTAATTACATTTAAAGTAATTTTGACACTTATGATATAAAATACTTTAAATATTAGTTTTGATATATTTATTGTTTTATATGTCGTTTGTGTGACCTTGACAATTTTAAAGGTAGGTATTTTGGTAGGTACACTTGTATTTTGGAATATCAAAAAATGTCTATAATGCCTGCTGCTTAGTATAAATTATTTATTTTCAACCCCAAAAAATCTAAAACCGTCAACCGAATCGAACCTGCTCTCAAAATTTCACAAAATCGGTTGACGCTTCACGCTCGCTCATTATACTTAATAATAAGAATTATTTATTCGCAATTCGCTAAAAAATACAAGTTGAGAAAAAAAAGAAATCGCAAAGCGGTCTCAGCTCAGCATATGGCTCAGCATATAATTATGAGAATTAAAAGTACGTCTTAATGTATCGAATCTTAATGTATCGTATCCAATCTGGAATAATTAGTCTATTTTGTTATACAAGCAACTCGAAGACGGAGCCTGAACGAGTAGGTAATTAGGAATTTAGAAGCAAGTGAATTGATAATTGTCTCTATTATCTTGTTCTCTTCTATTTTACTAACGTTTCTGGCGCTCACGATCGCAATCAAATGATTATTTTTGTATAGGAAATCCGTCATTTGATTGCGATCGTGAGCATCTGAAACGTTAGGCAACACGGCCTCTGAACATAATATACGCCAAATGGTATATTTCAAACTGAAGAGATGCAAAATAATATAATATTATTACATTATCAAAGCCATTAGGTACACAGCGTTAATTACCTGACGCTAAGCCTCAGGTCACGCAAGAAATGCATTAACATATAACGTGCGAAAGTGCATTCGTCTGAAGGAAGATTGATAGCGTAAGAATAAAAGGAATATTATGAGGAGGGGCGAAAGATAATATAATTTTTGAAGTTTGGCACAAGACAAAAGTAATAAAATGTGCGTGTATGTACGTTAATGATAATGTTTTTAAGTCGTGGAAAGGTAAACAACTTCACTAGTTTTGAACATGAAACTACCGTGAGACTCACTCATATTAAATGATATTGTAACGGATAACTCACGTCTTAAATCGAGTTTAGCTCGACATGTTCTGTGTGTGCGTGTTGCGGCAGCCGCCGAGTCGCGTGCTCCTGAGAAGAGGGCTACGAAATAGCCCAAAACATGTGGAGCTAAACTCGATTTAAGACGTGAGTTATCCGTTACAATATCATTTAACTTCACTAGTGCCAAATGATTTTTGATTTTGCGATCTTTCGCAAACTGCTTTTTGCGAACTGTTTTTGATGATTCACGATTAATTATATTTCACATAATTATTGCAGAGGGAAAGATCGTGATGAGCTGCCGACTCTACCTGTGATCATGATGCATACAACTGCGTCGAAATATTGTAAGAAATTGGTAACAAATATAACATCTTAGTTATATTTGTGATTTTTTTCCACCACTTCTTTTCTTTCTTCTAGTGTCTAAACTAAAATATTTTGCTCATTCTTTATTACCTGGATAGCTAAGAAGTGGAGTTCCTTGCCTAAGTTTGTGTTTTCCGTTTACCACTATCTGGCTTTCTTTTAATATATTTAGGGTATTTTGCAGAAATGCCCGGTCCATTTTACATTATATCTTTGCTTCCGAATAAATATATAATGCATGTAAAAAAAAGTACACTGTCACTGTAAGTGTACACGCTTCTTATCACAATTTTGTCTGTGCTTGTACCGAATACTGAATTTTAAAAGTTAAAAGTAAAGGTTAACAGAATATTACTTAGGTACTCCAAGTGAAGAGGCTGACGACATTCCAAAAGTAAAAAAATTAAACAACATCCCGACGAAACCTGGACTCATCACTGCAAAAAGCTCCTATCTCTAACAATTTCTTTGTACTCCTAACAAAAACTCTGTCGGGATTATAGAACCGCTTGTTATTACGAAATTACTACCTTTGATGTTTATTAAAATTTTTCGACTTACCGCATTTTCACGAGTTCAAAGAGAAAAATTATTTGTACAAACCAGATTTATTTACTTTACCTGTAAATTTTTTCATCCGTTACGTGGGATAAAACTGAATGCGCAAAAAAAGGGCAGGTACCTACAGGGGCTACAAGTAATTGCAGTTTTTACTAAAACTGAAAATGTTACTTACGTTAGTGTGCAACTTAGATATACAAACTTCAAAATAACAAAACGGGTTTTTAAAGAGCAGAAAACATCGATACACCGATACGATATTTTGCAGTTTTGTACAAATCGACACCTGCAAGGAATATTTATGTGAAAACGGTAGATTAAAAGTATTATAACCCATATATATTTAAAATGGGCTAATTATTAGCTTTCATTTGATACCCCATATTGTTACAATACAAAATATATTTTTTTCATTCCACCGCCATATTTTTTTTCACAGACGCCATATTAAAATTTTATATAGCCTATGTCACTTCGACAGTTAGACCGTTTAGGCTGCAGCGAGGACCAAAGAAATGGACATACATACTCACATACATACATACATACGCTCGAAAAACATAACCCTCCTTTGGGCAGTCGGGTAAAAAGGGCAAAATGTACCTATTTGTGATAAAACAATCATAAAATTCTTTAGTTTTAGCTGTGTTGATTATTATTATAATTTACACGGCGGTTTTATACCAAGACTTAACATTTTTTTTATAAAAATATATAAATCTTTGATGTGCCGCCCTGTAAAGTTAGTGAAAATTAGTTACGATGATATTCCTTGCAGGTGTCGAAATTTTGGTCGAGAGTACCTACCTAGTGCTTTGGAATTGTCTTCATTATTTAAATGTTTATACTTACATTCAAAAATAAAAAGCCTCAGTAGATCATTGGTATCTCAAACAAAGGATCGTGGGGTCATACCCAGACTCGCACCTCTGAGCTTTTCGGAATTTATGTGCAAAATTACATTTCAAATTTACAACTGTAAAGCAATTCAATACCGTAAAATGAGGTTACTTTACCCCCCACTGGGTAACTATGCTCCAGTTCTGTATTTTGTTTAAATGTCTTGCAGGTCGAAGTCCCGGTACCCGATACACTTTTCAATAAAGTGACAACACTGAACTTCAATTTTTGCTTCAATATTTTCTTTTCTTTTCCTGTCAGACGCCGTACAGTGATAATACAGAGTGCAATGATAATGATGGGGTAAAAATACACCAAACGCCTCCTAGTATGGATTATGAATGGAATTAAATTCAGGAGCATAGTTACCCAAACGCCGGGTAACATTGCTCCTTAATTAAAGTTTAAATATATATGTTAAAACAACATTATGACGTGCCAGCATGATATTAAGGGTGATCTACTTTACATAAATAGATATATGAACATACCACAGCATAATAATTTTGAAAATAAAACAAAGATTACGAAATCTGGAGCAAATATCGGGGCAAAGTTACTTCATTTTACGGTAGTCTGTGTGGAGTTTCTAATCCGCACTGGGTCCGTGTCAGAACTCTACCCAAGCTATTGTGAAAAAGGCCTGTGCCCAGCCGTGCGACGTTATTAGGAAATTTTATCCCTTGCAGTCATACAGCCAAAATTATAATTGTTTCCCTACACGATCCCACGCATAAACATTTTAAAATGCATTGCGAAGACAATCAGCTTACAAATACAACGCGTAGGGACCACTGAAATTGATTGATACAAAATTTGGGCAACGAATTGCAAAATTTTATTATGCCCATCAGTTATCGATGAGGTATTGTGGCTGTATGCAATTGACTATTGGATTTTTGAACACTGAAATATTTCAACTTAAGTATAGAAATTTAAATTTTGTTACATTACTGACTCGTGTCGATCTGATGAAAATAATTTAATTCAACAGTGTGATTTCAAATTTATTTGCATGAAATTTCTTCACGTAAATGCTAACAGTTTTGATAAACAGTGAAAGAAGGCAACTACTGCCTACTGGGCACAGGCTTTTTAGGTTTCCGTACCTCGAAAGGAAAAAACGGAACCCTTATAGGATCACTTTTTTTATAAGAGGGGGCAAACGAGCAGACGGGTCACCTGATGGAGAGCGATCACCGTCACCCATGGACACCCGCAACACGAGGGAAATCACAGGTGCGTTGCCGACCCTTTTAGGAATTGTTAGGCTCGTTTTTTAAAGATCCCTAAGTTGTAACGCTCTGGGAATGTTGCCGCAGTAAGCTGATTCCGGTTTTACAATGACTGAATTATGCCAAATTTCACATGCCATCAATCTGGCTACAGAAACTGAATCAACTTTGACTACTAAGACGGACAACAGGTGGAACTAAATAAAAGTTTGTAAATTTAAATAGGTACGTTGCTTTAATAAATAAATAGACAAAAGAGCCTGCAACTGTGTATAGAATGATTAAAGTGAGCACATGAGTTTCTAATTACAACACCACCGCAGGTACATTAATGTGGATGTCGCTAATGTCGCAGAGTGCCTATTAATAAGACTAGAGAGATTCTCTGAAATAAATTATACTAAGTGGATGGATAGTCAATAATTCAACAGCAAGTGGCAACTGTACCTACCGACCGAGTAATGGGTTATACACAATTCCAGGCTAGTGACTTAGATGTAGTCTTACCGCCGACTGAGTAGCGTTTAGTGATGAGATTACAAATCATGGAAGACAATTAATATACCACCTACATATGTAGGTACTCGTATAAGCGTGTATTTGTTATAATATTATGGGTAACTGCGGTATCGCTTGATAAGTTTCAATTTCTTCACATCTGTCATTATCGGTCATTTTAACATTTTTCTATGACAAAATATATTTTTCTCATTACAGCTCTATAACTTATACGTGCAGGGTTAGTAAGTTGCTCAATTTAGGACTAGAGGTGCAGAGTCCTCTGCTTCTACAATTTTTCAAAATTTGCTACAGCGCGCATTCAGTACTCGAAAAATTACTTCCCCATAATCCCAAGCAATAATGCATCAAGAATCATCTAATGCTTTTCAAGGGCAATTTTTGAGCGTCCCCTAAGTTATTTGTTAGCAAACACAAAGGAAGTAAAGTATTAATCTTCCATAGGCCGCCAACCTGGATTGAACGCCCCCTGGAGTTTGCATCCAGATTTTTATTCACTGCTTGCTCTCTTGTTTCCACCCTCGTGTCAAGCTACACACAGAACTTTTGAAGAATCAAGACTCAAATATAACATTTTTTGCCTGGTCTTTTAATTAAAAAATTGGCCTTTGGAAGCTTTGATCTGAATGTAGTGGACCAATCTAGTTGAAATTAGACATACATACTTATATTATCTACATTATACATTTATTTTGAACGCGTTACGCAAATAAAAGAATATTGAGTTTGGGAGGACTTTTGGGGGCAAACCTGAAAACAAAATAAAAAAGTTTTGCAAATTGTGTCATAGTTTTAATATTGTGAAATGAAAACTCTGATTATGAGGACCTCAAATATGTATATCATAGACGAAACTTTACCATCCTTACTGATTCTTTTGAAGTTATACATAAAATAGTTGTACTCGAAGTTTACAGCAAAATCTATAAATGAATATAAAGTTAAAGTATTATTGTGGTGCCTAATTAAAAAGAATATATATTAAATTAATGTAACGTACGGAACCCCTCTTTACGCGTTCGACTTGCACTTGACCGGTTTTTTTTAAATTGTTGAAACCACCGATATCGAGGTGAAGCAGACACCATGAATGAGTTTTAACATAATATTGTTTGATACGTATCACGTTCATTAAGCAAAGTTATTTTTAGATTTTTGAATGACGCACCAAGAACTGTGTGTCACGAAACATAAGAAATCACCCTCCGTTGTCCCGCAACTGCATTTTATAAGTGATTTCTTTTATTACGGAGCACGGACATGAAAAAAACCAAATATGAGGAATCCATATCTAGTGGAAAGTGCTGTTTTACGATCTGGTTTTATGGCGTAATGAAAGCGATGATTGAATTAATGCTCCCGCTGGTCACACAGCTTCAGAGTAAAGCAGGCAGACGTGCCAATATATAAAACTAGTTTTATCCGGAAACACATTGATGTACGGTGAAAAAAGAACAGCAGTTACTTTCTAGCTTCGTAGGATACACTTCAGTAGCGTGACGTGATAAATTTCATTTGACAATCCGAAATTATAAATACACCTGCCCAAAGCGTCAAATTAGGAAAGGTGGAGCGAGGAAGCGTGTGTAAGGTATGTCTTCGGATGCAACATGTCCCAGTACTTGTACACACCATCTCTGCCATACTAGTCATCACTCGTCGTCATCACTGACGTCACGTAAAAGGTTATTGAGTATAGCCAGTGACAGGGAAACCCGGTGGAAATTGTGTTGTCACGTCTCTCCATCTCCAACTACATTATTAAAAACACCAGTGCTCGTACGCTTTGTCTATCCATGAATATATTTTTAGTTTAAATTTAAGAGGAAGATTACGATCTAGTGCGTGCGTACATCACAAATTCATCTTCCATTTCGAGTATTTGCCTGTGTTTTTTTAATATGACACATCTGTTTTTCTCAGGATTAATATTCTGCTTATTGCGGGACACCGGGTGCAGTTTTACGATGGCTATGACAATCCCTCTATGGGGGCTGTCTGTGTACTCGTGGCAGGCATTTTGATAGCTTTGCTTGAATGTGTCGTAATTTTCAATATGCTTTTGTGCTTATTATTAGTCCTTCAATATTCCATTTGGGGAAATTCGTCGAAGAACTAAAGTCACCGACATAGCTGGAAAAATATAAAATATAAGTTGAAGTGGTAATGGGCGGGCCACATCGCTCGAAGAACAGATAACCGTTGGGTGAGAAAAGTCCTCGAGTGGCGACCACACACCGGAAGACGAAGCGTTGGCAGGCCTCCCACCAGGTGGACTGACGACATCGTGAGAGTTGCGGGAAACCGGTGGATGCAAGTGGCGAGTTGTCGTTCATTGTTGGCGTTGTAAGGGGGAGGCCTTTGTTCAGCAGTGGACGTCTTCCGGCTGATGATGACGATTCCATATGCTCGTGTTTTCCAACACATTTGTGATTTTCTTATTTTATTATTGCCATCAGTATGTCACGTTTTCATTCGGTATTGAAAACACACAGCATTGCAAGTATTTAATGTAGTGGAACCTCTCCCGACGAGTAAAAATAAGGAATCACTTCCAAATGAAGTAGTGTGAAAAGCGGTCCGTTAAATTTGCTAATTAGTTTAGCAGTATGTACACTTGTTATTAGTTTAGCTGTAGGTACACATTACACGTATTTGCTACGGAATACAATACAATAATTCTTTATAGACCAACATATAGTAAGCGGCAGTAAATGGCTCATCATCACTACATGAATGCGCGAGGCCATCAGGGAGGAGTGGCGGCGTGTTGTGAAGCTGGCCGCCAACACCTGAAGCGATGACCACTCTGTCAAGTGTAATACCGACAAAGAAGAAGAGAAGCAGTACAGAAAACACAGGAAGATAAGCAATAGGTGGCCTTATTCATCAGGCAACCTTTTACAATAGACACAAGTAAAAAATACATTTTATGACTTGTGATGGATGGATGGAATGTATCATGATGGTCTTTAATAAGCTAGGAATGATACAATACGATACAAGTAATACTACCGAATGATGAGTAAATATACTGTGTTTATTTCATAAGCTTACGGTTTTATGTATCGTTACATATTGGGAGTGTGTGTGTGGCGCAGCACACACTACAATACAATAACTCTTAATTGTACACCAGAAATAGAAAGTGATACAAAAAACAGGTACACAAAGAGAAAATTACAACACATACATTACATTGATACATTTAAACTGAAGAATTAAACTAAATAAATACCTACTCATATGTCCCATGTGAAAATCTGTCATTGTAATTTTCTCCACCTATTTCCTACGATACCTATTTACCTACTGTCATGTTCTACAATACATTGAAAACATAAAACAAAAGAACACCCTTCATGAAGATATAGTAATACATCGTCATCTTGGCTCTATCTCTAGATTAAACTATAGTTCCTCTATCTATAGATATCAATTCATCGGACATTAGCTCCCACATCCCTTGATTCGTGATAACGCATGTACGACAGTGCACCGTCATGGCTAAAGACGCGTTTAGATTAATCATTAAGTTGAGTTTGGATTTAGATTTATTTACGCTAGGTACCACTGTTGTTTGCGACTTCAAAATCCAAAAACTTGTAATGGCTACTTGACCCTTAACGTATATTTCAAATTATATAACGTTGACATTGTGAAACAATATATCTCTGATTATTTATTTTTTTGATGGTTGAAGCATTTTACACTTCCAACAAACATAGCTATATATCTAATTTTTGTTTTGAAAAAATTACTATCAGTAAAGTTTTTTTAGTAACATTTATCTAGTCCATTTTTCCTTTCACCTTCTTTAGCCTGTTTATTTTGCATCTATCTAAAATAATGTTTGCCTGGTACGGATTGTTTTTAAAGTAATGTCGTCTATTTTTTGTCCTGTTTTTTTTGCAATTTCGCGATACTTAGGTACCTATTTAAAATTCAACAAGGAAATTTTCATTGTATTTTAGTTTATATACTTTGTTCTGCTGTAAAGATTTTTGAAAACAGTGACAGTTTTACCCGTGCACTGCATTATATAAAAGTACCCGTTAGGTGAACGCAGCCTTACGTTCTTGGTTCCATCTTCCTTATGAGTTTACGCGCTACGTAGTTATCGACACTGGAATATGACAGTCATCATCATCATCATCATCAGCCGGAAGACGTCCACTGCTGGACAAAGGCCTCCCCCTTAGAACACTACAATGAACGACAACTCGCCACTTGCATCCGTCGGTTTCCCGCTAATCAGGTGCCGATTAACAGCCACATACAAAAAAGTTTCTATTTTTTTCTTAATAATTCGTAATTTATATAAAACTGAAAATCAATCAAAATAAATCGAATGCATGAAATATAAAAGGTACCAAGTCAGTGAAAAATTGTTTCCACTGTTGCTATTTAATTTCCTCGCAATCGAAGTAAAAATCAGAGTGTAAAACTCCATCATAAAACCCATTTTCCCCTCGTCGTGCGCGTACCCTCGGCGTACCAGCTGGCAGGCTATATGAACGTCTCGGCTGAAATGGCTTTTATGCTCTTGTTGTACAATCTATTATTTTTGATAAATTTCAGCGTATTTTATACTATATTTTAGTTCCTTAACAATAACTCAAAGGTAAAAATGAATATAATTATTAATTATAAACTCAGAAAAAAAAAAATAAGTATGACTTCATTAGAAATCAAATCTTGTGCGTTTAATTTTACCTATAGTATTTTCATAATAAAAAAGTTGGATGTCATCACAAGTAACTAAGTCTTTGTACTCGTAGTCACTGAAACACTTCAAGTCTATGGCCGACTGAAATTTCATAAAGAGAGGCTTTTCGCGTCTAGTATGTGGTCGTAGTAAGCCGGATTAAAAAGTACCCGCTAATATTGTTAGCAATATTAAAATAATCTTATTTTGTTTCATTCGTACCTAATGTTCCTACTTGAGTAATGTTAATACTTGAGTTTGGGAAGAATTCAAATCAATACAATGACGGCAATGGGCATCACACATCATTAAAAAAACCGGCCAAGAGCGTGTCGGACACGCCCAAAATAGGGTCCCGTAGCCATTACGAAAAAAATAAGTAATATTTTTTTAAGGATTTCGTATTTTATACGGAATCTTCCAAGTTTAGGTATATTTTATACCTTTGGCTGCTATTTACTCATTAACTACTAATAATTCTCAAGAAAACTTAGCCGTTATAGTTTTCCTTGAAAGTATGATATACTTACGACCATCCTGAATTTTTTCAAATTTTTCCATCCACCGGTTTAGATTTTAGAGGAAGGGGGGACGCTCGATTTTCATGAAAATTTGCACTTTAAAGTTGAATATAGTCGCAAACAAATCACTGAATCGAAAAATCGTCTTTCACTATAGGGTCGGATGAGAAAAAAAAATCACCCCCACTTTACATCTATGGGAGAAACCCTAAAAATATTTTTTGATTTTTTTATTATACTGCTTTGTCGGCATAGCTTACATAAATATCCGTGCGAAATTACAGCTGTCTAGCAGTGATAGTCCCTGAGCGAAGCCCCGGACGGACTGACAGACAGAGAGACAGACAGACAGACATGGCGAAACTATAAGGGTTCCGTTTTTGCCATTTAGGCTCCGGAACCCTAAAAAAGGAAAGAATATCACACGGTAGCAAAACAGCCTTCTTCAGAGGATCTCTTATTTACAACAGAAATTAGAAAATATTAGATCTAAGTTGGTGTTGTAATTCACAAAATATTAGGTGCTCAAATTACTTAACAAACATTTAGGTACAATTAAGTAGGTAGTTACGTAAAAAATAACAGTTTCATCCTTTTATAAATTTTGCCTTTGCGTATGTTATTACATTCCACCTGTACACTACGTTGACGAGAAAAAATTTCGGGTCACTTTTCTTACAATTTTGTATGCATAGTGATCAGTTATTTTGCTGGTTATTCAATATATTATTAGTTTTGAGGCACTTTGCTACTTAAAGTGCCGAATTGACGGGTTGAAAAATATTCTGATTCCTGTGTTATGGTGTGACGAATTCCTAATTTTGCAATATACGTAACTTAACTTTTACAAGATAGTTAAAGAGATAATTTGCGTTATTAGAGATTTATTCATAATACTTATACAAAATTAATGTGCCTGAACTCTTGAACACCAACAGTCATAAACGCGATACACTCTAAATATCAACCAAGTCGAAGCATCTGTCAACTACAATGAATAAAACATTTTGTCTGTCCATAACTGAATGCTCCTTTCATCCACTCAAAGGTTGACTGTTAGAGATCCCTTAACGGAATAAGTTCGCCTGTAAATATATCTCAATGTTTGTCAAACGTGTTTGTTTACTTATTTTACATACATACAAACTAACCCAAACCATCCGCTGAAATATTCCATACTAGCCGTTGCCCGCGACTCCGTCCGCGTAGAATTCGTTTCTCACTATCCCGCGGGTGCAATTTTCCGGGATAAAAACTATTCTATGTCCTTCTCCGGGGCTGAAACTATCTGTATACCGAATTTCGTCTAAATCAATGCAATGGTTTACACGTGATGAAGTAACAAACAAACAAAGAAATAAACAAACAAACAAACACACAAACTTTCGCATTTATAATAATAGTTTGATTCATTTTAAAACAGCCTCTATCATTATTATTATAACATCGTCTTAGCTATTATCTTTGGTATTAGAAATGTCTCTATATGATACAAGTTCCGGACTGCATATCTGTACAACTGCCAACTAATCTCGTGCTCGTCAATCAATTACGGAAACAGTTTTTGCCTCCCTCGCACCATCTCGCTAACTAGTGGATGCTAGAGGCAAAGAATATTTTGGAATAGATAGGTATAGCCGTACTCAGTGTCACAAGTTTACACTTAACAAGTTAAGACTGTATCAAAGTTTTTTCAAACACATCAATATGCAAATGTAGAGTCGAATTGGGCACGTTTATAATCTGGCGAGATTAAAATAAAATGGTTGCACCTATTAAACCATAGTCTATTTAAGACATACCTTTTTGAACACGGTCAAATGTTTAAATCTCCGAAGAATGAATCGGAACCTTATTACAGTCGCGTCGCTGTCCATCTGTCTGTCATAGGGATGTGTCTCGAAAACCGTAACAGATAGACAGATGAAATCCTATTTCCTACTAATAATCCTACTAATATTATAAATGTGAAAGTTTGTGAGTGAGTGAGTGAGTATGTATGTTACTTCTTCACGCTTAAACTGCTGAACGAATTTGGATGAAATTTGGCGAAAAGTAAGTTTATAATCTGGATTAAAACATAGGATACTTTTTATCCCGATATTCCCACGGGATAGGGATAAAATCTTGAAATAACAACCGCTAGGCTTAGAGTCATAAAATTTGGTATGTAGGTAGTTGGACGTTTGGAATAAAACAAAGGCGACTTTTTGACCCGATATTCCCACGGAATACCTAGGGATAAAATCTTGAAATAACCACCGCTGGGCTTTGAGCCATGAAATTTAGTATGTAGGTAGCTGGACCTCTGGAATAACACATAGGCTACTTTTTATTCCGATATTCCTACGGGATAGGGATAAAATCTCGAAATAAAAAACGCTGGGCTTATAATCATGAAATTTGGTATTTAGGTAGTTGGACGTCTGGAATAACACATAGGCAATTTTTTGACTCAATATTCCTACGGGATACCTAGGGATAAAATCTTGAAATAACAATCGCTGGGCTTAGAGCCATGAAATTTAGTGTGTAGGTAGCTGTACCTCTGAAATAACACATAGGCTACTATTTATTCCGATATTCCCACGGGATAGGGATAAAATCTCGAAATAATAACTGCTGGGCTTAGAGTCATGAAATTTGGTATGTAGGTAACTGGACTCTGGAATAACACTTAAGTGACTTTTTGACCCGATATTCCCACGGGATAACTAGGGATAAAATCTCGAAATAACAACACTGGGCTTAGAGCCATGAAATTTGGTATGTAGGTAGCTGGACCTCTGGAATAACACATAGGCTACTTTTTATTCCAATATTCCCACGGGATAGGGATAAAATCTCGAAATAACAACCGCCGGGCTTAGAGGCATGAAATTTGGTATGTAGGTAGCCGGACGTCCGGAATAACACATACGCTACTTTTTATCCCGATATTCTCATGGGATAGGGATAAAATCTCAAAACAAAAACCGCTGAGCTTAGAGTCATGAAATTTGGTATGTAGGAAGCTGCACGTCTGGAATAACACATAAGCTACTTTTTATTCCGATATTCCCACGGGATAGGGATAAAATCTCGAAACAACAATCACTGGGCTTAGAGTCATGAAATTTGACATGATTGTTTTTAATGTAACGTCAATGAAAACCACGATTTAATTTTCGGGAATTCGCACGGGAATTTTTAAAAATCCCGAAATTTCGATTCAGCTGCTGGATCTAATGATTTACGTGTGCAGAGCCACGGGTAAACACTAGTTAACACATAATGTGTTTTACTTCCGCATTACAGCAATAAATAATAAAAAATAAATTAAATCAAAAACATACGGTTTATGGGCACCATGCAAGAACAGTAACGGCTAAACTTATACAGGTTTAGGTAAACAGTTTGATTCTTTAGAGATGTATAATATGGAACTCTCTGTGTCAGACTCCCACTTGACCGGTTTTTTGATACGTTTTAGTAATCTGATTGACATAAATGTAGGTACCAAATTTTATGTCATACCGAAAACTCATGACCGATGACTTATGGCGCTGAGTCCTTGACTGTTGGCCTTTTAGAGAGGCTCAGAGTCACGCAACGAGCTATGGAGAGAGCTATGCTTGGAGTTTCTTTGCGCGATAGAATCCGGAATACGGAAATTCGTCGAAGAACTAAAGTCACTGACATAGCTGGAAAAATATGCAAATTGAAGTGGCAATGGGCAGGCCACATCGCTCGAAGAACAGAAAACCGTTGGGGGAGAAAAGTCCTCGAGTGGCGACCACGAACCGGAAGACGAAGCGTTGGCAGGCCTCCCACCAGTTGGACTGACGACATCGTGAGAGTAGCGGGAAACCGGTGGATGCAAGTGGCGAGTTGTCGTTCATTGTGGCGTTCTAAGGGGGAGGCCTTTGTCCAGCAGTGGACGTCTTCCGGCTGATGATGACCGAAAACTCCCAATACTAAAAAAAAAACAATACTACTAATTAAATAGAAACATGCATTAGAATAACATCGCACAGGGTAGGTCACCCGAAATCATCTAAAAAAAATAAGCTTTTTTATTTTTAAAATTAGTGTTGAATCTACTTGTGTACGAACAGTTAATCTTTGATATAAGTTATAAGAAGTTTGTACGAAGTTCTGGCGGTGCGGGTTCTGCCCTTATATTTGCTTTTGCTATTTTCTTTAGAAATGGGGAAAATATTAGGACTTACGACTTGCACTGCACGGTTAAAACCAATTTATTATAGTTTTTATCTTAGATAGAAATTTTGTGAACAAAACCTAGCTGTATTTTATTTTAATAAATATTGTCAAATTAGATAATTGTCATGTTCCGTTGTATGTGGGTATTAATTACAATAATATATGTAGTATAGTTACGCCAATAATAACTTCAGATCTTGAAGGTATTGTAGTCGCTGAAGTTTAATAGTACTTTGTTGCTAAGTAGGTGCGTCTTTCTATGTCATACATAACAAGCTATCTTTATAAATGCCAATGCACCATCAGTGAAATATGTGGAGCTCAACATTACTTACTACTACCTGCGACGACCTTTGCTTTTACCACGAAGATATCAATATTAATCGAATAAGTTGTACCTAATGCGGAATAATAGTTGGCTTATATTCAACCATTAAACTAATAATCTAAACCATAGCTTTGCTTTCGTTAACCATTAAATTTGGCATTTGACTTAAAATCCTTCAATCTGGCTAAAATCCCTATGAGAATACGGTATTTCTGTTGAATTTGCCATATCCAGTATATTATTATAAAAATACAGATATACAGACAATGTTTAGCGAAGAGTAAAATTTATTCGGTTGAAAATTGGATTTATTGCGATTTTTTGAAAAATCTGTGTATCAGTGTCTTTCTAAAACGCTTTTCTCTATGCAGCAAGTATGGCGCTACTTGCGTGTGACGTCACATGCAAGTAAGTTTTTCTCTTTCTAATCGTGAATTTCAAACCTTTATAACTCCGTTATATTTAAAGATGGCTTAAAAATTGTTTTTCTAATCGATAACATACATTGTCAAGCCTTAATTTATTAAATTAATAAAAAATAGTCAAATACCGTATTAGTAAAAATTACCGTTATAGCGGTATTCGTTAACGTTGCATAGGTAAACACATTTCGTGCCAAATTTCACATCTCTAAACTTAGCGGTATAGATTTCGGAATTTCATCCCGATTCCATAAATATATCAGGATAAAAAGTAGCTTGTGAGTTTAAATGTTTTTCCTGACGCTGACGTCCAGCTATTTTTATACCAAATTTCACCAAGAACACGCACACATGCACGCACATTAGTAGGATTTCAAATTCTAACAATTGCTGGAAAGCTGGAATATTATGTAATTTCCTATCTTTAAAACTTTAACAAATCGTAATCTCTAAACTAAAATATTTATTTACCGTCGCGCTCAGCTGTTCTCCGGCGTCACCCCCGCTTACATTTAATTCCCTATGTTTAATTTGCAACAGTTTAATTCATCAGAGTTTGTCTTGTTGATTGCTTCCAACCAATTATAAGTTAGCATGTGTCTGACGTTGATTTGTGAGATGACAGGGCTACGGTCTGAGATTCTTCAAGCGACTTGGCTCAGTTGTTGCTAAATAGGGTGTAAATTAATCCTTTATTGTGTGACAAATGGGGAGGATTAATATAAGGTCAATGGCACTTTTTGTTTCATACTCAACTACACGCAGTGTCAAAGGAGTGTTGTGAATAGCTCGAATCCTGGTGAAATAGATCTCTACTCAACTAAATATGTTGATATAACTTCACTCTATGCCAGTGACGAAGCGTTCATACTATGTAGAACTCAAGATGTAAGCTAAACTATCTTTGCCTTTGGTTTACCTCGAAAATATCTAACGCTACGGCACTGGCTTACTTGGATGATTATTTAAATATCCTGTTGTGCCAAACTCACTTCAAAATCCGGCTTCGGCTAATGTGCGGATAGTGTATTTTTTGTTATATATATATATATATATATACCTAACCTGGTAAACACAAAAAGACGTAGCGGTGGTAGGTATAGTAAATATCGGGACGATTAGGGCTTTGATTGAGATTTGTTTTTGGCTGATATTTATTAATCAAGGATACAACTCGAATACTTGTATTGTTTTAGTAGTCGCATCGCATTCATCATCTCTTTGAACTCTTAGGGGCTGTTTCACCATCCATTGATTAGTGTTAACTGACGGTTAAATATGATGCTGTCTCCGTTTATTCGAACAAAACAAATAGAGACGGCATCACATTTAACCGTCAGTTAACACCAATCAATGGATGGTGAAACAGCCCCTTAGCGTAGCTCTCTCCGCAGTGCCGCAGCTCGTTGCGTGACTTTGAGACCTCCAAGAGACCAACAGTCAAGGAGCTAGTCTAAGAGCCATATGACATCACTGGCAACAAACACTGGTTGAAGCCTTTAGTCTTCGGGCACTGTGGAATATTGGACGAGCAACGATGACGTCGAACGACCTATCAATTAGGTAAACTAATATAAATAAAAAATTAGCGGACGTTTTATTAAGTAAAAAAAATAAACTGTTTATTTCAATAAAAAAATGCATAATTAACTTGATCGACATCTATTCTCGTTTTATAATCCCGTTAACAATTTGATCTACATTATTTTGCAACTATTCCTTTTAATTAGCTGTCCTCACTCAATTTGGGACAATTTATGAGTCATGACAATAAAATCTGTCATCAGACCGTGTGACTATAGCTGTTGTGAAAGAAAGTTATTGTCTTAAATAGCTTTAGAATAGTTTCAGCAACAGGCCTAAAAATAGTGTTGTGTAAATTGCGATTCGATATCAAAATTTAGATTCACTCCGAATTATATAAAAAAGAAGAACTATAAATTAGTATAATATTAGTGTAAATAAAATATTACTATAATGGTAAATTCTCAATTTTTATTGGTTCTACTACTATTGATAAATACGGCTTCTATGGCAAATATAGCAGTAGGTACAGCATAAAAGATTAGAAATCTGACTTTTTCCGTAGCTGTCCTAATTTAGCGTATTTTACTTGAACATGCCAATATTTTTATATAGAAATATTTAGTTCTTTATTCATTCGTGGTATTTTTAAAGTAGAATACGACATAAGTAAGTTCTCTACTATAAAAACTTCATGTATAGTTCTGGAGCAATAACATATATAAATTTCTGCTCCTGAATTCACCGAATCAGTTTCAATGACTGCGCCACCCCGAGACTCAAAGCTAAACTCCAGCCCACCATTAATATACTGATCCAACTACACCAATCAATCAGAAACTTGCACCCTAGGCCGTCGACACATAATTTTTCAATTTGCCCAGTTAAAACGCGTTTAGGAGATTGATTAATAAATCTACCACCCATAGGTTAGGGGAGTTATTGAGTTAACGTTCCTTCAGCCCCTCGTTCTAAGAAGTGGGTGATCTCAGACGGGGAAGGAATCCGCGTATTGATAGTTTGTTTGAATATGTTTAGGCAAAATAAAAGCTTTTATTGAACGGCTATATGTAACATAACCAGGGCAACGGTCTTACTTTGTTTCGTTAGGTACGTTTCCATTATCTTTAGGATAATGAAACTAGCAAATGGTCAACTAAAATGGTAACGTTTTGACCTTGTTCTTTTAAGCTAGAAGCTTCCGGTTTCTGTTCGAAAAAAAAACACATCTTTACCAATCTAAAAACCTTACCGTTTAAAACGATTTAACCGAATTTCAATTGGCTAACCAGACATTCAATTTGTACAACCAAACAATACCATTCAATTTGTACATGCCAAACTCAATACAGTTTTGTACATTTTCATCGGCATCAGGTGTCATTATGGACGGTTATTGGAATCCGGTGGACAAGCCGAGGGCATATTAATTGGTTTTAAAGAGGGTTATGGATTAAGAGATAAATTGGACTGCTGCTGGCACTCGCTTCTTGCGTTTGTTTGTTGATTGGCGCTTGAGATATTTAGGTTACGGTAAAAGATCAGTTAAAAAATATATAATGAAAAAAAAACTCAGAGTTCTTATTTTGTCTATAATTTAGCTGATTATTTGTAATGAATTAATGTGGTATCATTCAATTCAAGCGAAAGTCTGGATAGTGTAGTTAAAATACCAAACATTTAATAAGTTTAAGGAAATAGAAATACTGTAAAAATAATAAGTTTCACATCATAATCTGCTCACGTTATTACGCAATTGAGTACCTCCATTAGGTACCTAACGATGCATTTAATAAATTCGATATGTCATTTCAGGATTTATTTACCTTCGAAAATCTCTTACTGTGACTAAAAAACATACATAGACTGCTAAAATCATAACTCTTCCTTTGGCTTTGCCGTAGTCAAGTAAAAAATAAAATTGAATAGCGTTTTTTTACTACAGCACAAAAATATTGACGGCCGTCATTCGTAAAATAAATCGAGAGTCATTTTGTTTTAATTTTAATCCCCAGGCCTTATGTAGGACAAAAAGGCCTAATTTCCCTTTCAACCAAATGGCGGGTTCGTTCGACCAATTATTTTGACTAATTGGTCTCGTTGACGTGGTCATTTTGACGGATTTGCGCGCTTTTGATACACGCGACTTACTGTTGCACAGTAAATCATTAACAACAGTAAGAAAGACTAAAAAACACACTTCTTATAGTGTGAGGGATTTATAAACTCAAAACTTGACTCTGTAATTGTACAATGCTGTTGTTTAGGTTTATTGATATTATGCTGACAGTTGTAGTATAAATTGCTGCGGGATCATCGAACTGAGACAAGGTTATACTATACTGGGTTGGCTTTGGCCGTTAAAGTACAATTTTTTCATTTGTAATAGTTAAGTACCTAAATAAAAACAAATTATCTACCACAAAATTGAAACTTTATTAGTAATGCTGAATTATTATTTGTTATGATGAAGACAAAACGCTGCTTTCTTCTCTTTCTTTCTTTATTTTCTTCTCCTTTCTTTCTTTCTATGTTATTGCACGGTAATATATGTATACATACTGCAATAGTCTGAGAGGTGTGTTCGGTTGCTTTTACGGCGCGCCTGTCGCGTATAAAGCCACGCGTGTAAACGAAACGACCCGTAATGAACACATTTTTTTAAGGCCCGTCAATGCTATTGTAACATGGATGGGACGAAAATATAAACATTTAAGTCCGAAAAATAGTTAGTTAAAATTATAATGAAATTAAATTTGTTTTGATCTTCCTTATATGTACATACTTTCAAAATTCACAATGTTTCGTCACTTTTAAACACCAAAATAGCAATAGTTTGCAGGACACCTGCGAAAATCTACAGTGGATTTTAGACAATCTACATTAAACTAAATAGACTATAAACGATTAATTTGCTCACTAGCGACCTTACGATAACTAGGTCGGTATATGCAACAACTGAGTGTTCATGAAGATCCTCTACCTCTACACTATAAGAACACAAACCCAATTATTACCACCACACTACACTGACGCGTTTTGAACTCAACCGGAGTTTATCCTCAGAGCAAAACCATAAGTATGTACCTATACCTATAGTTAAAAAATATAAATTTGATAGGTATGGACCTAACACACCTGATTCAATTAATTATTTAAAATTTTCGATACCTAAATCCAATACAGGTAACCGAATGTCCAGTTGTTTATCCACATTTCCACGGCCGTCATAGCTAGCAGCTGTCGCGCGGCGCCGGCTGCCCGCTCCGTCACTGTCTGACCGAGCACGTGAAAACAATACATTCGTTAACGGTGTGAGCACTTCATTATTTTTATTTGTCGGGGGTGAAAAAGTTGACATATTTTCCTGTAGAGCCTTTATTTATACATTGTTAAAGGGAGAATGCTGCAGGGAGAATAGAAATAGAGGATGGGAGAGAGAGACGGAGGGAGAAATTGGAATGCATCTTAAGAATGTACATATTATGTATATTTGAATGATTTTGTGAAACGAACAAAGTGAGTTCTTAAATAATTCGAAAATTAGATACTACTCCTGAAATTTCAGAAGCTTAGTGATTACGTAGCACTAATGAACATTCTTAACTAGTTATATAGCATCTTCAGCATGAAATAAATACCTATCAAAAACATCACGCTGAGTGTGTGTGGCCCTTACTTGTGCTTTTTGGCACTACTGAGCGTTTTGTATTTTATTTTCTTTCTTTGTGGGTTTTATTATGTTTAAGTACTGTCATTGACTTATTGTAAGTACATTTGGTGTCCACTTTTTTACAAAGAAATCCGTTTTTTCTTCTTCAAAATATTTTTCGCACGTAGAATAATACGATATTAATTCATAACTTGCTTAAATTAATTAGTGTCAAAGAGAGAACAAATTCAAATTGCAGTTTGGTCCATACAAAATACCGCAGCCGACACGTTTTCAATTACCGTATTAATCCCTCAAACCTTTGCCACCCCTGGCTAAAAAAAAGATCGTCAACCCTTTATACGCGGTAGCCATGCGCATAGGCACTTTTTTTGTTGCCATCAAAAATCATCAGAGTTAACTTTTAGAGATGTACACATTATTTACCAGTCAGTTAAATCATTTATTTATTAAATGTACTTTTACGACAATTAACATGACTGTCCAATTAGTGAAGTGTATAAGTACCTAATTTTAGGGCTCTTGCAAGTAATGTAATGGTGTGAAGTCCCCAAACCGCACTGGGCCGACATTGGTACTACAGCTCACGTCATTTCATAATAGAAGGTCTCACCTCACCAACGGGCTGAAGTCTTGCTGAAGTCGTAGACAACCTTGCTTTCTTTTTTTATATAATTTATGTACTCAAATAAAAAATAAAAGAAGTACAGATATAACTATAAACCTCTGCCGAACTGCATAGCAATTTGTTGGCAGAAAGTGTAGAACTCTCATCCACTATTTTTAATTTTTTATCACTATTCTAACCCATTTTAATTTTGCATCGCACTATCGAAGTTTCTCCACTCAGACGCATAAATACAAATTCCAAAGCTCTTCCTTAAAACATCGGTCACCATGCATAACATCTGCCTGGATGGAGCTCTCTTTTATGGCCTTCTCCCATTTATATTACTGATGTACTCCATTTCCATATCACTGCTGGCCACGCAAATTTGCATAGTTTATAGGAGTGGTGCTTTGTTACCATCAGGTAATTCACTAAGTGTTCCATAAAAAAACTAAGCGACAAAAAGCTAATTCCGAATACACCCGGCACCCGGATACTTATTCAGTCTCGCTTCACTTTTTCAACGGCTCCTTTTAAAAATCATGAAATCGTCCTGAAACATTTGAATACCAAATCCGGAGCTAACTTCGACAATGGGAAAAATTTGGAATGAAAATTTGACAAAAAGTTATTGTGAGGTACCCCTACTTTAATCTCCCTTGAATCACGGTTTGGTAATCTGGCGTATGCATTTTAAAGGGAGCCTGTACACTGGAAACTAGTGATAGAGAGATTTACAATTATTACACGTTAACAAAGTCAAGTTAAATCAGATTATTTAGATGCAATTGCTTTATAAAAAGAGCAAACGGTGAAAGTAAGGGCCTTTGCGCATAAACGCGCGTTAATAACGATACAAACGCGATACGCACGCGACTTGTATGACTGCTCTATGGAAAGAAAAACAAGGTATGCAAAGACTTTAGACATGTGAATGTATACCTATTTGTTTTAATATTATTCGTGTCCTATCAAACCGTTTTTTTTAAAGAAGGATATAATTTTGGGTGTTCTGGACGAGATTCAAATTCATACCTCCTCTGGCTACATGCACTCACCATTCATATATCAGGATAGATTTGTTTATATATTTTTAATTATTTTCCCATTTATTCTCAACTCTCTTGTTGTCAAACTTCCATGTGTCCTAGTAGCCTTAAGCTGTGTTCACACATGTGAGTAGCGACTGCGTAATTCGAGCCTCTATTACGCTGAACGCACCTGAGCCCCAATTAACATTTGCGTGTTGCTGATGTATGATTTTTAAGTATTTATAGCTGTATATGAGTGACGTATGACTGCCGTGCCTGGTTTTAGAAAAGTACGGACGCATCTGTTTCCGTGGGTCTTATAAAAGGTGACAAAAGAATCTGATGTGAGTGTGCAGCAGTGCTCTTTATGGATAAAAAAAACATACTGCGGGCTTCAGCTTTGCAGTACAAGGCAAGGGTTTGCTATCAAGCCTCAATCCACGACCACGTTGACTCTTTCCAGAGAGTAGCGAGTTAGAAAAAGAGGTTAGTATTACTTGAGTATTGAAATATTTTGTTTCTTTGTTTGTTTGTTTATACTCTTTATTGTACAAAAGGTTACAAAAAAGTGTTACAAAAAACATCGCAATGTCTACAATATGTCTACAATACAACTGACTCGCAATTGTACACAGCATTTAGGCACACCAATAAGACTGATAGGTAAGTATATAATTTATATCTATGATATTTTCTCAATATAAACGATGACAGGCAAACACAAATATTACTGGCTCTAAGTCGATTAAATAGGAGAACTTTACCCTCCTTCAACCGCGCTGTTGACTCGAAATAACCCGAACCGACCGGGTAAATCCGCGTGCCGCCACTAGCAACAATATCTCGTCATCTCGCCTGGCTGGGCCGCTTCTGGCAAACGACAGTAAATTGGATGCGAAATCAAATAAAAAACATTCGCACCACTGGGGGAACGAATGCCAACGACGTAATGGGAGTATGGTATCTATGGTGATAAGGGTATATGACGAATCTCTTAGTAGCAGAGATTGAAAATATTACCAGGAATATGACTCGGGGATAACGTTTGGTGAGATTATGAATGTCAAAGTACTACCTACATGATACGAACGTACGTCTCAATGATACGAGCAAACGTAAAGTCAAAAAAATGGAGAAGATTTTCTTTGAAATTATCGAAATTTAATTCGTTCAAAAATAGACTAGGTGCTTAAATATTAATTCGGAATATTTCAACAAGTGTTGATTGAAACCTGCAAAATTCTGTAATGTTTTTAGAATTTTATACTTCAGTGTACGTCGACGTGACAATAATATCTTGAATCAGAAAAAACTTTTACAAGGGTCTTCAATCGAGCTAACTCAACTTTGTAGGTACTGATATTTTGAATTAATTTAAAAAAATAGAAAATATTTCTTGCTCTCCATTTTATTCAAGTAACTTTAAACGCGAGAAATAGTAGGTACAACAGTTGGTGCAATTCTTCTTTTAAAATGTCCAAGTGGGTACCGATTGTTTTAACAAGTTTATTCGACATCTACCTAATTTGGCGTATTATCTTAAACCTGTATTTGCCGCTGCATGAACAGCTGCGGATCAGATCTACCTAGATCTAGCTAGGTTCAAAAATTAATCTTCAAACCAGACGGGGTTCAAATTGAAACCGGCATCGATGCCCCTTCTGGCGGGAGTTGTGGAAACCAAAACATGTCGTTTGAGATCAAAGCGACAATGCCGAGGGTGAATTTGTCTAGGTGACTCTTTGGTGCAGGATGTAGAGATTCTGGATAGATCTTGAGATGAAGCTGTGGAACATTATTGAAGAATACGTAGTTGAACTGAAACAGGGTGGTTTGTCCATCAACATCCATACATATACAAAAAAAACAGAAATCAAATCATTAAGATTAAGTACCAAGGTAGGTACTTTTCTTTTTTTGTATACTATCGAAGAAACTTAGTCATAGCCCACTGAGATACCTTTTCAAACATAATATCAAAGTGAAATCACATTTTTTGACAAGGAAAAACACTAATTAGATTAAGTGCCTGGTTTAGAGTCTTAAGCCGAGTTTAGACTTGCAAGAAAATCGTGTAAGTTGCATTACATTGCGAGACCGTAAAGCACACGAGTTTGTAGTGGTCAATCGAGCGCCGCAATGCAACGCAACTTGCACGATTTTTCTTGCAAGTCTAAACTCGGCTTTACATTGGTTGTAATTGGTGGCAACGCGATTTTAAAATTACTAAAATGAAAGTAACGTAAGAATTAAACAAAACTGAAAAAAGTTAATAAAACTTGAATTATTTTAGTTCACATAAAACTATCCTTAACTTAAAATACCTACCCACATGAAAAAAAAACCTAAAACAGCTCCTTTAGGAAAATTACCTATGTATGTATATAAATTCTTCATTGTACTTACCTACAAAAAAAAAGAAACAAAAAATAATTGACAAACTTTGAGATTAAGTTCCGAAGAAGCTTGAATAGCTAGAATTAAATTAAGAAGTCGAAAGCCACATCCAGCAGTATAAATCAACACAATCCACTAATAAGTGCGGTTGGCGGCGATACCGCGTCATTACAGCCGTGCGAGGGCTCGGCGTCACCGATTCAAACGACCATCGACTGACGCTCGCGTCACACCGCAATATAGGTATTATCGGGTAGCCAAATTTACAGATCAGGATCAAAACGCAATGCAAAAAATATCTCCATTGCTTTTAGTCTACTTCAATTTATTTTGTAGTTAGGGAATGCCAGTGATTCTCGCATGAGGTTTTAATTTAAAGATGCGGCTAGCCGCGATGTCACCAAGAGCGGTGCATGGTAGGTTCAATTAAAGTACAGGCAGTAGCTAATTTTTTTCAGATCCAGACTCAATATTCCAGTTGAAGATAGAAAAATCGTTTATAGGGCTCTCGCTACTAGAAACAACATATATTGTAGCCATGAGTTTTCAAATTTACATATTTAAACTGAAAAGAAGACTAGAAAAATTTAAATAAAAAAAAATGTTAATGACAGACCAACTACAAGATTTAGCTAGCTTATCACTTGTTTTGTTTATCATAAACAAATGCGAGAAAGTAAATACGATTCAGTTTGAGACTAGTAGCATAACACGGAATCTATTTTTAAAGATCTAAACGAGCGTCCAGAACCCCAAAATCAAAAGCTCAGAAAATAATCCCGAGAAAAGCATGAAGGTTCTGTAGATTCATAACTAGGTACTAATTAAGTTCATCACTTTAAAACACAGACAAAAAGCTCAAGGAACTCGCAAGACTCAGTCAAATGTACTAAAGCAAAGCCAAACAAAGTAAGTATGTTAACTTAATACAGCAGTGAATAATCACAGATCGTCCACACATGCAAATTCCACATAGTTACAGAGATGGAGTACAATAAAACAAACAACGACGTTACGTGACGTATGATTTGCAAACACGTCTGCACTGCAACATGAAATGGACTATTCTAGATAAGAGTGAGAATGGATTCGAGATTTGATGACAATTTATAGTAACACTGTGTAAGTAAGTAGATAATAATTATTTAAAGTGATAATAATTTAATCGTGTATACCGCATATTATAAAAGAGAGCAACTCCACAAAAAAACGCCAGTCTTTTTAAATGACGGTAAAGAGTTTGTAAAACAAAGCGTTAAATCACTCGTTAAATAAAAAAGAGAAAACCTCCTGACATCGCGCGGCTCAGTAGAAAAACATAAAAAGAAAACTTAAAAAAGTAATAAAAAAATGACTACAAAACTGCAGCAAATGTGAAAAAAAAACTATTAAAATCTGAACTTTATTCTTTTGTTTTTTTACTGTGTGAAACTTACACCATGTTAATTATTTCTTTTAAACTAAACCCGGTATCGACATCAATAAAAAAAAACACTTAATGTTTGTCCTGCTTGCTTGCAGTAGACAAAAAACTTTTAATAAATATCACGTATTACTGTTACGTATATGTATCACTTTGTATCAATATATCACTCATATCACAAATAATGTCGACATATTGCAGAGTAACATTATTCTTCAGTTGGAAACCTGACCACGATCTGTCGATTATTCTGCAATTCTAATGTGATGGTTGTATCTCTGAGGCAGGAAACTGAGATGTAAACAACGCTTGGATTTTTCACACGTGCTGGCATACGGAAAAGTTAACTTGATGTGATGTAATTAAACTGTGAATATTTAAAAAATGTTAATCTAGGTAGCATTTTCGATGAAGAACAATTTAAATGTAAATATTGTTCTCAAATAGATACATGTTAAAATTTTAACAGTCTCGTGGCTTACCTAATTTTAATAAATTGCGAAAGATTGTAAAACATTCACATTTGCTCCAATATCTACATCAGTATTACGATTAACAAACGTACCTCATCCATATAAACTTTTGGTCTCCAAACATGTAAAATTTAAATAGCAAAAAACTTTTCCAACAGCAGAACTTGGTGGATCTACATCGGTTTTGATACTCAAAATACACATCGGTTGATCTTGCCAATGTTTTTGAGTTTCATTAAAATATTTCCAAATTGGCCTTACAACAGTTAGCGGTACCTACTGAATATTTGCTAATATTAACCCTTGGCATTTCCTTAATGCTAAATATGTCTCGGACCGTTTCTGGAGGATTCTTGAACTGCAACCAGTCATAGTTACAAATTGTTCTCTGGCAGTTAACGGACAGAGCTCCGTAATATTGTTTTGACCAGTGATGTTTGTTTAACTACAAGGGAAGTTACGTATAGTTACGATTTACTTCGTTATTTTATCATTGAAGGTTAACTAATCACTTGGTGTAGGTATCTGTTTTACGTTGTTATTTGGAAATCTATGGGATTTCAATGAACTCCTCTGCATGCATGGGCTTGTACCAGGGTTAGGGTTGACATTTCTGAACATTTTGTCACTAGCTAACCCTGTTTTAGCAGTTAAATCGCAGTTATATAGTTAACTCAGATCTGCGGAAGCCCGCCAAAAATAATAACGTGGATGTCTGACATAAAGATAAAGCACATCCTAAAACATATCAATGTTCACGCACATTTAACCAGAATTCAAACTAGTGTCTTACTGCAGTTCCCATCACTACCCCCCGGAATATTGCCGCGAACTTCGATAACAAATGATCGTTCCGCACCAATTTGTCGACAAGTCGTTAAAATCGCGTTTCCTCTTATTAATTTTTGCTCCCCTCTAACGCCGAGGCACGCACTGTCTACTTCCGCTTCCAGAAAACCGGAAATACGTTGTTATAGACAAATTTTACGATATTGACAAATGTTCCGATAGGGGATAAAAATTTGATCCATCTGACAAAAAAAAATGGCAAACCCTATTGTTGCCAGCAAAAGGTTCAGATTTGTACGAAGACTTTGGCCGTTGGTTACCTTTAAAATATGCTTAAAAAGTGGCATGTCATTTTTATTCAAAATAAAAGTTATCGTGGGAAATTCAGGCCGCTGTGTTATGAAGATTACGGTTTAAGGGGTTGTAGCAGTCAAGCAACTTTTGAATTTACTTTTAGCCTACTGTACTAACTTTTTATAAGACAAAGTTTCACTTTTGTAATTTGAAGATTAATTTATCATATTTCGAGACCTACTGTCATTGAAAAACATTTTCTTCAGGATGTTTCACGTTCTAGATACAGCGCAACATCTATCTGTACATATTTCGTAGAAATATTTATTATTTCATACTATTCTGTATTCAACTAGTCATTTTTGATCCCTCAAATTGGCGCTACGTATTGTAGAGCAATATTAAATTCGTCATTTTATAAAGGTAGCTTTTTTGGATATTCAATGCTAGTGTACACGCATAATGATTGTATGTGACATCGAAACTAAAGGTGTCTACATTTCAAATCGATCTGTCAACGGAGGTAAAATATTAATTAAGTATTAAATTTGACCCTCATAGCCAAGACCAAGACGAGCTAAATAAAACATTAAAATTAAATTAGAAAACTTTTTTTTTTAATTTTTCGTACTTCCATATACGCGCTTTTAAGACAACAGATTGTAGTTCATACTCGTGTACTCGCGTTCGGCGACAACCCTGGACTGAAAGCTCACCTAAGGGGCGCCAAGCTGTAGCCAAAAAACGCGACGTGCTCCGTCCAGTCAGCCCCCCTGATTAGGTTAACAATACTTTCAAAATTAGCATCCCACTAATATTACAAATGCAAAAGTTTGTAAGTCTGTTTGTTTCTTACTTCATCACGTTTAAACCGCTGAACTTATTTAGATAGAATTCGGTATACAGATAGTTTGAGTCCCGGGGCAGGACAAAGGATAGTTTTTATCCCGGAAGATTGCATAGTTCCCGCGGGATAGTGAAAACCGAATTATACACGGACGGAGTCGCGGGCTAGTTCCTAATATTTGTAAGATATCCAAATTCTAAAGACCTATTCGAGTTACTAGAGCGTGACGTACGTTGACAGTGACCGCCATCACATTGTATATGGAAACAATTATGCATAAATCTTAACCCAGTGAACTTGAGCATAGTGATAAACTGCTACTGTGGTAAAGCAAAACTATGATTTATTCAGCGTTACTGGCAACCAGATTTAATTTATATACATTAGTTGTGCTTTGATTGATTAAGACTAAAGATCATACCTAATTAACAAAGATTAACAATCAATCAAAATGTCAATTTGTCAATAAATCTATTACGATCCAATATACATTATGCACGTTTTGAGTGTTCCTTATCTCAAAGAAAAGATTGGAACGTGCATACAAATAGTATCAAACTACAAGTTTGCTGGCTTATACTCTTTACCTGAGATTGTTTTCAACATGAGACGACATGGGTGTCAAAAGGCGATTGTATAGTCGAATTCATAAACTTGTGAGCAAAAATTTGATCAAAAATATCTGAACACGCTTCTACGCCGTTAATAATACAGCCGTGATCAAATTTTCGCTTACTAGTTAATGAACTCGACTGTACCATTGTATCAGTTCAAACCAAGACGAGCCGCGACGCCGCAAATTTCATTGAGATGAGAATTCGTCAACGAGTACTCATTTATTTTGACGTATTCTTTCAGGAGTGATTGAAGCCCAATTGAAAGTATGTATGTGAGGTAGACGACTATATGCCCACTCCTACTGGCTCGTGCTCAGACACCGACTTCAAACTAGTACCTAGATTAAGGTTAATTAAAAAAAAAGTTTATTATTTTTTGCTTTTAATTTTTTTCGGCGGTTTAATTTTTTTGTTTTATTTTATACTTTTTCCCACCGTTGGGGTAATTTTTTTTCAAATTAATACAGTACCAACTTCAAGATATATCCTATACAATAAAAAAAAATATCAAAATCGGACTACTCTGTAAAAAGTCATGCATTACAATCAGTGACTGATCAATCAATCATCCCCTGTTTTCCTACCTTAAGGGTAGGATTTTTTTTACCAAATTTACGAGTAAATGGGTCCACTCTCGGGATATAGGCTTTCCAATAATAAAAGAATTATCAAAATCGGACTACTCTGTAAAAAGTTATAATACGCGTCGACTTAAAAACTTCCTCCGTTTTTTTTCGTCGGTTAAAAATGACAACGCACGAGCAGTCCCAATGGTACTATAAGTACTGTAGATAGGTGTCCATGAGAGGCGGAGATCACTAAACTTATCATCAAGTCAACAAACTAGGCTTAAAATTACCGCTCACTTACTCGCACTTTTGTATCATGCGAGATTGTTTTCATTTATAACGCCGCATTTCTACTCCAGATGCGGCATTTTTAAATGGCAGCTCCAAAATATGTTAGCCTTTTCAGCATAGCATTATTTAAAATGCTGCAAAAGCATGTCATTGTATGACAGATTCGAAACTTCTTCTTTGAAAATAGTTCCAAATGAATTCTCCGTATCTTTTGATTGACTGGTCAAAAAAAAAAATTACTGTAATATATATTTTTAACGAATTTCGAAACGTACTTGAAGACATCTATAGATAACTAGCTTTTGCCCGCGGCTTCGCTCGCTTTTTTCTTTAAAACAGCTAAACTGTATAATTGCAATTCCGTAGATAACCATTTAATCTTTAGGTAGGTACTGCCGTCGATAATAATGCTTTAGCAGCAGCAGTTACTGCAGAAGATGTGAAAAGAAAGCGAAAGTACCTATCATTACTTAACTCGTACCTACTCGTTTATAAGTAGCAAAAGATATATAACCGACAAAAGTACCTACTCGAAATGAACCTATGAAAATCCCACTAAGCAAATTACATGTAAAGAAAGGCAATAAAAACGATAAAACGGTTAGAAATGGGCAAAATAATGTGACAAATAAATACACACTCAGTTTAAAAACGAATAAAATGATGTTTATGCTCTTGACAAGCTTCCAGCTTGTGTATTAAACGCTAAAAAGTTGCCAACAAACAACAAAACAAACGAATAAATGCTTTCATTTTTAAAACACCCATGGCTTGCCTCTTCAAATTTGAATAAGTTACTGAAATTAGACGACAATAGCAATAACATAAATTTTATTGCACAGTATTTTAGAAATATAGCAGTTTAGTTTGCATTTTGGTAAATTAAAAGTCAATTTAGTGACACATAATTTTAAAACTTATTTGTCCGATTCCGAAATCTACATATTTACCTACTTTACTTCTTTGAATGTGCTTATACGAAATGTTTCTACCTTACTGACGTAAACGGGTTAGAGATGCTTTAACCTGACAAATAAATTGTTTTTTTAAGTCCAAGACCACTAACATTAGATCACTAATTTGAGGTAAGTTTAATGAGTATCAACCATAAGGTTGACTCGTAAACTAACTATACACTAGACCTTGACATCCAGACAAGTGTCTTGTCTAATAGCAAAAGTTATCTGTGGTGAATGAAAGCTGGGATATGGATGTGTGTATATCAATACCAGAGGTGAGAAAAAGTTGCCATAAATTTCTGGAAAGAAATACACTAGGGTGTTGCTTAAAAATCAACTTTCATAAAAGTCATTGTTTCACCCCGCCATTGGGTTCTACGACCCCGATTAACGCATGCTAGTTATATTTATTTATTTTTTAATGAATTTTAGAGGTCGCTCGCTACCGCTTGATAAAGTTTATAAAAAAACGTAAATTGGCATCAATACAACATGTCCCGATTGTCCCGGTTTTGTATTTATTTTACTTTTAGAACGTATATTGGACATTTTGGTGTATCAATTAAAGGAAATTCCCGAGCAATCGCCCAGGAATCCCCTCTACTCGATACACCCCCCTCGCTCCACGACGGTTACTTAGTTAATTGTGAATGACTTCAGAAATAAATACCTTGATGCGAAAAAAATCTACTTCAGTGTCATAGGTACATATCCTAATTTTAATTTACTTATGCTAAATTATTACAAATTTATTTGATTTTAATAAAAAAAATGTTCCTATGAACTTTGGGTTTTCAAAACTTTGATAGCTGGTTGCGACCCCTAAAATTAGTTTAAAAAAAATAAAAAACTAGCATGCGTTAATCGGGGGGGTGGTGAGACAATGACTTTTATTTATCAAAGTTGTTTTTTAAGCAGCACCCTAAAATACACATGATAATATTTCTATGTCTTATTACTAGTTCTGTGCTGGCGCTAAAGTCACTTACTTCGACAATAACCAATTTAAAAAGAACGCACCGATCGCTATCCAAAATTTGCACACAAGTGCATCAAAACCGAGATCCCGGCAAGGATTTATTCCCCCAACGCAAACTTCCGACACCATTTGAAATTCATTCTTCAACGTGTGATGTAATAAAAATAGCAGCAGATATAGCAGTGGCCCGGACTCTGTGATAAATTATGCACCCCTCGATTTGGAGATTGCTCGAGCGATGCATTAACGGAGCCTTTGATATTTTTCCACGTAAAGGTAATGGCAGTCAAACGTGTATTGTGGCGGAATTGTGATGTGTGCGTGCTGAAATTGTCATGTTAGATTCTTCGCGATAAGTTTTAGTGATGTCTTTTATCGAACACAATGTTTTTGGCATCATAACTAATAAGAGGAATAGATATATGACTTGAGGTAGTTAAAAACGCGAAATGTATTAAGGCCAAAAGCCTTTGCACACTATGTTTTATAAACGCGCCATCGACACGCGTTGACAACACGTTTTTCTTTTCATACAGCTGCCATACAGCTCACAAACTGTAACTACATTATATCAACGGCTAATTTACCAATTTAGTTAACGCAGCAACTACGTACTTATATGCTAAATACGCGTAACTTTACAATTACCTGCGTAAAACAATTTAAAACATGAATATGTCGGCAAATATTTGAAATAAATTAATAATAAATAAATAAATATCATTGGACACTTGTCACCAAATGACCTAGTCCCAAACTAAGCAACGTATGTTGTGTAATGTACTATGGCTATTTAAAATACAAACTTAAATAGGTACCTATGAAACATCCAACACCCGAGTACAAACATTCATATTATTCACTCAAATATCTGCCCCGGCTGGGAATGGAACCCGGGACCTCAAGCTTCATAGTCCAGGTTCTCTAACCATTTGGCCATCCGGTCGTCGAAATAGTTCAGTTTTCGTCCAAAATATTAAATACTTTCAGAAACCTGCTTAATTAAAATGTATATATTAGCTGCTGCAAATATTACCGTGAGGCTAAAATTCCAACCGAAACTTCAGCCAGGAGTCTGAGTTTTGAAATCACATCACTCGAAAATACCATTCAAAAATGTCGGGTATTTCATTTAAAAGAGTAGGGTGGTCAAAAAATACAGTTCTGTATTTTTTTGTCAACTGGTAAAAAAATTGATTAAAATTTGAACTGTGTTTTTGTAGCAATATCCAAGTTTTTATTACTTTCGAATGGAAGGTAATATATCGAGGGATATCCCACTAATATTATAGACGCGGAAGTTTGTAAATCTGTTTGTTTGTTACCTTATCACATCTAAACCGCTGAACCAATTTAAGTCCCGAGGAAGGACATAAGATAGCTTTTATCCCGGAAAATTGCTTAGTTCCCGCGGGATAGCGCATAAACAACAACTAGTAAATTTAAAAAATCGAACCTCACGAATTGTCGAATACCACAGGGCTTCCGCTAACTGCGCAGTGGGCGTGCTGTTTTAATAGGTTTAGAACCTCCTCTGCGCTGCTCTATTAGATGACAGTCATTGTCGTCGTGCGGTGCCGGCGTCGTACTCGTACGCTGTGCGGACGTCCGCGCCGTGCACCCGCGCGAGTTAGCGGAGGCGTTAAAACATCCAAATTACTCAGGGGTAATTTTGTGAAGCAGTAGCATATGCCGCAATAACCAAAATCTTAGTATCTTCTCACATCAAGACTTCTGTTTCTAACTCACCTAATCGCGATCTGGAACCTCATCTGGGAGAAGTACACTGCGAATCGGGCTAAGCGGAGGAAAATATGTGAAGCGTACACCAAACGGTGGACGCAGATACTCTGAAGAAGAAGAGAAATTGTAACCCAATAAGTCATTCACTTTAAGTCAGTCCACGTCCTAAATGTGTGTACATATGTTTATATAGGAAAGAGGCAAGGTAAAAATATTGAGAGACCGGATAGCCCAATGGTTAGAGGACCTGACTGCGAAGCTTGAGTTCTGGGATTCGACCCCCGCTCGGCGGAGATATTTATATGAAAAATACGAATGTTTGCTTTCGAGTTGGTCTTTAATATTTATCTTTAAGTGTGTATCTATCTATTTATGTTTATCAGTTGCCTAGTTGTCTATATATAAAGTTGCCTAGCACAAATTTTGCTTACTTTAGAACTAGGTCAATTAGTTAGTTCTAGTGTTGCGTGATATTTATTTATTTTATTGTGGTTTAAGTGTGTATGAAGGTACATACCAAAAGCTATTCTCCATTCTAATAAAAACCCATAGCAATCCAATTGTAAAAAAGGTGTCCCGATGGTTGGCCGCTTTATGCCGGCTGTAAAACGGAGGCAGTAAAAGTGGTTGAGTAATTAGTTCATGACAATGTCCGCCTTCTGATGGCTGACATGAACAGGAAAACTGGCCATTGCGTTTCAATTAATTTGATGGTTTAATTTTCGAGAATTCTTTGGAGAATTCGCACTTACAGCGGCTGATCGTGTTATAAGTAGGTCATTTAGAAAAAAAAAAAATACTGAGTCTTTCCGTTTTCGCTAAACATTTTCAAAATGCAAAAAAATCTAGAAAAAAATCCTATGCGATTTTAATGATTATGATGAATCAACTGTATTATAAATGCGAAAATATATCGGTCTGTCTGTTACCTCTTCATGTTTAAACCGCCTGAACTGATTTAAATAAAATTAAGTAGGCATGAAAATGATTTAAGACCCAGAGGTCCTTACAAAGGATCGTTTATATCCCAGAAAATTTAACAGTTCCCGCGGCATAGCGATAAACTAATTTTTCGCAGACAAAGTCGCGAGTGGAAGCTAGTCCTTACTAAAAAACCGAAAGTAACTCTGTCTGTCTGTTACACTTTCACGCTTTAATCGATTTTGTAAAATAAATTCCATAACCTAACCTAACCTAACACTTTGGCAGTATGCAGGTCACCTAGAAAGGGGTCGTCCTTACAGAAATAACCGAGTGATTTCTGAATTCTCATTCGAGATAACTTATCGTTTTCATTATCCCTTACCTTGGCTGGCGCCACACTACCCCCACTTTGCCATTTGCTGAATCACCGCAGTTTAATAGGGTGTGAACTTATTTATCTCCTTTCTTGACTCTTCATTTAACATTAATAATACGAAATGATACTGTAATAATAACTTCAATCAAAGCTAAATCTAGTAACGTGAAATTTTTGTGTGTTATTTAGCTCTAGATTTATTTGTAACATAATTGTGATATTAGACATGTGCTGAAAAAACAGAAAAGAGCCAGCGATACAAAAAGACTCCAAAAAACCAATCATAACATAATCTGAGTTTGATTAGGTACAATTTCTTCAACTTTTTAGTTACTAGCTTTTGCCCGCGGCTTCGCCCGTGTGGAATTCGGTTATCGCGTGCTGTTCCTTCGAGAACTGCATTTTTCCATGATAAAAAGTAGCCTTTCTCTTAATACTCACGTGTCCAGCTCTGTTTGAGCAAAGTTAACAGTATCAAATCCACCGCAGAAGGTTCTCACAGTAAGTGACATAGTAGTTAATTTTCGTTATCAAGGCAACGTGTGCTTCGATCAAAGATTAACAGTACTAAATTTTGATCGAAGCCACTGTGACATTTCCTGTGAAAATGTTTCACAGTGGATCATGGTTCACATATTTCAATTGTGCCTACCACAGGTACCTACAGTCCTGGTTAAAGAGTTTTAAACAAAAGTTCAAACACAAAGCGATAGCAACAACGTAGTAAAGTGTAAAATAAAGGTATTTAACCTCGACCGTACGTACATACCTTCACCGAGTACATGTTCTGATGAGTATAAATGTTGACGCCAGGAACCGTCCCGCGTTGCAAGTTTACCTTCCCCTCCATTATCTCATTAAGGCCCATTGAGAGCTAATGTAGCGAGGACTGAGGGTTTTGATTAATAATCACCATTTGCCTGTGACAGAATGTTGCTATTTTAATTTAAACTATTAATAAGCTCGCTTTTGATCGCGGTAAGTAACACTTTGTGACCGTTCGCATCACCTCCATTTTTATGTGGCCGTAGGCCGTAGTAGTTAATGTACTATAATGCGAATTCTATTTATTTATTTATATACAAAGTTCGGAATCTATTTATGTCATCGAGTATCACATAGAAGCAATGATAAGCAAAAGCAAATAAGCAGCCTCATGTAATTCGTATTCTATTCGTTATGTCCTGGCATAACCCTCGCAGAACCTACCAAGGATGTCACATTCATTTATCAAGCAAAGTTCAAAATCATATCATTTCAAGGCAGCAAAGTCCCAAAGTTCTTACCCATAAAATCCTTTGTTTCCTTTTAATCAAGCAAAGTTTAAACAGATTGCTTTCGTATGACCATAATTACGTCTGTAAGCTAATACTGTTTCACATTTACGGCATTAAGTTCTATTGTTATACAATTAAAGCGAGTGCCTTCGGGTAGCCCGACCCTGGAAGGCGCCAGTCCCTTTTACGCTTCCTGTGTTATCCTTACTAAAGGTTAGTCCCTTATAAAGGTATGCCCTAAATTGCAATGTCCTGAATTAAGCAGTTTTAATTTTATCACGCAAAAGGTCATGCTTCGGGAGTCGTTTTGTTTTGAATGTATTAGCGAGCGAGTTGACATTAAATAAAAAAATATGAGCAATAAACTATACGAAAAGTCTATATGTATGTATGTATGTAAACTCTTTATTATAAAAAAAATAGTTAGTGGAACAAACGCAAATTGACAAACGTTGAGAAACATGTATAAAGGGGAACTTATCCCTTCAAGGAATCTACCAATGAGCCTTTGAGTGGGTATGAAGAGTTATAATGTAATCTTTTTATTTTAACACTAGCAGTAAAGAAAACAAAATCAGAAACTTCCCCTAAGTATAGCATGAATTGACAGAATTATGTATTAGATATCGCTGCTGTGAGCTTGCAGGCTGTGTTTGCATTTTATTCTAAACATTTTATCCTGTACTAGTGATAAAGACCGCTAGTAGATAGGCTAGCAGTTTAAGAGCCAATTGAAAGTTATTTCGGTGTTTTTGTCATTCTTTGGATCTCATGCTGCGTATCAGATAAAAGATATATCACCATTTTCAGACATCATTATTCGGCTAATCTTTTTTTTTATTTCACGGAAACGAAACCGCGGGCTACATTGAGATGGTATTACAATAAAGAAATTAAATTTTGTTTCTTTGTTTGTTTCTACCTACTATTGAACCGAATTTCTTTAAACAGAATATTTTACGTTTTGTCGCAAGAACGTGAAAAGTTCTTGACTCTAGTACCATCAGCCAAATAAGTGGTCTATAAATTTTTAAACAAGTTCCTATCAAATGAATATGTCGCTAAAGTCGATTTTTCAAGTTGACAGACACGTCTATTGGCATTATTGTTTTGTGACATGCAAATGATTATCAACTTTAGGATGGTAGACCATACATATTTTGCTAATGGTACCTATACTTTATTAGAATGACCGAAGGAGGGTAAGGTTTTGTCGAGCATGTACATATGTCTATTTCCTTGGTCCTCTCTGCATGTTCAAAAATTAAAAAGAAAAACAAGTCTAGTGGTCTAAAACTCTGTTAAGTAACTTAACGATCAACAGTCGGGACCTATTGCTCAGAATTTTTGAGCGATTTTGAATAGGTCCCGAATGTTGAACTTTAAGTTACTTAACAGAGTTTTACACAAGTTGTTGAACTTTAAAGTTTTTTAAGGCAGTCGGGTTTGTTTTTTTTTCAGGATCTACTGTGTTTTGTCTCACTGGGTCCAAAAAGAAGCAGTCTTCACGCCACGCCGCGGGGGACCCAGCTAGATTATGATAATGCCTCTAATCGGACGACCTCACATCGACGGGTGAGCAGCGCACAATACTAATTACCATAATGGCTTCATATAATGTGTTGGTACTTTTTAAAAGGAAATATTGGTATTTTATGATGGAAGCGGTGAAGGAGATGTTGCGCTTACTAATTAAAATGAGTTAATTGGATATGCTCAGTACTTAAGCAGCACAAAAAATATTTGTATTATTGATCTTACTTCGCCTTCCATTCAAGTTTATTACTTACAGCATTAAGGGCTTCCATTTCATACGGACTGTATTTGTATGATGCGTCAGACCCGACAAGCCTTGGAGCTGATCTGTAACAAAAAAAAATTACACTTCATATCATAAGACGATCCCCGCAACTCGAGTACTGTATGCAGCGCTCGTGCGAAGCATACTCGAGTAAATATATTCTTATGTTGGAACAAATACAAAATATTTTTTTAAGAGCACTGTATAAGAGTGTCCACTTCTATTATCCCTACCTTATTTCTACAGGGGCACTTAGGTTACGACTCACTACAATTGCGTAGACTACTATCTCTGGCCAAATTTGTAATCAAAATTGTAAGAAACCAGATCGATAACTTATTTGTGCGCTTATCTTCCGGCGGCGGCTTATAGCCGGCGAGGTGCACGCGGGCGCACGCGCAGGCGCCGGTCGCGCGCGCGCTCGCGCTGCTCAACTCCGTGCTCGCCGCACGTCGACTTGTTTGTGAGCACTCTAGGGCGCCTGATGACAGAGTGCAAGAGAGTGGCGGAAGATCAGATGCCTGCGAGCTCTATAGCGTAACTCACCTAGATATTATCTGAACCTCGTAAGTCCCCGTGTACTTCACAAAGTACAAATCAATTGTAAGAATAACTGCCGAATGTACTTGGTGGAGTACAAATTTTTCAAAGAAATATGAACTTTAAATTTATGTAAGTTATTTTCAAAATCACAAAACTTAGAATTCTCGCCTTGGTCTGTAGAACTATTTATGATAAAAAAAGTCAGGACTTACGAGGTTAAGTTAAGTTCATTTACTTTTACTTAAATGAATCAGTAAGTGGTGGCAGCTTTATCTGTAAATTGTAATTTTTTTATTTTTTAAGAACCATGTAGGTACCGTTTGTGCCCAAATAAACCTTAAAACATTAAGTATTGCAAGTTTGTGCCGGTTTGGCTTTAGCTGTTAGGGTACAAATATAACTTTAATAAATAAATAAATATGCCTTAAGTTCCCATAAAAGAAGACAAAAAAAACTGCGACAATTATTTGAACTAGGTGGTGCTCTGTGGTGCTATACATTATAAAAACTACAAAATATCTGTTATTGATCACCATAAAAGTCTAAGATCGCTTATGTATTTGATGAAATTTGCTATGTTACGTAGATAGCTAAATATATGGAATAACACATAGGCTTTTTTTGATCCTGATATTCCTATAGGATTAGTATAAAACCTCGAAATCACAACCTCGGGTGTGGAGTCCTGAAATTTGGCACATTTGCTTTTCGCGCAACGTCAATTAAAACTATCGTATACCTAAATTTAGGAATTCCCACGACATTATTTTTTTGCAGACGAAGTCGCAGACAATAGCTAGTTTATATATAAGAAACAATAAAACATAGTTATGATACACCATAACGAATAACATTTAGGAATTATAAGGAGACCTATAAAAACATCAGTGAAAATGGCTTAGGATAAAGCTATAGATATCGTAGACTGAACAGAATTCAAAAATCTTTTCATGCTCTAACAGACTAACCTACTTTACATTATAAATATCCCTTGCAAAAATTATAAAACTGATATATCTCAAGGAAATCTTCACGTCAGCTAATGATTTTACGACTTTTCATAATTTGCCCTGTACCTAATGTATAAAACCAGCCTAACGGTATAGAGTTCAAAAACTTATTCAGGTGCCTTGGCTTGGTGTTTAATTATTAACATTCATAACCGTTGGTAAGTGAATTTATGAATGTATAGCTCTTGGCAATGATGCTTGGTCTGAGATCTAGCGAGTTGTGCCATTACAACGTTAACTAAATTATGTATGCTCACTTAACCCCTTGAGAAATTGGTCATTAAAAAAAGCATCTTAAAAAATTCTAAGATTTTTTTAAATTGACAAAGTTTTTTGGATCCTTCGGACGATGGTTTTCGATTCGCTTAAATTTCACTGAGCAGTAGTTCTACTAATAACTCAAATTATATTGTAATCTGATAGAATTCCTTACTCTTGTTTACGTAGAAATATAGGTATGTGACTAAATGTAAAATGTGATGTATCTAATTTACAAAAAAGTTAAAAAATAATAATATATCCCATTAGAATGGCAGTCCATCATTCGTGCAATTAGTTTACTTTCCTAATAAATAAGTTCAATTTAAAATTGTTACAAATTAAATTGCATACAGATTATTTAAAAAAAACCGGCCAAGAGCGTGTCGGACACGCCCAAAATAGGGTTCCGTTCCGTAGCGATACGAAACTTAAGACATATTTTCTAAGAATTTCGTATTTTGAACATGAAACTACCGTGAGACTAATAATATAAATATATTGACCCAGATAACTCACGTCTTAAATCGAGTTTAGCTCGACATGTTTCGGGCTAATCCGTAGCACTAAACTCGATTTAAGACGTGAGTTATCCGGGCCAATATATTTAATATTTCGTATATTATACGGAATCTTCCACAGTTTAGCTATATTTTATACCTTAGGCTGCTATTTACTCTTAAACTACTAATAATTCTCAAGCAAACTTAACGATATAGTTTTCCTGAAAGTATGATACCATCCTGATTTTTTTCAATTTTTCCACCCTCCGATTTAGATTTTATAGCGACGCTCGATTTTAATGAAAAACCACAAAGTAAGTTAGGCTCTAAAACTGCACAAAACAATCCACAGTATTTGCAGTAATCATAATATTATTGATACTAATACTACTAACAGAAAACAATATACAAACAAAGTTAGCGCACGTTATTGGATTTATCGCTGAAAGTGACACCGCGCCTTTCCCAGGTAAGACAAATACGCTCATTTCCTGCGGAGAGCGCCGAACGTCCGCGTCCGGACAAATTGTACCCAAACTTCCTATTCTGGCACAAGCGCTCCAATTACACCATTAGCTGGTTTTTAGCAAGGTATAAAGAAGTTCCTTTACTTTTGACACAAAGTTAAGAAAAAAACAACTTAATCGAGAGCTAAAAATATGAATATAATATACCATCTCAGGTATATATCCTGACAAAAAACTGACGACAAGGATCATAATGAATGAACATGGCAATAAACGGAACTAACGCCGGTATCTTGCAAAACTTACTTGTAAGTTTTGTAACTTTGTTCGTGGTTTATACTTCATATTTTGAGATTAAAGTACTTAACTAAGCTGGACAAAATTACGTAAACTCGTGGAGGAATCCCATTCAAGCAAAAAACACAGCATTTACTTTTATAAGATACGCAGGACTTGTAAAAAAATATGGCTCTGTCCATCGGAGGACAATTTTGCCAGTGTCAGTGTCGAGTAATAAAAAATAAATATATTGTATAATAATGTATATTGCTTTTGACATTGCTGTTTTGACTAGTTTCAATAATTGCCATAATAATAAATATTAAGTCTAGGTCGACGATGTAACATCAACAATTCATTAATATTTAGAATCCTTTTGCAGCTACTTGGAAAAAGAAATGGCCAAGTTCTTCGGAATAAGCCCGCCACGTGCTCAGAGAAGGCGCAAAGTTTTGCCGCTTATTTATGGCGGCTTGCGGTGCAAAATCACCATTTTTTTCTATACCGCAGTGACTGATTGCCACGTAAACTGATTTAATCTCGAAGAAAAGAGTTATGGGTCGTTATGAAATATCCAAAGTTCATTTAATCACTTTAAATTAAGATTTTGGGACGGGTGCGATTCCGTAAACGGTAGTATCGTTTCTGGCCAGGCCGGCAACACATCAACAGTACCAATGGTGCTATAGGTGTCCACGGACTGTAATCACTTACCATCAAGTGCCTAATCCTGCCTCATGCAAAACTACACCGAGAGTGGAAAATAAACATGTGATAAGTTTGTGCTTGTTTTTTCATGACATTGATAGGAACAGACTAGATAGAAAGGTCGAAGACATTTCCTAGAAGCTGTCAACACTATCGAGGTTAAGTTTCTTACAGAAACCTTCTTAGAATAAGAATATGATACGTTAGACGTAATACAATTCAATAAAAGCTAGCTTATTACTAGAAAACTAGCTTTCGCCTGCAACTCCGCCTGTGAAGAATTCGTTTATCGCTATCCCACGGGAAGTACCTATGCAGTTTTCCGGAATAAAAACCATCCTGGTCGTTCCTAATCAAATTTCATCAAAATCGGTTCAATCGGTTCAGTGGTTTAAGCATGATGAGGCGACAGACATGGATACAGAGTTATTTTCGCATTTGTACTTTAATCATAAAAATATTAGTAAGGATAAGGGATGTTTAGTCTGTGTCTTTTTTCTTTGCTATTTAAGTAATGTAAAAAACCGGCCAAGAGCGTGTCGGACACGCCCGAAATAGGGTTCCGTAGCCATTATGAAAAAAAATAGTTTTTTTAGTATTTCGTATTTTGTACGGAATATTCCAAGTTTAGGTATATTTTATCCTTTTTTTTACTTTAGCCTGCTATTTACCTACTCTTAAACTAGGTACTAATAATTCTCCAGAAAACTTAACCGTCATAGTTTTCCTTGTAAGTTTGATATACTTACTACCATCCTGAATTTTTCAAATTTTTCCACCCACCAGTATGGATTTTAGAGAGGGGAGACGCTCGATTTTAACGAAAATTTGCACTTTTAAGTTGAATATTTTGCAAAAAAATCACTAAATCGAAAAATCGTTTTAGCAATTTCCTAATGGTTTTAAAAGACCTATACAACGATATCCCACACTACAAGATTGGATGAGGAAAAAAATCACCCCCAATTTACGTCTATGGGAGGTACTCAAAAAAAAAAAATATTGTTTTTTTTTATTGTACCATTTTGTCGGCATAGTTAACATATATATTCGTGCAAAATTAAAGCTTTTTAGCATTGATAGTCTCTGAGCAAAGCCGCGGACGGACAGACAGACAGACAGACATGGCGAAACTATAAGGGTTCCGTTTTTGCCATTTTGGCTACGGAACCCTAAAAACTAGCTGTCGCCCGCGAAATCATCTGTAAAGAATTTACTTATCACTATCCTGCAGGAGCTATACAATTTTCCTAAATAAAAGTATTCTATGTGTTATTATTAGAGAACGGATTTGAAGTTGCGATTACAAGTTTAATATGGATAGACGAATACAAGTAAGTATTTATTTATATCAAAAAGGTGCGTAATAAATAGGATCTATTGTGTTTGATCTGTATAAAGCTCCTTTAATTAGAATAAAACATTTTTCTTTGCACAAAGTTTGTTGCAAGAATAACATTTATTGAATTTAATTATCTATAACATTGCATTGCGGTAAGTAAGTAAGTAATAAAATAGCTGCAAGACTAATGAACAACATATGACATCTAATAAATAAATCTATCTATCTAACCAATCGCACTAGTCATTTATTTATTTATTTATAACAGTTTACATTTGAGGCTCACAGTACAACACCAAAGCGCCTAGAATGCTAAAAATAATAAATCTTACTCATATCCATATTAAACTTGTAATCGCTACTTCAAATCCGCTTTCTAATTATTAGGACAACGAGCTCCAGAGTGTGACGATAATCATTCAGCAGACGTCACAAGTTTGCGTGAAAAAGATGAGAACATTAAGGCCAATGTTTATAATATTAGGAAGATATTAGGTACCTTTCTCAAAACAATAACAAATACAAACATTGGAACATAGAACCTCCACCTTTTTTGAAGTCGGTTAAAAATACCGACCTGTACGAACTTGGAATAAGTATAACCACTTTTATTACATTTTGATCTGTCTGAAAAGTTACAAACATGAATTGAAATATAAAACTTCACCTCCAAGTGCAGTCAATACTCAAAAGCATTCAAACGCGTCGATTCGGTGCAGAAATTCTGGTTTACTGGTAAAACTATTCAAATTTTATATCTTTGATAAAAGGGAATTTGATACCGTTCCTGAAGCATTGTACATATAAATACCCACCTACCTACCCACCTATAGGTATCTTACTAGGTGGCTATCTTGCTACTTGGCATTGTACGCCTCTTAACATCGTAGATAGTAGGTACTCAATAAGTTAAGTACGCTCGCTTCTTTATTTAGAAATCATTTCTATGAAAATATTGACTGGAATGCGTTTATTACATTTCGACAAAATGTGGGCCTACATTTTAATATGTGAATACTTAAGGAAGTATAAATTTAAGCTATGATTTAAGTGTAATTTTTAAGCGATACGATAAGTAAATATTGGCAGGCTTGGCACGGGTGCTAGTGCATGAGTGTATGACTAGAACCAAACTTAACTTACAAACACATCTTACTTTGCGTTCCTGGACATTATCCATGGTCCTTTAACTAGTGCTCAGACTGTAGACAGAATATAAGCGTGTGGAATAACCAGATTAAAGTCGGGAACACTGTCCTAGTTGAATTTCGACGAGTTTCGGTGCAATGGATTATACCACGAGCTGCATTGACGTAGGTACTTAATAATGCTTAGAGATAGATGAATAATGTAACATTTTGGTGCCACATTATTTATAAGAGCTAAAAGTGCGAGGTGATTAAAAAGTTTTTTACGCCTACGCTGTCAAGAGTGTAGCGACTTAGAGAAGAAGAGAGAGAAAGAAGATTACAATTTTATTGTTGCACCTAGGTAGTTAACTACTAACTCATCCATCCATCCCAGCCTATATACGTCCCACTGCTGGACACAGGCCTCCTCTCAGAACAAGAGGGCTTTGGCCGTAGTTCCCACGCGGGCCCAGTGCGGATTGGGAACTTCACACGCACCATTGAATTGCTTCGCAGGTTTGTGCAGGTTTCCTCACGATGTTTACCTTCACCGCAAAGCTCGTGGTAAATTTCAAATGTAATTCCGCACATGAATTTCGAAAAACTCGAAGGTGCGAGCCGGGTAACTCATCAACGAAATATTATCTTACTTAGTTATTTCGAATAGAAACAGAAAGACGTGTACGCATTAACAACGAGATTAGCGAAAAATGACTGCAGGGAAGGCAAAAAGTGGCAACATTGATTCTAGAAGAAAATACATACTTACCTACTGTCTTGACAATACATTTCGAATTAGCAAGACAACCTGCCCCTAATAGTGTTTTTTTAACTGTACCTAACTAATCTTAAATTCTTCAGTAAGTATCAAGTAGTAGGAGGTGCGCACGCTACCAGGGTCACATGGGCCCTAAAGAAGTCAACCAGAGACGAAGGACTAGTTAATATTCCGTCGGCATTAGGCAGGCGACGAGTTGACGACAAACTAAATGCAATAACGTAACTATTACCACGCTGCTACCAGGACGTCATAGACATTGGAAGTGTGTAATGTGTATCTTGGATCTTGGTGTTATTACATGTATAGAAATAATATTTTCTACAACTTACATAGAATTTGGATGAAATTCGATTATAAGGATATGTAGCTGAATCATGAGGACTACTTTTTGTAACAATATTCTTACGGAATTGGCATTTACCTACGGATATAAAATCTCGAAATGTGAACATTGTTAGAGGCGTAGAATTTTGCTTAGTTGTTCTTCATACAAACTTAAATTAAAAACACTGTTTTATCTTTGGTGATTTCCCTTGAAATTTAGTTAAAGCTTTGAATTCACCGGGCTTAATAGCGTACGTGAGCGAAACAACGAGTAAAAGCTAGTAATACATAAATCATTGACTTTGATTTACTGCCTGGTTACTTGTGTTAAATAAGAATATGAAATACGTATGCAACAAATCATAAAAATATATTAGCGTGGCGTAAAACTGAAAAATAAAATGCATGGCGTCAAATGTCCGCAGAAAAAAATATATACCAAAAAGTTTTACCAACTACAAAAACCATGAAAATAATATCAATCCGTATGAAATCGATGCCGCAGCACGAGCTAGCAATAAAGATATCAAACAGTCAAACAATAACAATATATTTGCTTAAATAAATAATAAAATTGGTCAAGTGCGAGTTGGACTCGTACATGAAGGGTTCCGTAAACAGTTCAGTAAAAGTATTTCTTAAAATTCGTCTAATATAAGTTTTTTTTGCTGACTGTACTTTATGCCCCTGTTTACCAAAGTACTCGTCAAGACGAATCAAACGACTCCAAGCTCGATGCGGACGTGTCGTTTATCACAGAGTTCCTATGGTCACCCGCTAGCTTTATCATCAGATCAACTCCATGTTATAATAATATTGCATTGTCATCGGATTTATACATGCTTGTAAAATTTCAGCTCAATCGGTTGAAGATATCCACTTCAAATTTGAGTTGAATGATTCCACTCGAGCAAACATAGTTAATACACGGCAAATAAAATAATAATATAATGCTTGTAATAAGTTGTTGTTAAAAATTTCATTTTTAATACAAGCTTTTTTTGACGAATGCACTTTTTTATGTCTGTACTTGCATTGTCATCTAAACTACATATTATTATCTGTACCAAATTTCAAGTCGGTACTCTTAACTATTGAGGAGCTCCCTCCTACAGAGACGATCCTGGCAGTACCACCAAGATCACTACCAGATTATTGTATTGTCACCAAATTTACATAAGTATGCCAAATTTCAAGTCGATCGGACCACTGAAAGAGGGTCAACTTTAGCTTCTAAGATGTGACCCAAACAAACAATAAATAAATACATAAACAAACAGGGCAAGCTAAAGAAAAGCTTCTAAAAATATCGCCGAAATATAAGCACATGTGCAAGTATTTCGAATAAAAAACAATTTGAATTCTCATCCTCTTTGGCTCTGGCTGTTTGCTTCTGAAACCATTGCCCACACAGCGACGCGCGCGGCTCAAAAAAAATGGCTGTCAGCGCGGTTCATTCGCGGTAATTAAATAATAAGAAATTCAACTAGTGTGGATAACTTTTAAACTGTATTATAAACCATGTAAATAGTGTTAAATACTTAGTATGATTTTTTTAGTGTAAAAAACAATAGGTAAACATAGTGATTATTACGGTGTGAATTTGGCGAACGCTTACCAAAGTTGGCTTCATTGAGGTTTGTGGTTCATAAATTGCTTTATTACTTTTGCACAAAAACGAATAAACCACACAATCAGACAGTCACTATATTATATTATCGAAGCTTTTATAAAACATCTTTTAAATCGCAAACTTAAAGGTACATATTCAAACGACATAGCTAGCCGTTGCTAGACAACTAAAAACGCTGAAAAAAACACGTTTCTTGTATGACAACCCCCTTTAATTTGTAACTTTATTTTATTTTTAGTATTTGTTGTTATAGCGGCCACAGTAATACATAATCTGTGAAAATTCTAAGTGTCTAACTTTTACAGCTTAAGCGATAGAGCCCTGTGACAGACGGACGGACAGACAGACAGACAGACAGCGGAGTCTCAGTAATAGGGTCCCGTTGGCACCCTTTGGGTACGGAACCCTAAAAAATGCTTTTATATTGTGAACAGAATACAATCTAAACCAATACATAATAGGTAGTAAAAATTTCATTAGTCTGTTATGTATAGGGGATTACAGGATGACAATAAGTACTTTCATTGTAGCTTGGTGCGGGTGACAGCTGTCAATATCACAAGACTAGAGAGTCAAAGTGTCGAAACTTAGTCGATAAATGTAATAATTTAAAATCTTATAAGTAATCATAATTAATGTCATAATTAAACCGATCGATTAATACGCTAATTTTGATGAGAATATTAGTGAAATTCTAAATTGGAATATTATTTGCCACTTTAGTAAGGCTAAACGGAGTTTACAAGAATGTTCGTTACTTACCAATTAATAAGTACCGATATAACTCACGATCCATTAGGTCCCATCACTTAACGAGTCTCTGGTGTTACGTTACATGCATATTACGTTTCTTAACTTTTGTGCTTTTAATTTTATTAATTGATTATAAAAATCTGAACATATTCAGGCTACAACTGAAATATACTTCCATAATTATATTTAGACCGCAGCAACTTTTTTTGAGTAAAACGAAACGGTGCATAATTGTACGATTTCAGCGTCACGTGTCGTTTCTTTTCGGCTTTATATTAACTCTATGCCTGGCTCGTTAGAAGCTCATTGTGACCCCTATTTTTTTGATGGTAGGTACCCCTACGGCGGTGTACACGAATTTTGTCGCCACGCTTTGACAGGACAATAGTAAACTACGAAAACAATGAAGAGGCATGCACGGAGCAATACCATACAAATTATGTGCCGGCTTTAGATAATATGAGCCTTGCAGTACAGTTGTAAGATTGACGATTCTTTAACCAGTAACTAAACAACTGAAAATAATTTTGTTTTGCGTTAAAAGGTAAACATTGAACGCGTGTTAAATAGGGTGACAAAGCTATCAGTGCATTGATATATTAAATAACCTTTTTTTTACAGTTTGTATTTTGATATAGCTAGGTTTTGTAATTTTATTTTAGTTTTTACTGGAATGGAATCATCACCAATTGTTTGATCACAAGGTCAAAAAAAAGTTACCTTAGTTAAGGGGTTATTCACTTAAAAATGCTCAAGCAATATTATTAAAAAACTGGTAAGGCAATTTTAGTCGATTAAATCTGTGTACAAACTTTTACAAAATTCATATATTTTATTGAGCTTATTTTCGTCATGAGACAAGTGACAAGTGGAGAGAGACGTTTGTAATAAATAAACAAGCAGTTTTATAGAAAACACATTCAACAGCAATCAGAAATTTTGTTAACATTTTACACTAAGGGGCTGTTTCACCATCCATTGATTAGCGTTAACCGACGGTTAAATGTGATGCCGTCTCCGTCTATTCGAACAAAACAAATAGAGACGGCATCACACCTAACCGCCAGTTAACACTAATCAATGTATGGTGAAACAGGACCTAAGACTCGCAAATTTACTCAGTAGCTCTATTAATGAAAAACAGCGCTTTAACAACACATCCATAAAGAGAGTATTTAAATTCCAGTTCCTGCGAATCCAACCCAGAAGCTTTACCATACCCATCTCTCATTTTGATGTATAGTTTTGCGAGGTGTTCTAATATGCCGCGCGCCATTTCTCTTGCTGCTTGACTGAGGCATACTTGTTGGTCGAGATGAATAGGTTCTGCATGCCGCTTTTGAATTACCTACAATTGTGTTGGCTTCATAAAATAGATAGAATATTTGGTTTTGCTTTTATATTTCACGATTGGTGTAAAGAAATTAAACTTTTAAGTACTAGGTGTTATTTTGGATTGAGCTAGTGGATAAGTACTACGAGCACTTTATTTATTTTATTACTTATAAAAATAGCTGCTTTTTATGTTTTTTTGCATCAGACGTCAAAATAAATATGGGTCCGTAACACGAACTAAGTCATTGCCACCCTGCCAACACATCTTCTAGCTGTCATCGTCACGATTCTCGCAATCCGCTTAAGTTAGTGACGACTCGTCACGTCCATCACAATCGTCACGTTTCAGTGTGTCGCAAATAGTTTACCGTTTGACCTTTTTTGTGTTAGTACCTGGAAGCAAACATTGACTGAATGTAACAGAAACCTGCATGGGTTTGTTTGTATCTGTTATCATGCCTTTCATCCCTAGCTCGTGCAAAAGTACGTATAAAAACATATTATAACAACGTACTGACCTTCGTATTAACCTTGGTGAGTAAACGCCAATATAGACTACGAAATTTTGTGACAGAGCGAGTGGCAAGCCGCCCACGTGTCCTGTGCTTGAAAACAAGTGCCTGGTACCACGAAACACAGTGAGCGCGTTGAAAAGCGACGCCCGCCATACAGTTTGCGATAATTAAGCGATAATCGCTTTTGAGACGGTATCTTAATTTTTGTCTACTCTCTGCGAACAGACTTAGTTGTATAGGTACCTATCTATAAACGAGTTACATTACTAAATGACTAACTATCATTCAACTAAATAGATTCCAAAAAAGTTACCAAAGATGGCCGAACGTCACTGTCACAAGTGCCATTGTCATTGCGACGTTCCAGATGTAACCAACCCATGCACATTAATAAAAAAATCGTCTTATAATATTTTGTTTTTATTTAGTCCTTAAATGGGTACCGTCAACAGAAAAACTTAACAGGAAACAAAAACTCAACAACGAAATTTACCACGAGTATAGAAAGCATTCGATCAATCCAAACGTCAGGCCATACGACGAAGTGCAAAATTCAAACTTCGTAGTTTGCCATCCCGCTGACGCTCAAGTTATTTAATACAAGTGTCAGAGGGACAATACCAATACGATTCGATTTCTACTCTGTTCAACTCTCCCGAATGAAGCGACAATTGGAGATTTCATGGTGGCCCTCTGGCCTTCTACAGCTTTTCTCAGCTTCTAAAACTTTTTCATTTTATTGGCAACACATGAGTAGTTTTTTTGGAATCTATATACGGCTTTGAGTAGCCTCACTGCGCAACCATCGAACTGTTCAATCGATTTGAGTTTGATTTTCTTTTTTCGGTGCCTACTTTGATATTTAAATTTATTGATCACATTTTAATTGTACTTAATAGTATTGACATGTTCAATAGAAAGTATGAACAAAAAGGAAAAACGAAGCGCGTTGAGAGGACCTTGTACCCCTATAGGTATGCAAAAGGTCACTGGGAGCTATTTTAAACTAGCTTTAACCCACGGCTTCGCCCGCATAAGAAATAGCTTAATGCCATAGGTATAACATAACTGAAATGTTGTATTTTATGCCCGTGCAATTTTTGAAATAATAATATACAATGACAACCGTTTACTTCCACGATTTTTATTACCATGGAAACGCAATAAATAAATTTGTTAGAGTTTGGCTTGAAAAAAGGTTACGAAAACAATTTGAAAGGACAACGTTCGCTCGCAGAATGCCATCTATTGATTGCAGACGAAGTTAACACGTCATCTTGAAAGCCGAGGTACGCCACCGTTCTCGGACAGTGCCCTCTATTTTTGTTTAAACTTAAAATATTATCCCGCGGGAGCGCATAACTGGGATATCAAGTATCCTATGTCTCAATGCAGACCTTTGTCTATCGGTTTTGTACGCCAAGTTTCATGTAAATCCGTTCAGCCGTTATTGCGTGATTGAGCAACAAACATCCAAACATCTTCACAAACTTTCACATTTATAATACCTACTCCTGTTGAGCTGGCAAAGTTGCATTTAATAAAATCTTGCATTTAGAGCCCCATGGCCAGAGGCATCCTGTATTTTAATATTTTGATCGTGTTACAGGGACACCCAGTATATACTGTACTACTAATAAGCATGAAATTGTAACAAGATCCAAATTTATTTCCGGAATAAGCCGCATATAGCAACACAAATAACAATATATCATCCCCAAACCACAATATGCATCCCATTGCATCCCCTGTTTACATTTTAGAACGCAGTTTGTTAGTATTCACTAATTGACACACAGACACCCCCCCGCTAAGAAAATAACCATAAAATTCACACCCTTCGTGACAGAAATAACAATTTTGCCAAACATCTGTCCTAGCCATATTGGTTCTATTAGTACGATTTTATGATGAACAGAAGTGTTAACGTTTATTTACATGTTTTATTGCAGCTTGAGGACTTAATGGAGTAGTGAATAACGACTTATCTACGATTAGCAATGCAATTATATATGTACTAAGCCAAGAAAGTCGTGTATACATATTTTTGTACTCATAATTTTGGCAGTTTCGATATTTTTGTAGTTGACTGTACTTGTTCCAAATGCGGATTGGTTCCCGATTCGCCAGATTCTTGTTTCGACGGATTCTTGCTTGTTTTGTTGTTGCACAATAGGTTGTATTGTTTAGATGGTTCATTTGCCCATGGTTTATTAGCCAATTGCAAGCAAGACAGTAACGTCAAAAAAACGCCATCTAGCAATATTTCACCTGTCTTTTAGCCCTCATTGCCTAGGATAAGGTGAGATTCATAAATTTAAGGACAAAGCATAAATTTCCAGGACAAATACCACCTTAGTCCTCAATAATAATAATATGATTAAAGCCACGACATTTCCATAGTTTTCTTTAACTGAAAAATTTCGACGAAACAAGAATCGGGCGAATACGCATTACATAAGTAACCTAAACTAACCAAACTAAAAAAGTTGGAAGACCCCCGACATTGTCATTTCAAAGTTCAATATCTCAAAAACGGCTGAACTGATTTTTGTCAAAATATAGAAAAGAACTCTACCGCGAGGAAGCTGATTTTCACATAAAAAAACTGCACTGAAATCGGATCAGACAGGCAAACAGACAGATTTGACAGCGTCAAATTTATAACACTCCTCCTTTTTTACCGGGGGTTAAAACTAGCTTATGGCTGTTTTTAAAAAAAAGTGTACCCTTTTAATTTTGGCAAAAATATGGTCTTCCTACTCAGAATCAAGAGCACAATCGATTTTGATAGTTTAACGCATTCACTGCCACCGACGCTTATATGCGTTTTTGGAACTTCCCCCCAGTGCCGCTTTCATAATTATTCATTCATTTTAAACGCACATGTGCGTCGGTGGCTCCTGTGGTCAGTCAAGTCAAGTCAGGTCGTAGTGAATGCGTTAAAAAAAGTCCGCAAAAAAAATTACAGTTTTGTGACGTTTTTTTTTTCATACATTTAGTTTGTATGAAAAAATTAAATACATATATTTTAAAAGAAAAGATACACTTTTTTTTGAAAACGCCCTTATACAAAAGCAAAAAACGCGCACCGCGTATGACAGATTCGAAGCCATTTTTGGAGTAGACGTCAAAACATTTTGTCGAGCATCGTCAAACACATGGCTCTCCCTAAACTATCAGTTTCACATTCGTCGCGACCTTGTAAGGCATCCGTTTATTTTTATAACACTATCTCGATAGTTCACGTTTCACCGTCCCCGTAGTGCAATGTGATATTTTGTCAACACTAGTGGTTTCTGAAGGATGCCTTACTACTAGTGATTCCCTCCTACGCAAAGCTCATGTAAAATCGCTTTGAATTTGGATTGTTGGTTGAATTGAAGGGATATATCCAACCTTCATATCTTAAACGAGCAACTCTTGTATACATATTTATTTATTCTCTTAAGATTTTTGCCAAAATTTGCTAACTATGTGGAGGCTTTCGAGGGCGAACAATTGATCTACCTACAGTTTAGTCATATCTCTGGGAAAGTGTTGGAGTTGCGAACTTGAGGTCTAAAGTTCAGTCTAGGTCAGACGCAACTTAGTTCTTAACTTATTGTTTTCATTTATTTGTTGTTGGAATCTGCGCTATGGATATGGAATCTTTCTAAACTGTGTTTTTTTTTACTTATAAATGTTATATTAGACAACTGCCACAATACACTTTTAGATTTAAGAAATTTGTAAACTGTTTTTTGTTGATGTTGTTGTTTCGAAATAAATTTTATTAATTCATTCATTATCATAATAATTTGTTGGCAACAATAATAAGCATGATGTATGTGATGACATAAACACAAAAAGAAAAAATGATGTAGCTTTATATGTTTAAGTATTTAGTTTACGTTTTACTTTGAAAACTTATTATTAGTCGTATTTAAATACGAGTAAGTTACTTTCTTCAAAAAGAAACACGATTGAGCAATAAGAAAAAAAATTTGGGCAAAGCTGGGTCGGCTACGTACTCTATTGTAAATATGCCGAATTTCGATTCAATCCGAGAACTGGAAGTTTGGCTCAAACTATAACAGGGTGAATTTAATAAAAGCTGTAAAAATTTATAGACCTTGACGTTGGTCAAAGTCAAAACGAAATAAAACCTCGGGGTGGCAAAGCAATTTCTCTTCAGACTTGTATTTTCAAACTCCAAACAATGCCCTCATTTTTATCTTTACCCAAAAGCAAAAAACACAAGCGTCATCAGTTTTTCCCAATTCATCTCTAAGAGTGTCTCTCAACTCTGCACTCAAGTGCTGTTCGGATGGGTATTATTGGACCTCCGATAATATTATCTTATATGGCCACAGAAATGCCCGTGTTATTGTCATCGCCAAATATTATGAGATTTCTCGTTGATTTTTATAGAAATCTTTTATAGTTTCCATGTACAGTCGAGTGAGAAATTACTTCACTATCTACTTCAATTTAGTTGTACGAATTCTAACATTAAACACTATTATAATTTACAAGTAAATGCAACAATTGTCCATTATGTTTTATTTCTAACTAGCGACTCACCCCGACTTTGCTCAGGTATTTTTTTTTAAAAGGTCTAGCCTAAAGTGAAAGTAAGTAGAATTCTAGGTCGTTTCGAGAATGTGATGTTCCTATCTACAGACCTTATGAGCTCCATTAAAAACTTTCAATTTAATTTATTTTGATGTCTACTTTACAATGTATCACACCTTGTTTAAGGCTAAGGAAAAGTTAAAATGAATGCCATCATTATAATATTATCTCAAAACTTTATAGAGGTAAAAGCCAGACGCGATTTTATTACGTATGTCGGGTTCTTTCTCGTTTATCTGCTTTCTTATAAATTCGAAGACTTACATTGTTGTTTTGATAGAAATAGCATAGATTGTAAATATAGACACTTAAATCTACCACTATCACCACTAGGTACGGTACCACTAGTATTTATCTTTAAGTGATTTAGGAATTTATGTGCGAAATATATTTAAATTTTACCAAGAACTTGTCGGTGAAGTAAAACATCGCGAGGAAGCACACACCTGTGAAAAAATTACACCATTGAATTTCCCAATCCGCACTGGGTCCACGTAGGGTCTACGACCGAAGCCCCATCGTTCTGAAAGGAAGTCTGTGCCCTGCAGCAAGACTACATAGGCCAAGATCACGATGATGATGACGTAATCTATGTAAAGACCGAAGCTTTAAAAGAAACCAACCTCCTCATTGCTACCAAAAAGAATTCAGTGTTCACTGAAATTTAATTTGATTTTAACGTTAATTTCATTTTTAATACAAGCTTTTTTGCTGACTGTACTTTTTGTTGACTGTACTTATATTGTCACCCAAACTATATTAGCATACCAGATTTCAAGTCGATGCCATTAACCGTTGAAGATTTCCGTCCTGTGGAGACGATCCTGGCCGGACTACCAGGATGTCACTACCACATTATTGTATTGTCTGTCACGCAATTTACATAAGCATACCAAATTTCAAGTAAATCCAACTAGGTACTGGAAGTAGATCGAATTAAACTTGCAAGATTTGTTTACAGACAGACAGACAAACAGTCAACGGGACAAGTGAAACTAAATAAGAGCTTGTAAAAAAATCTTCGATAATTGAGAACATTTTATTATACCCGTTAAAAATAACCGTGCACCCTTAAAACCGCAGAAGATGTATGCATGCACTTAATTACCGGACGATGATGAAAATTAGCGATATTATCGCACGGACGACGTACCGAGATACCGCAGCTCTTGCCAACTGACGCGCCCAATCTCGCACAAATATGGTAGCTCATTATTTACAAGTTTTATTGCGTGAGGTGTAGATTATCTTCCATTAATTTGGGGTATAAAGACCGGCACGAAAAAAACATGTGCAGATTTTTGATTGCAAAAACCATTTCTGTGTATTTTATTTAAAGAAAGTAGGTGATTCGTATTCTTTAATTGCTTACTAGGGAGATAAAGTGCGAACATTTCTCTTATTAGCATCCCCGTATGAAATTTCCGATATGTCTAAATATTTTGAGAAACGGATATGAAATAAATATCTGCTCCAGCTACATAGGCCTCTAAGACTAAGTGTACGACAAGTGTATTCGCAATTTTGAATGTTAGTCAGCTATTCTAAGCTAAGTGTACGACAAGTGTACGCAATTTTGATCATGTCAGTGAGAACACCTTGAGTAGTGCATTCAAATTTAGGTACAAATTAGTGACAAACTACGCTACATAACGTTACTCAACAGACGGCGATTTCAGACGACACAGTTAAATAATCAACAAAATCAAAAATAGTATTCTGATGCTAAATGCTTTTTCTCGGTCGTCTATAATAATAATATATCTGCTTGGCCGGCAATCCCCTACTTCCCGGCCTCTACAGTAATATACTATTAATGTACTGTAGAATATTACTGTTTCAATAAAAGCATAGCATGACTTTCGTAGTTTTATTTTATTACCATTCGCTTTGGCTGCTGGATTACAAGTCAAACTCCCAAACCTTTTCCAAATGTTTGCTTATTATTTTTTAAGCGTTCATATTTCGAACGCGGCCTTTCAGCCAGATATAAAATATTCAGAAGAGGCTCAGTTACAGTGGTAACAGTACCTACTAGTGACCAGGATGTTTGCAAAAAATCGTGTATCGCTATCCTTCAGGAACTATTAAATTTTCCTATGTCCATCCTTCCTTTAAGCGAGGAGAGGTAACATACAGATAATTATTTTATCATTTAAATACATGATAAATTATTTGTACTGAAACAAGTCTAACCTACATAGTATGATACATGATAAGTTACTCTCAGCCAATAAGTAACTGTGTTACCAATAACGTACATTCACACATTATAATACGTCTTGTCAGTCGTATTGGACATTGGTGTTGAATTATCCTCCCTTATCTTAAAACAAACATCATTTCACCAGCTGAAATCAACAGAAATATGGTAAAGTGAACCTAGTGTTAGTACAAATAAGGAACAATCAAGTGACATGTCAACGTTAAGTGTTCCTTGGTGAAAAGTGAGCAGTTCTGTGGTTGAAACGGTTCTCAATAATTTATTACTTGGATTTAATACTGGCCATTGTGTGAACGGCTGTGCGTTTCCAATACACGTGCTGTACCTATTATACGCAGTGTGCAAAATTTACTTCAGGATTTTGGATTTAGTACCCAGTAGGTAATAATTAAGATAGCAGTAGGAACTTAAATACATAATTATAATAAACATCCAAGACCGCCAGAACAAATATTTTGGGAATCGAACCTGGGACCTCAAGCTTCGTAGTCAGGCTCCTCAACCATCCGGTCGTCATGTCATGGTCATATATAGCTTTGGTTTTGACGCAAAAAGAGGGGTGCTATAAGTTTGACCGCTATGTATGTTTGTGTGTCTGTCTGTGGAACCGATTTGAATGCGTTTTTTTTTATTTTAAAGCAGGTATTCTAGCGATGGTTCTTAGACAAGTTTTATCGAAATCGGTTCAGCCGTTTTTGAGATATTGAACTTTTGAAGTGACAATGTCGGGGGTTTTAGCTATATCCCCAACCATCTGGAAACTAGATAGAGATTGAGGAAATGAGATCAAGAGCAGTTTAGGAACTCGTGTATTATTTGTAAACTGGCTTAGTGGGAGAAGTTGCTTGGGCAGTTAAGCCTTTATTAAGTAATCGTCGTGATTCTAAGCTCTAGGTGCTGTAGTGTCCACCCATTATTTGGGACTACTTCATCGTTCCGAATGGCCGACTTGAGCAAATGCTGCTCTCAAGTACGGTCGATACAAACTATGCGTTCGTAATATGCGAACCCGCACAGACTCTGACAGAGACGCGATTCGCAATCAGCCACGAGACGTATGATCGATGAACTGTAGTAGTTGTAGGTACTCTTTAGTCATTATATAGGAAGATGCTTTTGTACTTATAGTGACTAAACTTTAGTCTACACTAGTCCCATTATTGCTGCAGATAAAGGATTTTACACCCATGATTAGCTTAGCACAGCTGTTACATTAGAATATTACAGCTGCAATCTTCAATAATAACAAAAATAAATGTACCTATAACACAAAACGCCAAAACGGCAAAAAATGGCGTCAAAACGGCAAAAACTTATTCGAAAAAACGTTTTACTTGGTTTTACGTTTTACTCGACTACCGTGGCGCCGAAATAGTAAGTTTTCTTCTAAAGAACTTTTGCTTTTCAATATAAAGCGCCATCTAGCGGAATTTGGAAAAACTAATTCACGTGCACCTAAAGCTTACAATGATGTAAAAGATCGGCTTGCGTAGCTTGTTCAAGTGTTATCAAAGCTTTTGCCTAGATGGCGCTAGTAGTTTAATAGCATCAAGAAGTAGTACCTACCTAGGTAAAGTGAAATAAAAATAATTATAACAAAATACAACATAGAAAGAAAGAAAGAAAGAAATAAAAAATTTATTCGTGACAACATGATGGTAAGAATGGATAAAAATAAAAAAATAGTTACAATTATGCATGTTACGAAATGGTCCGAAATCAGCAATCTGCTGCTGTAATGTGTGTTTTATACAAGGAGTTAATTAAATAACTGAAAACCAGAAAGTAGTTTGCTCAGAATCGAGAGTAGAATCGATTACATCTTTTTTTAAATCAGGTTATGTTTGTGTTTTTAAATTCCTATTTTATTATGCCCAGTCTAAAAGCTTCGACTGCAACAGGCGCCAGTTAAATATTTTAGCGAGGTTGCATAGTATTTCGATAATTTAATACCTACTGGCCAGGCCAGTTTGCTGTCATTGTGTGATTTTCTTCTAAACACGTCAAAGCGCAACTGACAACAAATCATGTGTAAATTAAGTAGAATTACTGACTTAGCAAAACACAGCATATATATATCTTTTATAATAATGAAGATATTCAAAAATAAATTCAATCAACTTACTTAAAATGAAAAAATATTTTTGGGGGGTCTGAGGTTTTCAGTTATTTAATTAACACCTTGTATATATTTTTTTATTTCTTATCATCTAACTTAAAAACAGGGAGGTTTGACATAGTTGATTCATTATGGTGTAACTTTGTTCAGGGAATTGATCTGTTTTAGGGAAATTTTAAATTTGACTGTGCCTAACAAAACAAAATATTTAAGTTCCAAATAATAAATAACTACGTATATAAGATAATTTATCACTGCACCAAATTACATGATTCGTGTGTAGGTAGGTATCGCTATGCCGTGGGAATTACGCATTTCTTCTGGATGACAAATGAAATCAATAAGGGTTTATTATAAACTATCTTTTTGTAAAATTTAATCCAAGTCCGTTTAGTCTTTTTTATGTGATGGAGTGATGGAGTAACAAGCATCTATAGATCCAAACTTTCGCTTATGATATTAGTAGGATGATCCATGATACTAAGGTTCTATGATAATAATCATAAGCCTTTTGAAGGAAGTATACTAACAATGCTAAGAAGGTAGTGGGCTTAACTTCTGGCCACAATAGCAAACTGGCAATATCAGTCATATTTCAGCTTAGTACGTAGCAGTGGCGCAGCGTCCGTAGAACCCTATTCCCACCGGTTTGCCCAATATTTACAAAATAGAATAACAAGACACAGAATTTATGAAAGATATAAGCGATCATTGCTTCGGCTTTACCACGGAAATATCTGACGCCACGCCAAGTATCAGGAGTCAGCACGCGGTCCGCATATTTTGCAAACGCTGCCCCCATAGGAGCTTAGTCTAATAGTTATGTAGGTATAAAATAAAAGTCCTCACGGGAAGTTTCAAGTGCAGTCCCTCTCTTCCCCCTTGCGAGATATGTGAAGGTACAACCGCGGACCCATTCCCTGTGGTCAACATTCCGTTTGGCGCAATTTCGGCAGAAATAAACAAACATTTTCGCCGTTCATTTGTGTTGAACAAAAATGTTTAAATGGTGCTATTTTTTTATAAAGGTTGTAGAGAAATATCGTAATGGATATACTTGTTTCTTGAGAATACAGCCCGATTACAATGACTGGTAAAAATGTAAAACCCAGACAAACTTTGTTTGAGGCAGGCTTAATACTCTATTAATTGACTCTCATAAAACCGTAAATGCTTCTTAATGTGTACTTAATAATCACGTAGGTACCTTCAGTACCTAAAAGAAGCTTGTATAAAAATAAGTAGCCTTTTTAGCAAAATAAAATGATCCCGTTTTTATCCCGAGTTTGATGCTTTCTTTCATTAAAGTTATTGTAAAAGACAATAATATTAAAAATTAATTTAACTGAAACTACCTACTTACCTACATATTGAAATTTACGAATAGATTTTCCACCACAGACATCGATCCAGAAACTGCTTTTGTTTTAACTTAAATAATAAGTTTAACAATTTCACGCATTTCTTTTACTGTCATAAAAAAGTTTCTGAAGGCGCTCAAACAAGCCTACAACTTGTTTCCTTACTTTTGTTCCAATTGCTCCGGAAAGAGTAAGAAAAACAAATAACGTGTCGCAACTAATTGTTGTTTGTTTCCCATGGCGTAAAACTTGTATGCGATTCAGTGACACAATATTTCATCATCAATCAGCCTACAGCAGTCCCTATCGGGCCCTGTCCTCGGCTCGTCGCATCCAGCTTCCACCAGCAGCCTTTCGCAGATCAACCGTATACCTACGTTCGCTGAGACACGGTCTCCCTTCAATAACTCGTTTACTCCACCGGTTATCAGTTCTTCGGCAGATATGGCCAGCCCACTGCCACTTCAACTTGCTAATCTCCATATCGATGACAATAATGTTTGATGCTACTTATTTATATTATACTTCAAATTTATGAAATAACAAACATACACAAGCGTATCTAAGCCATTGTAAAATTGACAGTGATTAGTGCTTAGCTTACCAAATCTGTACAAAAAGCTAAACATGAGTAAATTTTATTTCCAAATGGAAAACGTGTTACCAGACCACAGCCGTGCACTTATAAACCGCGTGACTGCATTTTCGGTCAGTTAGACATACGTTTGCACCCCACTGTCCCTGCTCTTCACTGCATCCCTCTGTACTTAAGAATAAGCCCCTTAGAGCGCAAAGAATGCGCTTGCGTGGGCTCAAAACCACGTCACAAACTAAATAATTGATTGATACAGGCGACACTTTGCGTGAGTTCATATCCTAATACCAACCTATTACGACTACATTGGTATACAAACTCCAAGCAATGACAGAACTGAACAGAAAATGTAATCCTACTAAAGTTATAAATGCGAAAGTTTGTGAGGGGTTAACATCTTCAAGCTAAAACGTCTGAACGGATTTGGATGAAATTTGATATTGCACACCTAGATCTAAAACGGTATCAACTCAAAATAATACACCATTTTAATTTAGACCTACATTTAATTTGAAAGGCCTATATTTAAATACTCTATTATTTTGTTTTAATGCCCTTTTTTATTTAGCTGTGCGATATGTAGATAGCGGAGCGTCTGTAATAAAGCTTAAACTACTTTTTATCCCAATATTCCCATGACATTAGGTTAAAATCTTAAAATCACAGCCGCTAGGCTATCATAAAATTTTGCACGTCTGTTTTTAATGCAACGACAATAATACCAACGTAATTTTTGGCAATTTCCACGGGATTTTTGTTAGTTCCACCTTTACGCTAAACAGCTGGACGGCTTCGGATGAAATTTGGTATGTAGATACCATAGCCTACTTTTTATTCCGATATTCCCACGGGATATACTTATACCGACTTAGATTCATAAAAATTTTGTACGACTGTTTTTAATGTCAATTCAAAGAGAACCCATGATGTATATTGGAATGGAAATTCCCATTAAAATTTAGAAAAATTCTGAAATTTCAATTCAACTGTCAAACCTAATGGTTTACACGTCCGAAGCCGCGGATAAAGTCTAGTAACGAGGGCCAATTGACTGGTAAAATATTACTAAATGGCGTTAGTATCGTGAGGTTTAAGTAGGTATTTGACGTTACGGTCTTGCTTGCAATTGGTTCATTAAGCTAGGTAGATCTTTAGATCTGCGACAATTGCAAGCAAAGAAAGTTCACGATACTAACGCCATCTAGCGATATTTCATCTGTCAAGTAGCCCTCATTCATAAGAGGCAAACGATGGCATCACGCTACTCAAAGCAGTGTTGCCAGATCGGATTTTTGAAAATCCGTAGGCGTAGCAAAAAAATCCGTATAGAAATCCGTATTTTGCCGCTGTAAAAATCCGTAGATCTACGGATTTTTTAAACAGGTTTATTTGACAGTTTCTGAACCTTACAATGTTGTTTATAGTTAGTAGAGAAATGCAGAACAAATTAACTTTTCCACGATTTATAAGTTCATATCAACTGTCTGTCGACTCAAAATCTTGATTTTCTAACCAACACACGATGACCTTGGCCTTGCATTGCATTGCATCATTCATTCGACAATTTTGTCATTTACGACTCCGTTCGACCGTTCCATTTTACGTAATTTTGCCATCTAACCCAACTGTCAAGAGTGTCAAGTCAACTCAACTTGAAATGATCACTATGAAGGCTGCGTCAGCTGCGTATAACGAAACGCAAAACTTAAAAATAGTCTATTTTTTTAAGCAATTCCGTTTCAGGAATTGCGTTTCATGATACGCAGAAAACAACACTCAGTTTTTTTACTCAACACGTTTTGATGAAAATTTGGTTAGTCTTAAATTCCGTAGATTCAGCAATAATTTCCGTAGATCCGGGAACTAGGCCTAAAATCCGTAGATCTACGGAAAAATCCGTAGATCTGGCATCGCTGACTCAAAGCAAGGGTCGGTGTAATTGCCCGGGATGTGCAAGGACGAATGTGGTGCACGCGCGCACTTTACGCCCGTGAGCACTGCGGTTGAAATCCATCTTGCTTAATGCACTCAACGTGCCTGCAACTAAATGCAGTGCAAAGAAAACTAGCATATTCGCAAAAACTATCAGAATATGACAAAATATAAATTAGGTAAGCTCTTTTGATTTATTGGTAAGTTGTTAGATGCCTGTCCGTCTAATAAAAAAATAAAAGTAAAAAACATTTTAAGAACAAGCTTTATATGCTGTAAAAAAATTAAAAATTAAAAAACCCCCGACACAAAAAAACGCCAGCAAAAATATAAAAAAAACGCCCGAAAAAAACGCCGATAAAAAAACGCCGCCAAAAAAGAAACGTAAAAAATAATTATGCACCACCTAGCTGTTGCCCGCGACTTCATCAGCGAAGAATTCGTTTATCCCCATCCCGCGGAGACTATGCTGATTTCCCGCAAAATTAGCCTAAGTTAATTTAGTATAAGTACCTAGTAATATTTTTTTTATCTAATCGTCGTCGGTGTCGGGGGACCGCTAACACCCCTCTTTTTGCGTCGGGGGTTAAAAAAGAATATAAACATAAGGTTCACCATGGCTTCACCAAACCAATTAACTCATTACATTACACAATTTATTAGGTGCCTGCCTATGATGTAATTAAAAGCTTGTCGCGAGATTTACTTATGTAGATGCCATTATACTTTTTTTCGTAAATCTCGCGCACTCACTATCCGACTGTCGCTTGTCACACAAATTTTACAGCCAAACGGCAGCTAACGTCATAAAAATTGTCAAAATGTCAAAAACTGTTTAACATACAAACGCGATACGCACGTGCGTTGTAAGGCTGCTTTATGGAAAGATAAACGCGCTTTCAACGCGCGTTTAAAAAACGCGGTGTGCATAGGCTCTAAGTACCTATTTGTATATTTAGTGTAGGTACAGTCAAGTGCAAAAATAAGTATCTACTCGAACCACTCAAAAATATGTTACTATGGCCTTATTGCGTCGGAATAAGAGTCCGTGGTACTTATTTTTGAAGCTTTGAATAAGTTCATATTTTTATCTTGACTGTACATCTAATATTTGTATAACACTATCTTCATGCGCACATACCTACCTCATTTATAAATTAAATTATTAAAACAAATTAGTCTGCAAATTCTACAAACTAAGAACTAATGCTTAGCATGAAAATTCCATAAACAGAGAACAACTTACGAACTTTGTTCTTCACAAACAAATTAATTAAAAGATGTCTAAGATGCAAACTGCACACCAACTTAACTTTGCGCATGTTTTTTACCTTTTCTCTCTCTCCTCTTTGGCTTTCTTGCTAACCGAGTGCAAATGAGGATTGTAGTGAGACTGGTGAAGTTCATCACACTCCCATAAATGCTTTAGAAGCTAGAAATAACGTGAAAACTACGAGTACTTTGAAAATTTCACTCCTATATTTAGGAGTGAAGATAATGACAGTAAGTACGGACGGACCCAATGTATTTGCTGGCCAATACTCGTATAATACCTAGTTCCAATTGATACAATTATGCTTACGTCAATGACAGCTCCTAAGAAGAAAATTGATAAATTTTGACAAATTAATACCTATATAGAGAGTTATTAAAACATATCTATTACATTATCAACAGGCATACTAGGTACTGTATAATATAATTTTATATAAGTATTTACTCACAAATGTGGTGAAAAATGTTGTATGTCAAACGGGCGGTACTGGAGCTATGAACATAGACTCATTAAGGCCCTCAGTCTTCGAATTCGGGCTTCTAATAGACTCTCGTTCGTACGAGTAATTCCTTATTTACCGCCTTCAAGACACAATCTAGTATTAAAAACAATATGTGCAATTTTTTTGTATTAAAAGTTAAGTCACATATTCAACTTTAATATGAAAATGAGCACCCTCTAAAAATATGACAGGCAATGGGCAATGATTATATGTATGTACATAATAATCACGGGACACGTTAGTGATGGTTTTATTTTGGTATGAGTTTGTGTACATTGCTAACAGACCTCAATATAACTATATGCGTGTTATGTAAAGTTGAAGAATTTTAATCGCGCATCATGGTGGAACCCTTTTGCTGATATTCCACACAGCTGCCAAAGAAATCATTGTGAAATGAATTCCACCCTGATACGCTATTCAATTTCCTCGACTACAAAGTCAAGCTAAATTCATTGGAACTTTCAATCACTAATAAGAAATGTATATTGGTCTATATAGTACTGCTGCTTACTGTCACGCAGTGCTAAAGGGCGTTGACTTACATTAGGTACAGCTCAGTTTGGAACTTGCAAGAAAAAACTTGCGAATATAAGCTAAAGGCAACTCCTTTTGTAAGTGCTTTATTGAAAAACTGATTAAAGCTCGGACACAATTGCGAATAATTTAAAATTAAAATAGAATTCTCACTTGCGTGGGATCAAATTGTGCGTGGCTAATAGTCTGTTTTTACCATTACCAATAAAAAGTTGGGTTTACGATCTGTTTATTTTGTAACTGGATACTTAGTGTAGTTTAGCAAACTTACTATTGCTTGAACACGCGAATGAGATTACTATGTTGGAGAACAGCTGTTTCAACTGATGAAGGATTAGGCGCGACGCAAAATTAAGTTTGTCCGTCGTCTAAAGTTTATTTTAGTTCTAGACTGTTTAATTTGCAACGCAGGTACTTATATATTAAAGATAATAGTTGTTAGGTAAGGTAAACGTACGAGTGCTCGACACGCTAATGCCCAATAGTCGACACCCTGCTGTCATCGGCTATTGCTAATGACATAAGATTAAAGATGCCAACTATTGGGACAGTGACGAGCACTCGTATGTACCTATACTAACATGAATGTGTATAATTTTATATTAAACACTTAATTTTTTTCATATACAAGTTGTTAATAAACTTTATTTCAAGTAACATGACTCATAGAAAATACAAAAAGAAAAGAAAAAAAAATACACATCATACCCTAATTGCATAATAAGAACAATAAAATAATCAGTAACTTATTGTGTCCCTTAAAGGCTCATTACCCCCTCTATTATCCCCACGCTAGGTTTTTTTGTTAATTAGGTACACTTAAAGGGACAAACTGAACAAACTGGACTTATCATTTCATTCTATTTAACCTCCGACGCAAAAAAAGCGTTTTATTACTTTCACGTACCTATTGTGAGTCTGTCTGTGGCATCATAGATCCGAAAAGGATGTAGCGATTTTGAGGAAAAATATTTTCAAGGTTTTGTAGTCGGTTCCATTTTTAAAAATTCTACGTTTATTTAGATTCTACTGAATCCTTCTCTGCTTTTCGATCCCTCGATGCAACAACGCTTGAATTAAAATATCCGACTTACCTATATCGAACCCCGGTCGTTAATCATTATTTTGCTTATTATTTATAAATATTGAGCAGTAAAGTTGAAATTAGAACAATCATAATAAACAATGTAAAGTAAATAAAACGCAAACAGACTTTGCTGTCATCACTTCCTACGACTCTAAATTTAGTTGCATTTTGCCACGCAATTCCCAACATAAACTGACCGGCAGTTTGTATCCAACGGCAGACACATTAGAGGCCAACTTATATTGGTTAGAAAATCACCAAAGACAGTTGAGCTATGATGAGATGAATTTTTATCGAAGACGAAGGTTCAAATTAGACTAGTTTGGAAAGACCAGTGACAATTGAGCTAAAGTTGAGTTAATTTTGACTTTAACATAAGGTCAAGTTAAATTGGTTGTCTGTACTGAGAAACGCCAATAAATGCAATATTGCATTTGCACGTGCGTATACGCATCGGAAAACGTTAACGGAGCCACATGGGAGATCAAAGAGCCGGACGAAGTAACCGTTTGTGAATGAATTTACTGTTTTGTTATAATTATGTACGGATGTAAGGTTATGGGCCCGGATTTGAGATTCCGGATTTATTTTAAAACGTTTGAAGCGCAATGTTTATTTAAATTTAATAAATATGAAAGTTGGACATATTGGTACATTACAGTCAAAAATGTAGAGCAAGAAATGTTTTTGCCCGCTTCTCCACAATAGCTTGACATTTCAAATACTTACGTAAATACTATTGTTTGAAAATACGTTTTAATATAAAATACATTTTAGCGATTATATTTTATTGAATATGTTCTGGAAAATCAGTGCTCAATTGTTTTTGAAAGAAAATTGTCGAACGCTATAATATAGCTAGGTAGAGTCATCATTCATTCACGATGACGCGTGCCGTGGTTCTTATTACAATGTCATTAATGTCTAATTTTGATAAAATCACGCGTCTTCATGGATGGGACTAGGTATAACTAAGTAAATATGTCAATCGGTCATAGCACTTGTGACTTTTGTGGTAGGTAGGTATAATGAGCCTGCTATTTTATAACTTGTTTATTGTATTTTAAATAAAACTAGTTAAAATACTGTGTTTTGTATTGTATACTTCAAATACACGACTCAAAAATATTTAGTATTTCATATTTTAAATACATGTGATTTTTTAATTTATATTATCAATTAAAGAAAAGAACGTAATTTGCCCAGCTCTAAGCTCCAGCTAAATTTAGGTACCTACGCATTATTACTAACAATTAACACAATGTTTTAGGGGCTGTTTCACCATCCATTAATTAGTGTGAACTTACGGTTAAATGTGATGCCGTCTCTGTCTAAGTATTCGAACAAAACACTAATCAATGGATGGTGAAACAGCCCCTTAGAGTATTTAGAGTATTACTTCATTACATTACTAATTTTATGATTTAAATTCGGGTTTTATTCCACGTAGGTAGGTACCTAGATTTTAGAGAAGCTCGATATTTCGGCACAGATACATGCGCCATTAAAAAATCGAATTGCGAATTTAAATCATAAAACTAACAAGTAATTGGGACGCGGTTGAAATACATCAATTAATTTTGACCATCCAGTAGTGATACTGCATTTTTTAAACGAAATGTACTTAGGTATAGCGTATGTTATTGTGCGTTTCTATTGACCGTTTTAATCAACTCAATCCTTTTTTTTTAATTGTCAATTTTATTATTTTAGGTAGGTACAGTCAGCATCAAAATTAGCGCATCCATTTTTTACTCTGTCGCATTGACACATTGTCAATCTTGCATGGCGTTTAGTACGTGACTGTAAAACGACAAAGTACGAAAGTGTTTATCTACTTTTGATGCTAACTGTACGTTATTACGTAGACTAGACAAATAATTAAGTAATGTGTCAGTGACTCACTGGCACTCATGAGTGACTTCCATGTTTGGTGGCTCCAAATAATTAACCGACTTAAAAAAAGAGGTTCTACATTAATTACTCGTAAGTCGTAAGAATAGATTGCACACATTTTAAATTAGGAACTAGGTATCTTGCGGAATTCGATCACTAAACTAATTTTAGCACAGTGGAATCAGCGTATGCATACATAACACTATTTCAACACATCCATAACAGTCAGGATGGCCGAGCGGTCTAAGGCGCTGCGTTCAGGTCGCAGTCCACTTCTGTGGGCGTGGGTTCGAATCCCACTTCTGACAAGCTTTTTTGTTTTTTTTTTAATTTACCAGCTTTACAAGCTTTTCATGCGTACATTCTATTTAGTCGGTACGAGTCATTCAAAGGGCCTTTCATTTCTAACTGATCGTGAAATATTTCGATAAGGAAAACAGACGGATAACTTTACTTCTTATCTCACGTCCTCGCTTACAGTTTTATCACTATCATTTACCGCCGCAGAGAACAAATCACTCTGTGTGGGAACAATATCTCAATAAATGAACTATTGACATACCAAATTCTTTAAACTTGCCGATCTACGAGAAAAAAATCAAGAAAACTTCATTACTTCATCGTTTTCTTCGCATAATTATGTCGGTCTAAAATGCTAGAAGTAATAATATATAAGGATGCTGCAAGTTTTTGTGTATACTACTGTTGATGGTTATTATGTAAAAAAATCAGAATTGGCAATTAGTTTGCAATGCCTACCTACTACTTGAATAAAAAAATACACTTGCACCCAAAGCGAACTACTAGAATTAAAGAAGTTTCAATACAGGAAATAAATAGACATTATGAATATACTCGTACAAGATCCAAAAACAACTCTTCTTGAGGCAGTCGGTTAAACATTATAATGACTTCGTCATTACCTCCTTATGAATGAACCTCTTACGCAGTAGCCTTAAGTATCTCTTAGAGATAGTAAAACTTTCATAAGCCTGCAATGGCCGGCGTATAAGAGCAAGCTATACTGGCCTACTGTTCCTAGACATGGCTAGATAAAAGTGTCCAGGCCATCTCCATTCAGGTGGCAATTTCACTCACCACAATGTTGCGGTCCATTCATATTATCAGCATAACTTCTCACTATGATCGAGATGAAAATGGCAAACATAATTATCACTTAAAAGACTAAGCTACTTGTTTATTTTTGCAAGGATTTTTTACAATTCGACTCCATAACGGGATGAGTTCGCTTCTATACACATTTAGTTTAGTTTATTTATTCATTAAATACAAAACACAATGTATCTACTATAAAATCTATCAAATATACATGCTGTCATTTATAAGTAGTGGAATAAAGGAATTACTTTAGTTAAGTTTGGATAAGTGCACTATATTTCAATACTAATACATGTTGTTAATATTGCTATGCCCTTAAACAGGGTTGTACTTAGACCTAAGGTGACTGTACAAAGTGCAATGATGAAAATAAATAAACTTGTTTCATTATTTTTGCGAGCGTTTAAAGATATGAGTGAAATGTTTTCAAGACAGTTTTGAGGAAGATTCGTTTCAAGGACGAATTTTTAAATACGTACCTAAATTGAATTTAACCACAAATAATATTTATTCAATTATGACTTTACAATATATGCTTTCAAATTCTACAGGAAACTGCTTAAAAATAGTAAACATGTCCATGTGCAGAACCCGTCCAACAGCAACATGCAACGTGGCACCCAATAATGGCACTTGAACAGAACCCGGGGCTTGTATTACGTGCTTTTCCCAACAATTTTTGTCATGCAAAAATGAGAGTTCCTATTGATTATTTCTTAGGCTCTTCAAATTAAAAACGAGTTGCTTTTCCATCATCATCATCCGGGAGATGTAAGCCTCCCTCTTAAAACGTCACAAGGAACGATAAGACCACTTGAATCCACAGGTTGCCCGAAACTCTCATGATGTTGTTTGTTTGTTGTTTCTTTATAGGTACTCTTTATTGTACAAAAAACCGGCCAAGAGCGTGTCGGATACGCCCAAGATAGGGTTCCGTGGCAATTACAAAAAATCAAGTAATATTTTTGTAAGGATTTCGTATTGTGTACGGAATCTTCCAAGTTTACGTATATTTTATACCTTAGGCTGCTATTATTCCTATATTATTCCTTGTAAATTTGATATACTTTAATTTTTCACCAACAGTTAAGATTTTAGAGGAGGGGGGGGGGGAAGACGATCGACTTTAATGAAATTTTGCAGTTGAATATATCGCAAACAGATCACTGAATCGAAAAATCGTAGAGACAATCCCGCAATGGTTTTAAAATACATATCTATCGATACCCCATACAATAGGGTGTCGAGAAAAAAAAATCACCCCCACTTTACGTATTATGGGTGTTACCGTAAAAAAAACTATTATTGTTTTTTGTTTTACCACTTTGTCAGCGTGACTGATATGTATATTCATGCCAAATTACAGCTTTCTAGTACTAACGGTCTCTGAGCATAGCTGCGGACAGACAGACAGACTGACGAACAGACATGGCGAAACTATAAGGGTTCCTAGTTGACTATGGAGCCCTAAAAAGGAAATACAAAAAGGTCGAAAAAAAGAAAAAAAAGGTGTGGCAAAAGGTGATGTCGTCAGTCTATTAGTAAGAGGACTACCAACGCTTCGTTTACCTGCATACCTCTGTAAATCCGCGTCAGAATGTAGTTCGGGCTCTCTCTTCTAGGCGGAGGCCTGTATCAACCACGCCGATATGGAATCAATATTAGTCCTGTCAAATCATAGCAATAGAAATAGCAATGCTTTATACGTATTAGCAGTGCATGAGAGCGTGGTACGCGCGGAAACTCGGAAATGCCCACTTGACTTCAAAGAGCAGGCGCCGGCGGGATAATTTGCACTTTTCTCTTTCATACTGTCATACGTGACTTTACCATGTCTTGACTCACACACAGAAATACAATTAGCCCAGGTAAAAGTGATCTGTTTTTTCTTTAAAAGCAGAAAATACTATATATCACCTAGTTACGTAAATTGGCATAATCTTCACGCTATCAAATTTGAAGTCATGAATGTTACAACTTTTGTCGAAAAAACCACTTAGGTACAGGTAGATAAAGCTGTTTGCTGTCAAAAAATATTTTTTGGAATTCTGTCATTAAATAATAATAATAAAAAACACGTTTCGAGCCATAGTTAAAGTAAATAGTAACTGACAATAAAAACAAGATTTAAAAAAACACAAAAAAAAGTTGTCGCTGCGTATCTAAGATAAATACGCTTTATTTTCGTCATAACAGTTCGCAACAGCACGCGTTTAATAGTTCGAGACTTGAACTAGAAAACGCGCGCTATTGCGAGCTCACTAGCAGTTAATAACTTCCAAAAAATCGACATTGTCACTACTCTCCTCTGTCATAACTCTCCGCGGTCTCCCCTATACAAAAAACTCTTTATGTCTTTACAAGCTTAAACAAAGTTTGTAAGAAAATCTGGTATCTATGTATGTCACCGTAACATTGTGCGTATCATTGTAGCATTGTGTGTATTTGTTATTTTACTGCAACTTGTTTTTCATACTCTTACTAGCTTTGGACAAAGTCGTGTAATGAAGGGCTTATGTTGGAATCTAGGGAAGTAGCCATAATTAAAAGCTTTCAAAGGCGGTCTGCAGCAGAGTAGGGGAATGTCAAAATATGAAACGTTTATTTATACGGTTTTTTCAGGCAGACGACGCAACACCGTCGGCAGTAGACATTTAGTGTGCGAGTTGGAAGAAGTAGCGTGGTTGGTTGATGAAATGATTTGTGAAATTATGAGTAAAAGTAGACACTTTAATGTCGTATAATCGATTGTGGTGATTTTTTAGGTAATTTTGGTCGAAAAATATACTGAGTGACTGAAAATTACCTAATTTTGTATGTAGAGTGGGCCAAATTATGTACCGCTGAGTATGTTTTGATACGTAATTGTTAACAAACCAACAACTGTAGAATTTGTACGTGTTGTGTCACAGGAGCTGTTAGTATGTGTTGTGTGGTGGTGATAGATGGTTTTGTGTGATTTGTGTGTGTTCTTACAGTGTGGCGGTGGAGGAAATGCATGAAAACGCATATTTTGTATAAGCTAGCTATCGTAAGGTCGCGGTTGAGCAAGGAAATTCGTTTAGTTCATTGATATGGACCTCCGCAAAGTAATGCCTGATTCAATAAATTACTTAACAAAGGGTGTTTAATTTTTCTTCCAACTTCAGCAGTTACAAAGTTTTATTTAGCGCGCCGTGTTTGTTATTGTTTTTTGTTTGGCTCAAATCTTGCAAGTTAATTTTGATCCACTTCCTGTGGTTGGTTTGATTTGAAATTACAATCAACAAAAGATACAGTCAGCAAAAAAGCTTGTATTAAAAAATATTTATCAAAGAACATTCGCAGTTCGCCTATGACTCAAAACACCCGACATCGCACGCCACACGTGCATAACCCTGTTTGTTGTTCGCTGTCATCGAAACTTACAAACCTCGGTTCACGGCTCGTGAGAGTTCACCTCCATCTTGCATTAACGTTCCAAATGATTATTTTTAACGCTTCCTACGGTACTATAAATGTGAAGGTTTGAGAGTGCGTTCGTGTGTGTTTGTCACTTTTTTTATAAAGTGAATAGGCAAATTTGAATGTAATTAGCATGTAGTACAGTTTTTTTTTATTCGACTGGATGGCAAACGAGCAAGTGGGTCTCCTGATGGTAAGAGATCACCATCGTCCATAAACATCTGCAACACCCTAGAGGCCTAAGATGGGATACCTCAAGTGCCAGTAATTTCACCGGCTGTCTTACTCTCCACCCCGAAACACAACAGTGCAAGCACTGCTGCTTCATGGCAGGATTAGCGAGCAAGATGGTGGTAGCAATCCGGGCGGAACTTGCACAAGGTCCTACCACCTGCAGATAGCCGTATCTCTGAAACAAATTGGCATTTTATGCCGATAATCCCACGGGATCGTCATAAAAGCCCAAACCTCATGGCGAAAGCTCATGGCGATGAAATTTTTGGAAATTTCCATGGGTTTTTTACAAAATCCCAGAATTTCTAGTCAAATACCTGATCTATAGGTAAACGCGAGCAAAGCAAGTTAAAATATCTTAAAATGCCACGAAAACTAAAATTTATTCCAACAACTAAGGAAAACGTCTGAGTGTTGGACACGTTAACGCCCAATAGATGGCACCCTGCTGTCACATCTATTTCTTATGACATAAAATGTGTGGCGGCAACTATTGGGGCAGTGACGATCACTCTACGTTTACTTTACCTACTGTTTTCAATTTCGCGCGCCGTACTGATGCAAATCAAAAATCTAAATAATTTTGCGTGAGAGTATTAAAGGGAACGTCTCAAAAAACAAATGTTGAAAAAATAACGAACCAAATATTTAAAAGTTATAGTTAGGTATTTGTGTGTGAAAGTATTAGTCAGGCAGACTTTTTGATCGTGTAATTTACAGATTGGTTTAGGTTAGGTTTATTTAATAACAGCCCATTATCTTTTCAAATCATATATGTACTTAATTTGATCCAATTTAATATTGTTTGTTCACGCGGTTGTTGTTGTTTTGATTAAAAATTAATTAAAAATTTAAAAGGAATTAGGTTCGTACTCGTAAATCCTTTCCAGGTGTTATTTTTGCGTATCATTCCAATTACCACAAACAAGCAACGCTTTTTAGCTTTTCATGCCTTCGAGGCGGTTTTACCCGTATTTGCTAGGATTAAATATAGTTTTAAAATAAGAGTCGACATCGAAATCACTTGAGAGTAGTCGCAATCTCGCTAATAGCAGATTGGAGTCTTGGCAAAAAAAAATTTTTTTTAATGACGAAGATGTACGAAAAATTATATGGCTTTTTGTATCTTATCTGTTTTTAACCTGAGGAGTCTTTGTATCTGAACGCTGAAAAAAAAAATTAAACAGTATTAGGCTATAAGCTCTGTTCTTCTATTGCAAATTGGCAATTTTCGAAAATTAAATCGTAGTTTTCATTGACGTTACATTAAAAACAATCATGTCAAATTTCATGACTCTAAGCCCAGCGGTTGTTATTTCGAGATTTTATCCCTATTCCGAGGGAATATCGGAATAAAAAGTAGCCTATGTTTTATTACAGATGTCCAGGTATCTACGTTCCAAATTTCATCCAAATCCGTCTAGCCGTTTCAGCGTGAAGGAGTAACAAACATACTCACAAACTTTCGCATTTATAATAGAGGTAGGATTAATTGAAAAATACAAAAAATATTCATCCATTCCATTAGATTTGATACGTAAATTGGTTGTTTACTCGTATTGGAATGTCACGTGAATTCTTTGTACAAGTAACAGAGCACAGAGCGGCGTTTACCTCGTTACCTATTTAACTATACTTTTGATCTTAATGTCCTGACAAGGCATTCCTATGTGTTCGCTCGGCCATTGCACTTGTACTACTGCATGTTGTGGTTAAATTACGTCTGAGCGTTCATTGGTTTTCTTTGATATCAACGATTGTTTTTGACACGTTTGTATTAGCTTCACTTGATACTATTTATGTAACTGAATCATTCAAATTGTTTTTTTTTTATTTAGGTACCCACTTCTTATTGTTGCATTGATACGACGCGTACCTAGTTTTAATGACAATACAATAATACGTAGTATGGTACCTACCATCAAACTGATCTGATGATGGTGTTGGAAGGAGACATTGCAACTCCAAGACAGAATAAGCCGAGTTTGGGTTTGTTAGAATGGTCTAAGACGTGTGTATTTGAGCAAAGTCAATTTTCATGGTCTGATGATGTAGCAGTTAGGCAGTTACCAATAAAGCTTGTCTTTTAATTTTGAATTATAATTATTAGTAGATTAGGTATGCATTCTGTATTATGTTGGAGTCAAGTATCCAGAAACCACCAGACCAGAAGTAGGTGGGGTCTCCACTTTTACGTTGTCAGTATTCCCAAAATCCGCACAAAGCGTTTTCGCTCTTCCTTCATCAACGGCACAGCAAAGAAGTGGAATTCCCTGCCTGCTACGTGTTTCCTGAACACTACAATTTGGTCGATTTCAAGTCTAGGGTGAATGAGCATTTACTAGGCAAGCGTGCTCCATCGTAGGCCTCATCCTCGCTTTCCAGGCGTGATTGTGACCAACGCAAGCCTATATTGTATTTAAAAAAAAGTATCTCCACTTTGGTCAATGTTAAGCCAAAGGCTACTAGAAACACAGAGAAGCTTAAAGTTCCATCTTACAGACTGGCTAAAACCAAAAAGTCTTTTCTGGGAAATTGCATACGTTTTTATAATAAAATTTCAAAAAATATTATAAATGAAACTGATACAAAATTCAGATCTATTGTCAAGAAGACATTAATATCAAAGGCGTATTATAAAGTTAATGATTATATCATGGACAGGGATATTTGGAAATAATTCCGATCCGCATTAGCGATCCCTTCAAATAGCGAACCTACTGTGTTAAAAATAAAGTTGTGTTAAATACTTGTGATGTATACATATCATTTAATAATATTGTAAATCTGTTTTAAAAAAATATATATATATACCTCGTTGAGTTTCTTGCCGGATTCTTCTCAGCAGAGGTTTTTCCGAACCGGTGGTAGATTTTTTTTTGACATTCATAAGTGCTTGTTATAGCCTAAATTGAATAAAGATATTTTGACTTTGACTTTGAACATCAGCGAAAGACTACGAATACCGCTTTATATTATTTCTAGGAGTATTAGTTATTAGATTGAACTGTGCTATTCAAGCATATTTAAGCAATAAGTAATATCCTGATTTGTGACTGTTACAAAATCACAGTGCAGGATAGAGCTACGTTGAAAAACTAACAGACAAAAATAGAGAAGCACAAGATAGTCATTGTAATCAACTAAGTCTGGTTAATATTTCAGTCGCCATTACACAAATGTCTTTCGGGAATAAAATGCGATTAACGTCAGCTCAGTTTAGGAACAAAATACTCAGCACTTATAAGAATGCATTTAATAAATCTACGGCAGTCTTGAAGAATTAGGGTTCATTAGGATCACTAAAATAACCCTTAATAAGCAGAGTGCAAGGCGTGTATTCGAGGAGTCGTGAAACTGGATAGCTTTGAGACGTTCGGACAAAGGTATCAATTACGGAAACGTTAGTCTAAAACGAAAAGTAACTAATTTCTTGGATGCGTCGTATTAGTATTAATATTTTCACTATTTAGATACAGAGGCATTAGTTAAAAATGAATGAAAGAAAGCTATTGAGTTTGATGATAGCCAAGTGGTTAGAGAAACTAACTATGAAGCTTGAGGTATATTTGTATGTATGTCGCCGGCCGATCGTAAAATCCGCCAGATCACGAAATTCCTAGGCATATCGTGAAATTGCGCCATTTCATGAATTGGCTAAGGGACATCCGCCATATCGTTCAAAGCTCACCGTTTAACGATTTGCCTAATGATGTTTAGGCAAATCATGAAATTCCTAGGAATATCATGAAACGCCGCCATTTCATGATTTGGCCAGTTTAGGCAGATCATGAAATTCCTATGCATATCATGAAACGCCGCCATTTCATGATTTGGCCAGTTTAGGCAGATCATGAAATTCCTAGGCATATCATGAAACGCTGCCATATCGGTTCTGGCACTTCGCCGGAAGCTACCGCGGCACGCTCGGCTCGTGGGTTGTGGTCACAATTCACACTAACCACTCCTCGCTTCGCTCGTCGTACCTAAATTTTTTTTTTTTGGCAAATCACGACGATGTGCCCGGTACAGAGCTAGGAATATCGACGAATGCGTTGCTCTAATCGATCTGCCGTGTTGTTTCTCAGGCACATCCTGATATGCCTGGCCAACTTTTAGGCATATCATGAAATGGTGGCATTTCACGATATGCCTAGGAATTTCGTGATCTGGCGGATTTTACGATCAGCCGCCGACATGAATAATACGAATGTTTGTTCTCTAGTTCGATAATTATATATGTATTTATATATGAATGTTTATCCGTAGCCTGACTGATGGCCGATGGGGTCAGAAGGTTCTCGAATGGCGTCCGCGGACCGGGAGACGAGCTGTCGGTAGGCCTCCAACAAGATGGAGCGACGACCTGGTTAAGATCGCGGGATCGTCGTGGATGCGTAAAGCACAAGACCGGTCTGAGTGGAGAGCCTTGGGGGAGGCCTATCTCCAGGAGTGGACGTCTTTCGGCTGACATGATGATGATGATCCGTAGCCTAGTACCGATCAGGGATGTAACGGATGTAGTTTTATCGGAACCGAAAGCGGAACCAGATGTTTTCAATTTAGTTTATCGGAACCAGAAACGGAATCGGAACCGAAAACGGAACCGGAACTAGAAACGGAGCCTGAGTGATAGGTGGACGAGATGTTAGTGTACGACGAATGACTGGTATAAACCTGTTTATTTTTGATGTACGCCGTTCAAGTTCGGCCGCCGCGCTAAGCATTGACATCCGGTATAACTTTCGTTTCAAAAGAAACGGAACCGGAACTGATACGGATGTGTAAAACCAAACGGAACTTCCGATGTAACGGAAACGGAATCGGAGCTCTGTTACATCCCTGGTACCGATAGTACCTACTACGGTTTTGCTTAGTTTCGGGCTGAATCGTGGTGTGGTTCAGCGGTCATTACCACAATTTACTAAAATCCATGGGAACACTAGCAATAGCAGAAGGAACAATAAATGTGGTGACATTGATGCTACACGGTAACATAATGCACGATAATATTTTTATTCCCCTAATTAAAAGTTCTGATTTGTGAGTGATTTCAATGCACTCTGAATGGCCGCGCCTTTTGTGTCACAGTCAATCAGCTTTTATCAGCTTACCTGTTGTTATGATTATGGGCATCCCTAGGGGGTGGCATCGGAGTGGGGATCCTCCTCCCCCCTTTCGTCACACTCATAGCGCCGTCTCGTATTGTCCTCGAGACCTGAAAAGAGTCATTCTTGATTATTCCTGTAACACTGTAGCTGGGCTGTGTGGCACCTGCTATGTAATCTCGCGTTAACATGACCATATTTTTTTTAAGTTGTACTAATAATTACAATACTTAATTATGTTTGTTAACATGTCAAACCTTAACCTCTGGTTATAGTAAATTTCTATGAGCCCAAATTTACTAAAGTCGCCGACATAGCTCGAAGAATACCTATGCTAGTTGAAGTGTAATAGAATGGACAACTGAAGGAGAGGCGTTCGTATATATGTCGGCGGCCGATTGTAGTATGGCGCCATTTCAAGATATGCCTAAAAGTTGAACAGGCATATCACGATGTGCCTGAAAAACAATACGGCAGATCGGTTAGAGCAACGCATTCATCGATATTCCTAGCTGTATACGGGGCACATCGTGATATGCCGGAAAAAAGAAAAATTTAGGTACGAAACGAGCGAAGCGAGGAGTGGTTAGTATTAATTGTGAGCACAACGCACGAGCCAAGCCGAAGTGCCAGAACATATGGCGGCGTTTCATGATATGCCTAGGATTTTCATGATCTGCCTAAACTGGCCAAATCATGAAATGACGGCGTTTCATGATATACCTAGGAATTTAATGATTTGCCTAAACGTTGAGTTTTGATCGATATGGCGGATGTCCCTTAGCCAATTCATAAAATGGCGCCATTTGATCCCATTATCGCGATTTGGCGGATTTTACGATCGGCCGCCGACATGTACCTACCTACTCGTATACTACGTGAACTGATCGCGATTTATCTAAAGGGAGAGTTGGCGGATGTTTTCACAATATGGTTATTATTATATTGGTTTGATGCACGCTAAATGTATTGAAACTACTTACATAAAATTTCTCACATTGATTCCATACTAGAGCTCTGATACATTCCGCAATTAAAGCCAAATTAATCACCACCATAATAATAATATAATGCGTTTACATAAGGACCTTTATGATGTCATGGTAGTCAGAAGGTTCTACGGTGGATTATTATAACAATAACAGTTGACTGTGCTTTTATAATACCTAACACTTGAGTTTCTCGCTGTTATTATATTACGGCCCGTGTTCCACTATCTAACCAATTCTTACTACGTGTACCTACAAGTGTATGAAGTTAACACACAAGCAGAGTGGCAGTAGAATCTTAAACGAGTTTTTATTTTAATTTTAATATTATTAAGCATTTTTTTAGTAACTGTAGGTACTTTTAAGTGACTGCTCTATCATTGTTATCCAAACCACATTTCCATACCAAATTACAATTCGATGTTGAGGAGTTCTGTCCCGCAGCTACGACCCTGGCCGGACCGCCAGAATTTGACAGCCTAATTATGGTATTGTTACCGGATTGACATAAGTATAGAAAATTTCAGCTCAAAGTGGATAACAAAAAGTGGTCTAAAAATAGCTTGCGAATTTTCAGGACATTGATTGTACATGTGAAGTTAGATAAAGTTCGTAAAAATTAAGTTTTTTGTTGTGCAAGAAAAATACCTACTCGTACTTTTGTATATTCCGACGATAAATCAGGATATTTCGCCAGTTTTTTATTCCCGGGAAGAAAATACGGCTCAGAGTAGCTTTGAGCGCCGACACAATGGCTCTAGCAGTCGCTGTTTTTGCTTTGACGGATCCTGACACTTCACAAACTTATTTTCAATCTTACACGAACCAAAATTCTACCTTACTGTTATAAAAACAAGGCCTTGGCGAAGCGAAATGGTTCTTGTTACTGTACAAAATTATTTTCTCCTGTTGTTCAAAATTGAGCTGTACCTCTTTGGGTTAGGTAGGAAGTAAAGTGAAGGAAGCTTACTTGGTATTCATCTCACTCGCTATGATTATTAGTCCTGCTGATAGTGGCAAAGACGAGATAACCCACTGTTACGAGGCCTGAGGAATTATATGTACTTAGCTACAATGAATTTCATTTAGGAGGGTTTTGAGTTTGAGTAACATTGTCAAATTATTTAAATCCGTGACCTTCATTAAGCCTTCATTAGTTACCAGTTTAACATACGAAATGTCAAGTATAATGAAAAGTAGCTTGGGCTAAAACCCAGTAACAAGCGTTTTCCCAGAGATATAAGACCAAACTAGATCGATTTTTCATCCCCGAAAACCCCTTAATGCCAAATTTCATCGAAATCGTTGGAGCTGTTTTCGAGATCCCCAAAAGTATTACAAGAATTGCTCGTTTAAAGGTATATTATATAAGGGATATATATATATATATATATATATATATTATCTTATTTAATTATCCACACATGTAATTTAATTATACAAGCCAAAGCATAGAGGTACCTATTATGTGTAAGTACTTTTGATAAGGATCTTTTTATTATTCTTGCTATAAGTTTTCAAATATAATCTAATAACATACCTACTTATAGGTATATAAATAAATATATAAAAAATAAAAAAGATCCATATCCAAAGTACAATAGGTACCTCTATGTTGGCTTGTATAGGTAATTATATTATACAATGTGTGAAATTCACAATCCGTACTGAGCCCGCATTTATAAGAACTATGGCCCTATAACCCTCTCATTTCGATCATAAACCTATGCCTTGCAGTATCTATATACTTTCTATATCTATATGCTCTATTTTTTTTATTCGACTGGATGGCAAACGAGCAAGTGGGTCTCCATATCATATCATATCTATATACTGCAAGGCATATACCGAGATGATAATTAAAACTAAATTTATAGGCCATTTCCTATGTTACGAGTATGAGCTCGTCAACTATCACAAAAAAAATTGCCACGACTCTATGTTGATATGGACCTCTGCACAGTAACGCCTGAATCAATCAGTTATAATATCATCAACATAGAATTCACATTCTCATCCCCAACAATCTCTTGATCAGCCTCAAACTGATTCGGCGCCTAGGAATGGTGAATACATTAAGTTAAGAATACTGGTCTTATTTAGGTCAGTAGGTAAGGAAAAACCTGACCCCGTATAATTCATCTCAAAAGAGCAAACACGGAAGAGGTAACATCAGGTATTGGATATTAAAGTTCTTAGGGCCGCGGCCCAACGAGCCGAAGTAGCAATAAGAATTCTTGCGCAACTTTTTGTACCTTTAGGAAAGTTTGGGAAATTTAAACAGGTTATAAATTGTAATAAAAGGAGATCCACTCGCAATAGAAAATGCCATTTGAATGATCTGGCATTAAGAAGCGGCCACACCGCTGCTTAAAAAACGGCGACGGTGCGGAATCACAGTGACGTGCCGCAAACGTCACGAACTTTGTTCGGTAAAGTCCTGACGTTTACGGCACGTCACTGCGTTTCCGTATTTTAAGCAGCGGTGTGGAGAGCATGCGATAAAAACGGTGCGCATGCGATGCGTCACTGCGATTCCGTGCCGTCACCGTTTTTTAAGCAGCGGTGTGGCCGCTCCTTTATTGTGGACTAAGAATAAAACCGGCCAAGTGCAACTTTATCGCCAAATCGAAGGTTATGAAAATATTGGAACAAAGTTTTGTAAAAAAAAAACTTACTTTGGTGGCCTGTAATTTCTTATTTTCCAGTATTTTTTAAAACAAAATACCGCATTTATCTACAGAACGAGCTTCCAAAAACAATACCCCTCTCGATGGGTAGGTAAAAAAAGGCTTTGCCTTTTAATTCCATTAACTTGTTTAAAAATATTGTATGGTAATTTGTATGCTTTTGGGCAACAAGATGCTTATACCGTGATAATTTTAAGACTCTACTTAGCTTCAATCGTTTGGCACTATACACCTGTGTGTCAGACGACGTACAAAAAGGCAGATAATTTTAAGTTCTAGCGGGCGATCGATAAACGAATTATATGCAGACGAAGTCGCGAGTAACAACTACCAATATTATTGTAGTAATTAAAGCATGATAAATAGACTTTCTCGCATGAAATCAAAATAACAAACACCACATGGGCATGGGTAAGTCCTCAACTTGCCACTGCGAGGCGCCGCTTAGCATTCAACTGAATATGGAAAGATGGTAATCGCATCCCATCGAGATGTGACCCAGCTGGGGAATGCCTGACCGACTTATGCCTTCTTTTCAACTTTTCCAGGGTTCTATTTGAAATTTTTCCCATGTTTTCATTACAACAATTACAATAGTACATGTACAATAAGATGATGTTGTGCTTGTAAATTTAGTTTTTTTTTGTCTTGCCTGAGCAGCATGTTATGTTTCTTGTTAATAGTGGAAACTGTTGTAGCTACTGTAATATTTTTATGTGTTTTATACTTTGTATTATTTCAAGCTGTTTGTTTTACTAAAATAAATAAATAAATAGTACCTACCTAAGTCTTAACGGATTTTTTAATGCTTTCTAAGATCGAAAAGCTCTTAAGGTTAAGGCTCGCATGAGATGTAATAACTATACAAAACTAGCCGTTACCCGCGACTCTGTCCGCGTAGAATTCGGTTATCGCTATCCCGCGGGAATAATGCAATGGATGCAAAACTATCCTATGTCCTTCTCCGGGACTGAAACTATCCGTTTATCGAATTTCATCTCAATCGGTTCATCGGTTTACACGTAATGAAGTGACAAACAAACACACAAACTTACACTTTCTCTTTTATAATATTAGTGGGATTCCAAAGACCCATAAGGGTGCATTTTATGTGACATTTAATAAAAACTAACAAGTCTTTTATGCAGAGTTTAGACTTGCATGAAAAATCGCGCAAGTTGTATTACATTGCGAGGCCGTAAAGCCAACGAGTTTGTAGTGGTCAATCGAGCGCCGCAATGTGATGCAACTTGCACTATTTTCTTGCAAGTCTAAACTCGGCTTTAAGTTTAATTATTGAAAATACTGGCGTTCACCTAGGGCTTCGTTCAAGTAAAATATTTGATCTGGCAGTCTAATAAATTTTCGGGATTTTTACTAAATTCCTATGGAAATTCCCAAAAAATACACCGTGGTCTTCATTAACGTCCGATCAAGGACACCCATGCAACATAATTAAATAAATGAAGCAGTTTTCAACAACTACAGACTGTAATCTACATTAGACTCGCATATACTCGTATTCTCTCACACAGCTCAATAATATCACGAAATGAAATATATGAATACGAGTTCATTTTCCTTCCATTTCCTAAAAACTTACGATATATTGCTTCTTGAATAAGCAAGTAGGAAAAAAACGTAATTTCAAGATAATAAGACCGTAATAAGACTTCAATATTTATGACTATTAAAAGCTGTCTCGCGCGCTTTAAGTAATCCTCTATTATGCATCAGTTAATTTGTAGGGTGCTTGTTCCATGCGCGGGGGCATCATACATGCTGTCGCATAAATGTCAAGTTTTTAATTAATTTGAAGCGTGAACGTTCACAATTAGGATTAATTCTTTTTTTATTTTGTAGTACACGTACGCAAAGGACTGGCCAGACATTGCGTCAGAACGAGAGTTGTGGAGGTCAAGAGGGGAGGCTTTTGCCCAGCAGTGGGACACTTTACCGGCTACTTAAAAGAAAAAAGTATAATAATTATGTAGATCGAAATTATTTTACACCTTAACTTTCTATTTCTTTTTAACCAAGTTTACTTTTGTTAAACACAAGCAAATCATAGTTTTCCTGATAAAACTAGGATGTAGTTTTAAAATAAATGAAGGCTTAATAGTTTGTAAGACACTTAAAAAAGCTAGATTTTACCATATATTTGTATCAATCACTAAACTTACCATTACAGTCATTTGAGATTTATTAATCGTTTCACCTTAAAAGCTGAATCATAAAAAGAAGTTTACAGTTAATACTCGTATGCCTTGTAATAGCAGTTTTTGCCTTGAAACTTTATTGTCAATTCCTGAACAATATAACATTTTTCACAGACGTACAACTTTAATATCAGGACTAAAAGCGAGCTCGAGCTGCTTTCAATTGCTTTCATTCAATGCAATTGCATCTAATTCCTTCAAGATCCGATACTATCGAACAAAAAGGACAATAAGTTCCTGACACAATAATGAAGGAATAAGAGATTAAAAATCCAAAGCAAGGACACGAAATGTAACTATATTGAAATATTTATGTTAAGCCGAAGATGAAGTGGATGTAATAGTCCGAAAGAAATATTGCTATAAAATAAATATTTCCGGGTAGGAGGGATATTCTATGCATAATCGTTCATATGAATATTTAATGTTTCAATAGATACAAGGGTATGTCCAGAAGATTTCTTATCAAATAGTTACCTATATCCTCTTTTTGCCATCCAATCAGTTTTTTCTCTTTTTAATATTCTTTTCACTATTTATCCTGCAGCCACTTTACCAATGAACCTAGATACCTAATTGGCTAATTTTGTTTTTATAAAAAAATTCAAACATGGTGTGTAGTATTCGAGCTACATGCATAGGAACATTGAAATCTATATAAGTACTCACCTTTAAAACAGTATGGCGACTGACTGACTGACAGACTAAGCATAGCTTGAACTACTGAAGTAATAAAAATGTGTATTTAGCTTATTTCGCAGTACAGGGTTCTGATTGGTGTGTTTGTATCGATTTCAAATACTTCTTTCACCAATGGAAACATTAACATAGGCAACTTTTATCGCGTGAAAATAAAAAAAACCCGTAAGACACTGACGAAGTTGCGCGCAATGTAAAATACAGCGATATATCGCTATTGGTTAAAAGTTTAATAAAAGTATATGACGTTAATTGTAATCACCGTATTCATGTAGGTGGGTTTATTTCGTATGATTTTCGTTAGCACGTTTTTGTTGATACTATAACAGTTTCCAACTTGTCTAGTAGAAGTACAGGACGTCTGAAAGATAAATCGAAAATGTCGTCAAATTCTACAGGCCATTCATGAAAAAAAAACCGGCCAAGAGCGAGTCGGACACGCCCAAAATAGGGTTCCGTAGCCATTACGAAAAAAATAAGTAATATTTTTTATACGAACTCTTAAACTACTAATAATTCTCAAGCAAACTTAGCCGTTATAGTTTTCCTTGAAAGTAGACTTTTAGTGATACTTACTACCATTGTGAATTTTTTCAAAATTGTCCACCCACCGGTTTAGATTTTAGTGGGGGGACGCTCGATTTTAATGAAAATTTGCACTTTAAAGATGAATATTCTGCAAACAGATCACTGAATCGAAAAATCGTTTTAGCAACCCTATTTTTAAATACCGTTTTAAAATACCTATTCAACGATACCCCACACTACAAGGTTGGATGAGAAAAAAAAAATCACCCTCACTTTACGTCTATGGGAGGTACAATATATATTTTTTTTAATTTTTATTGTACCATTTTGTCGGCATAGTGCATTGATAGTCCCTGAGCAAAGCCGCGGACGGACGGACAGACAGACAGACATGGCGAAACTATAAGGGTTCCGTTTTTGCCATTTTGGCTCCGGAACCCTAAAAACGTGATCACGAAAATGAGGCGGTTGAAACGCTCAAATAATGACCCCAGGACTACAAACGAACAAATTGCTCAAATTATACAATATTTAATTTACGTCTATGTATATGCTTGTGAGTGCTACTGCAAATATCGGGCAGCAGGCTTTACAGGATTATTTTTTATTCCCTTCAGGTTGAAACGTGAAAATTCAACGTACACCGCTTTTCGTCTGTTGCATGCATGAAATTTTAATGACCAATCCTATGGGAGCGACGTTTTTTAGGGTTCCGTAGCCAAAATGGTGGTTTCGCCATGACAGTCTCTGTCTGTCCGTCCGCGGCTTTGCTCAGGGACTATCTAGAAAGCTATAATTTTGCACGAATATATATATAAATTATGCCGACAAAATGGTACAAAAAAAAATTTTTTTTAGAATAGTTCCCATAGACTAGACGTAAAGTGGGGGTGATTTTTTTTCTCATCTAACCTGGTAGTGTGGGGTATCGTTGGATAGGTTGGGTAGGTTTCCTGACGATGTTTTCCTTCAAAGCTCGTGGTAAATTTCAAATATAATTTCGCACATGAATTTCGAAAAACTCAGAGGTGCGAGCCGGGATTTGAACCCACGAACCTCTGCTTGAGAGGCGATAGGTCAAACCACTGGGCCACCACAACCTATCTTAACTATTTGTTCGTAAATATAGATATAGGGTCGTGGGTTCAAACCCCGGCTCGCACCTCTGAGTTTTTCGAAATTCATGTGCGCAATTACATTTGAAATTTACCACGAGCTTTGCGGTGAAGGAAAACATCGTGAGGAAACCTGCACAAACCTGCGAAGCAATTCCATGGTGCGTGTGAAGTTCCCAATCCGCACTGGGCCCGCGTGGGAACTACGGCCCAAGCCCTCTTGTTCTGAGAGGAGGCCTGTGCCCAGCAGTGGGACGTATATAGGCTGGGATGATGATGATGATGATAGAAATGTTTTAAGATCTCAAGAACGCCTATTGCAACCTAGGTATGGGGGCAGAACATTGAACTAGCTATATCGTCAATGGGAAAACGTGTTTTGCTGTTTTTTTCAAATACCGAGCAAAGCTCTGTCTGTGCGACAGACTTACTTAATATTTTACTTATAAATTTCGTTTTTAGCTCATCTCACTGGCACCTATCTTAATTCAGTCAGACCCCACGTGTGATAATGATCGCAAAGATATCGCAACACCTAAAAACATAAATCTGTTAGACCATTTCTTCAGATCAATTGACGATAGACGCAAGCGCAACGTATAAACATCTGAGCCAGCGCCCTCTCTGTTTACCTCCGGCCAACTATCAAGGTGTAAGAATAACAAGTCAACGAACCACAGGTTACTTTGAAAAAGCCGCTTAAAGTAAACAGGGTAAAAATGTTTATTTAAAATGTATTTATATAATGTCTAGCATTTGTGTGGGTTTGTTTTAAAAGCGTTGCGCTGATAGACTTAGTTGGAAGTTCATTATGATCAAAATAATTTACTATGCAGTCCCTTATGGACGGATACCGTAAAATGCAACTTTGCACGGAATTTCATGTTTTATCTTAAGAATATTTTATAAAGTGGCCCTACTTACTGTGTTAGGTAATTGACGATATGCGACGTATAAATTAGGATATAAAATGCTTAAAAATCTTATTCTCAACAGTAGATAAAGTAAAGCAAACAGCAGGCAAAGTTGCAGACAAAGTTAAGATCCAAAACTGCAACATTGTCTATAAAAACTTTAGTGATTACAATTTATTAAAACCGAAAACAATTTACTTATAACTAGAAGCTAGCAGTCCCCTTAGTTTTGTTGTTGATTAGTTAAATTACGAATTACGTGAATTACTTTAGTGATTTGTTTAAATTCTTACCAATATTATACTTGCAAAAATAATTCTGATTATGCTTTTATGTCTATCTATTATCTCTTCGTGCATACATCACTGAAACGATTTAGATAAATTTATGGTATGGAGATATTTTGAGACCCTGGAATCCAAAATTCCTGCGGGATAGCGATAAATAAATTCTTGGCAGACAAAGTCTCGGGCAAAAACTAGTTCAGAATATGTGCGTACAGTGTGCAAAACTACGTATTTACATTGATCGCATTTGTCGGAAATTCTATGTTGATTTTAAAGCAAACATCAATAGTGAGTACGCATTGACGTCCTTGTGTAAACAAAGGGGGATTATTTGCAAGCATTGTATTACGAGTACGCTGTTTGATTAAACATATTATATTAGAGCAATTTGAACTTAAGAATCAGATAAAATATATGTTTTAAAGAGGTGTTTTTGTATCTGTTTTTTTGCTTACGCTATGTATTTTATATATAAGTAGGCACGTTGCAAAAAGTTTACTTTCTTACTTTTATATCTTTAAGAGCCTGTTTCACCATGCTCTGTTAATCCTGTGTTTAGGGTTCCGTACCTAAGTCGGGAGAAACGGAACCCTTATAGGATCACTTTGTTGTTCGTCCGTCTGTCCGTCTGTCAAGAAACGCATGCAGGTGTCAAGCTGAAATTAATTTCAAATACTCAGCATGCTTTCCCCTTAGAGCAGTGAAAAAACAATCAACTAAGTTATTATCAAAATGTGTTTATATATAAATTGCCGTAACCGAAAAACCAATAGAGTAGGTACTTTTGGTTGTCCAAAAAACTTGAAATTTGGGATGATGATAAGTAGCTCTTGTAGCACAATCAAATTTAAATTCAAATGTTATTTCATTTCACGTTGTAGGTACATAGTTCTTAATCTATAATAATAGTCTAAAAATCTTCTTTTTTATGTCTGTCTTTTGTCATGTCTGTTTTTCAAAAACCATCTAAAGTCTGACTTGTACTTAGCCAGTTTTTTAAATATTCTACAGTACGCTCAAAGGGTTTGACTTGGTTTTAAAATGAATGAATGTTTATCCGTTGCCTAGTATCCATAGTACAAGCTTTGATTAGTTTCGGACTAGGTCAATTGGTGTCAAGTGTGTCATGGTATTTATTTATTTTTTATTTGGCTTTAAGTATCAACCCTGTTATTTATTATCTACGATTCAAATTAAATAATTATTTGAAGTAACAATTTTATATGGTTAGTACTCACCATGCCGTGATGCCCTTACATTGCACGCTAACGTTATTAAACTGTAATAAACAACAATAAACATAACCTGTGATAAACTATAAAACGGTGGAATAGCTTTAGCCCCAGTCTAGACATTTTTCTCACATCAAAACGTTATATTCAATTGCAAAGGCAACGTAAATTGAATCATGATGCCATCGTCCGCGCTAACCTTATGAGCCCAGGAATACTCCCCTGAGGTAGGCAATACAAAAATAACTTATAAAATAATTTCAATGTTTTTTTGGAGGCGGTTAATTTTTTGCTATAGCTTTTGTTTTTCAAAAAGTTATGTTCATAACGACCTCGGGGGAGTACTCTCGGGCTTATTATTTTATTTAATTGTTGGTTCACGGTATTCAATTGTATGGACCTATGGCATATGTACCATCAGCAAAAATATGTGGTCTACCACCCTAAAGTTAATAATCGTTTGCATGTCATAAAACAATAATGCCAATAGACGTGTCTGTCAACTTGAAAGTTCGACTTTAGCGACATATTCATTTGATAGGAACTTGTTTAAAAATTGATACACCACTTATTTGGCTGATGGTACATACGCCAAATTAAAATCTATTGAACCTTTGGATGTGAGTAAAAATCAAGTTTTTATATATTGTTAGCTATTTACAAGTGAAGGTGATATGAGGGTGTTAAAATATCACCTATAGAATAGATATTTATAGCTTCATTATTTAGTACCTATCCCTCTGTTTGATCTGTTTCATCACATTATATCCTTTAAAAGCAGTGTTAATGCTTTTAATTATTAGTATATCTCATTAAGGGGCTGTTTCACCATCAATTGATTAGCGTTAACCGACGGTTAAATGTGATGCCGTCTCTGTCTATTCGAACAAAACAAATAGAGACGGCATCACATTAAACCGTCACTTAACACTAATCAATGGATGGTGAAACAGCCCCTAAATATTGCTAGATTACTACACGATTATATCTGTTTTTATATTTCACTGAAAGCGAAATGAGTGGAAAATATTTGCTGTACTGACTGTTATTTTGAAATTTGAGTACGTTCTACTATATCGACAATATTAATAGTAATATAATATTTTATTTCGGACATGATCCATAAAGGTTAGTAAAATAAAGCAAATTGTCATTCCAATTACCACAGGAAATGCTATTATTACAGTACACCTAGAGGCACTGGTGGGAGTATATCTTATCAATGATGCCAAAGTACCAATAAAAAATATGTATATATATTTGGACTGTTATTTAGATGTAAAAGCAAGCTAGAAATGTTGAAATGGCTTAGAATATTTTTACTTTCCATTTTTAATTATGTAATTATGTAATTATTTGGAAAGAAAGTGGACAACTCGGAAAATAATGTTTGTCGATTAAGGAGCAAAGGTGTTGATAATCAGTATTAAGTGTATTTAAAACTTTCATTCATATTTTTTGCATTTTTAAGCATTTTATGCCAAAAATGTGCCAGTAATAAAGAAAATACTGTCTTCGTTCTTCTTCTAAAATAAGCCGTGGTGGCCTAGTGGTTTGGCCTATCGCCTCTCAAGCAGAGGATCGTAGGTTCAAACCCCGGCTCGCACCTCTGAGTTTTTCGAAATTCATGTGCGGAATTACATTTGAAATTTACCACGAGCTTTACGGTGAAGGAAAACATCGCGAGGAAATCTGCACAAACCTACGAAGCAATTCAATAGTGCGTGTCAATTCACACTGGGCCCGCGTTGGAACTACGGCCCAAGCCCTCTCGTTCTGAGAGGAAGCCTGTGCCTGTGCTATGGATGGATAGATGGACGGACTAAACGTGGCTGAGAACTAACGTAACACTACTAGGAAAATATCATTGCAGGTAGTGTTTGTTTATAAATTTCAATCTCTAAGTACCATAATATTTTTTTTATATAATTGGCTTATTTGATGGTGCTAGCACAATGGTGAGTATTAAATATTAAACATCTGTTTCTTCTATTTCTATTTTTATATTTATGACGCTATACAAAGTTTTTGTTTTATTTCAGAACTTTGTCATATGTCGCTGTTCGATACACAAGTTATATTAACTCTTACGACTTTGATGTATCGTTTCCCAAATGACTTTCTGAGCATAGATCAATACTGACAGAGTGTTACGTAAGATAAGATCTACTTTCAGTAGTATTATTATGTTTTTGTTATAATTATGAAGGGTTTTTACCGCGATCAAACATGTAATGGCTAAGGAGTAATACAATATAATGTAAGTACCTACGTACGTATAACATGTATGTTTCTATATGAATATTCAATGTTTTCCTAAGAAAAAGTAGCGTGGGGATTTAGATTATTTACTGATATAGACAGACATACATAAAAAAATGATTTTGAGATTTCTTATTGATTGTGCTATAATACCTTCATACCTTCAGTCCTTCATACCAAATTTCAAGTTTCTCTAAGTCTACTGGAAGTACTCTATTGGTTTTGATTCCAGCAATTTGTATGGGAACACTTTTTTAATGCCTTATCTTTTGATTGCATTGACTTACAAGTTTGATTTTTCACTGTTCCAAGAGGGATAGCAGACTGAGTACCTATTTGATATTAATTTCAGCCTAATGTCTGTACGCTTTCCTGAGAAAAAAGGTCTTGACAGACGGACGAACCGACAGACAACAAAGTGATCCTTATTATGGCTCCGTTCTTGCTGACAGGTACCAAATTTTAAAAAACAAGCTGTCATAAACAAATATTTGGAAAGAGATATAAAAAATCTCTACCGATACCCTGCCATGTCTATGAACACACACCAGTTGTTAAGCACTAGTAAAAAATCAATCAACCTCTAAGCCCCATACAATAGGCAACACCCCACCTCATTAGAGGAACGATAAAAAATTCAATATTCGATTCAACGGCAAGTAGTCCAATCTAAAGTTTCTTTGTTTACAGAATGGGGTGTGCGATTTTTTCCCCAAAGTTCAACACAACATCCCTTGTGATTGACGTGTTAACGTGGTCGCGTGTAAGTTTGTCATGGTTTACATGACAATTATGAAACTGTTTTATGCAACAGTTGTATAAGATGGGTCGAAAAAGGCGAGTGGTGTGGGTTACGATGTGAGCGAAGTTTTACAACATGACAATAATAAGAAAGTAAACACAAACTAAAATTACTTATACTGAGATAACAACTTGTTGTTAAAAACTAATTAAAAATGGTGCCCAAAGGGCCGACAGCGTTCCCTTTTTAAACATTGATTCTTAATTCGTTCAAAGAGATAGCTGTTGGCTCTTTGGTTCCTAGTGGTGTCAACCAGGCCTTTACAATTTGATGTGTCTGTGTGCGCCAGGACCCCAATGATCCAGGATATCAGATATTAGTTATAGTTTTCTTTGTACAATTTTAGTGGCCAGTAATTAATCAGTAATTTTCTATAAGCCAAAGCCTAAAAGAATGGTTATTTAGATATTGCAATAATTGTATCACTAACCTTCATTGGAATATTCGCGAACCTGGACTGTCGTTGACTTAGATCATTAAAAAAAAAAACGTCGTTGATATTTTTATTACCTTACTATTGTTTAATCGTATATTCTCCGTAATTCACTTTGTTATTCGATCCATCTAGAGCGGCTGTCGAATAAACATCTCGTGTTATGCTGAAGATACGCCCTCTTGGCTAGACAAGAAATGTGCAATAAAAGATTGCAGTCAAAAAATAATGTCTATCGTCCTATAACTTGAAAGATACAAGTTTAAAATTTAGTACATGTTTTCGATGGTGATGGAGCCTTATTGACCAACAGATGCCACTGTACTTGAAAAATATATAAATAACGCTTGACTGCCTGTAAAACTGTAAAAAATGTGAACATTGTGTAATTTAATGGGTTGGCATAGCAACGCTGTTTTTTGATCTAAGGCTCAATGCTAATTATAGGCATTGTCATTCTTTATCATTTGGTCAATGAATGTAGGCGTGCTGGATTACGCATAGGTAAATAGGCGTATACAGTTTGTGGTTAGCATAATATGTATACATCATCATATCAGCCGTAGGACGTCCGCTGTTGAACATAGACCTCCAGTTGCCTCGGTTGAAGCGGCTTGCATCCACCGTCAACCCGCGACTTTAACCAGGTCATCCATCCAACGTAATACCTATACAACGTTACGCATTGTCACTGCCTTCCTAGGTGCCTAAGTACCTACCTATCTTTAATTTTTTTAAGCTATCTAAAGTGCCATCTATCGAACAAAAGGTTTTTCTAAAGAAATTTTCCGTTTCTTCAATTCAGTTCCTATTGCAGTCTGAAGAGCACACTCACCATGTAAACGTACTCTAAAGCATTGTTTCCACTGCTCAATGCACCTATTGTGGCCGAGAAGAAGAGATGCGGGGTACGAACTAATGGTGCGTGTATAGTAGAGTTGTAATAGAGGCCTTCTTAGCGGAGGCAGAGGTGGAAGCGGAGGTGAAGAGCAGAGGCGGAGGTAAAAGTGGAAGGGGTAGAAATAGAAATTTTTGGTTTATTAAAACAATAGAATTTCAAAAATGTAAGCACTAGTATTCAAAATTAAGAGGAATTATTTTTTGCAAATCGTTCTAAAGTATGGATTCTCGCTCCTCGTGCTCTATTTATTAACTTATATAAACCTATTTTACAAATCTAGAATTTTGTAGAGGCAGATATTTTTGCCGATTTTCCGCGTAACGGAGGTGTAAGCAAAGTTGCATTACAACCCTAGTGGATAGTTACAATGCCTGTAGTGTAGGGATATAAATAAGTATATGTTTTTCTATCCTAGGATTGAGTGTAGAATACTACTTTAAGAACATTATAAAGTTAAATTAATCAATAACGCCTTTACACTGATAAAAAACCTCAGTTTTTAATAATTAACCTGTTAATTACATTAAATACATTTTTTCGGGATGTAAGGGGTTGTAACCCCTAAAAAATAAGTCTTACTGGCTTACCCACGGCTTCGCACGCGTCAATATGAACAGGCTTTGCTAAATTGGTTATGCATAAAAACACTAAAGTAGTTATAAATCGATATTATCTAGATTAATGAAATAAAAAAAAATAACGTACAAACTTGGCTTTTGTAATGACTGACGATATTTCAAAATTAGTTAAAATTGATCGTCGTTTAGAGGATAAAAAACATTATCTCCGTTTTTACAAAAAGACGTGACAAATTTAATGCCCTTAAAAGCGACATTATGAAGCGTTACACAATTGACAATAAGTGCTTTACATTTGACACGTTTTGCAAGGCATAATGCACTATTTAAAGTTTGTAAATTCCCTATCCCTATTGGCAAGTGTTATCATGTATATTATTTATTATGTATAACAAACATTCTGATTCTGATGGGTCTATTAATTAGTTAGGTACGATTGTTACACTAAATTAAATTGCGAATTTTCCATTAATTACTTTCAAATTAATTTACATTTCAGACCAGACGACGTGGGATCCTCGAAGTATTAAATTGAATTAAAGTTCAGCAAATGGAAACTCGAATGGAGGAATACAACATAAAAGTTACGGGAATGTGCGAAGTTTTAAATGTTAGGAAAATTTCACAACTATGAATGAATACAGAGTTGAACTGAACCTTTAATCTTTTCATATTCGACAGCCTTAAGACTCCAGAGCGATCTCTCTTAGGCAATCTTGACAATAGGATCTGGATGTAGTCGTTACTGAAAACTTAAAATGGGAAGAACATAAATACATTGGGTGTTACTAAATAAAAGAGCCAACTCCCTCTTATACTTAATTCCAAAGGCCTTCCAATACATGGACAAGAACCTCTTCCTCAAACTACAATACTTATGTGTGACCGTTGTTGGAGTATGCCTTCCAGATTTGGAACCCATACTTCAAAAAAGACATTACCCTTTTAGGAAGAGTGTAAAGGAGAGCTACAAAAATGGTGCCATGTCTGCGTAACAGGGAGTATATGAAGATAGGCTGAGAGAGCTGGAACTTTCCACTTTAGAGAGGCGGAGGCAGCGTGGCAATCTGATCGAAACCTATAAGATATTGTCCGGATACTATAATGTACCTGAACTAAGTGACATATGCACACGGATCATGAAAGAGACTGCGAGGTCACTCTCTGAAACTGATGCGCACCATAAGTACAAGCAACCCCAGGCGCCATTTCCTGGGCAACCGCACTGTGAAACAGTTTGCCCGAGGCAGTGATCAATGCACCTTCAGTGAATTCTTTTAAAAACAGACTTGACAAGTACTTTGAAGACAATTACACAACGGAACAATAATATATGCACGCGTTAGTTATAAGTTGCTTGTGCATTATAAATAATAATAATAATAGAAAGAAGAAAAGAATATTAGACCACTTACAAAAATGTCTACAACATACACGCTCACAACATAGATATTAGATACACAGTAACATATGAATAGCCTAAAATAAACTAATTAACCTGCGCGTCCACTGCTTCGGAATCGGAGCGTACGGAGCGTACAAATTTGTTGCTTTGTATGGATACTATGGTAGTACTGCGAGCATGCACTGGAACGGCATTTCTGCGCCGTAGAAATCTACAAAACAACAAATCCGTCCGCTCCGTACGCTCCGATTCCGATGCAGTGGATGCGCTTTAGTCAGATTATCAGAAAATATTGGATACAAAAAATTTTGAAGATATAGCCAGATAAAGTTCCGCGTGCGTTAACGCCATGCGACACTTTTAAACCCGGCGTGACGTCACGGGCCCCCACTACTGAACTTCGACGCTTCTTCTTTGTCATTTTCTGTTTGATCGACAAAAAAAAATGTGTTTAATATTTAAAGTTCCGCGTTCCCCTCTGTCAAAGTACAAGCCCAACTGGGCATACGAATTTAATAAAACAAGGCGCGCTCGGATTTCAAACTAGACCGAATCGATTCGCGCGAATGAACGCTGCAGTGCTAAAAATGCCGAATTGTTCAGTTTTCTGCTGTAAAAAGAGATCTGGGACAAAAAAATGTTTTACATTCCACATGTAAGTAAATTGTTGTCGTATTATTGCTATTTAATTACATTTACACAACAGTCGTACATTTTATCACAATATTATTGTCGGATTCGTTTACCAACTTCGAGTCCGATAATCCGTACAAATTTCGGATCGGTTAAGCGATAAATTAGACTTTTCGCCCATGAACAACTTAATGATGGTTACTGTCAATGTGTGAGTCTTGAGTCATCTGTACACGAATTATTAATGTATTGTTGGATTATTTATGTGTTAACGTCGTCATTACAGTCAGTTGTCAGTTTTGTTTTTGCATGTTAGTCGGAACTGCACTTGTGTGCACATTTCCCCCCGCAACAAACGCCAGAACTATTTTAAGGTGATCTACCGCTAAGGCTACTCCCTTCCGCAGGAAGCCCGCGTTGCTCTAAGGCGTGACGTCACGCCATGCGACACTTTTCAACCAGGCGTGACGTCACGGGCCCCCACTCCTGAACTTCGACGCTTCATCTTTGTCATTTTCTGTTTGATTGACCAAAGAAAAAATGTGTCCAATATATAAAGTTCCGCGTGACGTCACGCCATGCGGCACTTTTCAGCCCAGCGTGACGTCACGGGCATATTTTCTGGTAATCTGATGGATTTTATGTTTTTTACCTAGGAAACTGCCTTATTAACTATTAAGTAATTATAAACCTAAAAATTGGCAAACTCAGCATGCCTTAGCGATACCCTAGCCAAGGAGTTCCACAGTTTCCGGCTATCAGGGTTGCCAACCGTTAAAAAAATCCCTCGTACTATGCAGCTAAAAATCTCGTATTTCGACTTTCAAACCTCGTACATTTATTATTATGCATCTAAAACGTGCGAAAGCCAAAATTAAGGCATATTAAATTATTGGATTTAGGACTTTTTACTCAATGAAATAAACTATTGCAAGTTTCCTACTAAATAAAACATCATTATTGTATCTCAAAATATCTTTTCTCGATTCTCAACAAAAAAACTAAATTTGTCTATATTATTACGAAAATATGCAAATAATGGTGGTGCAAAATATTCGTATGGCCATATTACCAAAATCTCGTACATAATTGTACGAGGTTTGATAGTGTCCTCGTACCTCGTATATACGGAGGGCCACAAATCTCGTATTTGTACGAGGAACCTCGTACGGTTGGCAACCCTGCAGGCTATAAATAAGTTCATCGCCTATTATTGTTCATAAGCTACTCGTAGCAATATAATTCTAGACAAGTTAACCAAACATTTGCTTTTGAACTACAAATGTTGCCGTTTTCGCCAAACACTGATGATGTAAAAATTTAAAGTCACGTGGATCGTAAATTATTTTCCATAAAAAATCATACTTTCCCTACATTGCTTTAACCTACATTTAGAAACAAACATTAACATGTTTCCACATTTTATTGTTCATGCCGCAAAGTTTGATGCCCAGCAAATTAAAAAAGTTCACCGCATTTCCGTAACCGCTTCGTACTTTGCGAAACGTTTTTATAACTTCACTTCTTTTTTATTTTCTTCTAAGTGATGCTTGACGTAACTTTTTTTTAATTCTTAATGTTTACAATAATATTTTTAAAGAGATTAATTACGTACTAATTACAGTACTTACATTTAAGTTGGTTATTATAACGAGTGTTTAGCTTCAAGTTAAAGCTATTATAGAATATATCCTTTTCAGAGTCTCAAACTATCTGCATACCAAATTACATCTGTTTCTTTTTATTTATAAAATTAGTTAGGATTTTCTAAATGGTAGGTAGAAGGAAAAGCTTCAAATAGTAACGACTGTACTACCTACCATACTTCGTCGAATGCAGTTCTATAAATTCCATTGCAATTTGAAATCAGCATTAAAATTTGCAGTACTCGTATGTTGGCTTTGCTGTATGTATAGAGAGGATCTCAAACATAAGCCCATGACAAAACAGTCATAAGCAAACAAAATAGTCTAGCTTTACTCACACTTGTTTTATATTTTAATACAAATAGGGAGACCAGAACTTACTCAAATAATCTTCAAAGGAACGAGCAAAAACCCTTGCTTCGTTCCAAGCTCACACCATTTCTCTTTGCATATATCCTAAGTTTAACACATGCAAGACACTAAAGTTACAAGATCCCTATTCAGTACAATACAAGTGATATGGTAGCAAAGCGTTAGCGACATTTGTGTCTCACTTTTGAGCTTAGTAAGTTAGTAGAGCTACAGTGCAAATATATGTAGGTACGCGTGAGACCGTGGCGACTTTTTAAAAGACCAACCTAAGCAAAACCTTTATCCGTGTAAGTAAACACTAACGCCATTAGATTGGCAAAATGTTATTCTTCACTTTCCCATGGAGAAGGATACAATTTTAATTTTACTTACATCGCCCAGTGTTGTTGTTTTTAGGTATCTACTCTAAAGGCGTCAACAGAGCGATTGTAGCGATTTTAATTAACTTGAGAATATACTAATTTAACGCACTCGGAATCTATTATACAGATTAGATTAGATTAGATTAGAAGATTAGAATGACTGAGAGAATGACGTTTGAATAGATAAAGATGGTAAAATGCGATCGCGAGCGTTCGGACATTAGACGACACGGCCACGACTTCACGCAAGTCTCATTTTATTTATTAATAATTAAGCAATGTGCAAAGGTAGCATTCTCACTTAAACGCCGCTGTGGTATCACTTAGGCGGCTTCAAATATATCCAGGTTCTCGCCCGCAGGACATAAAATGTGGAATAACTTGTCGTCAAAAGCAATAAAAATAATTCGTTCCAGTTGAAAAGGATTCGCCACGGACGCTGTTCTGACGTCTATCTTTAAACCGTGTTAAAATCTTATTGTTTCCAATATTGCAACGTATTTGGAGCCCTAGGGAACAACTCTAAACATCAAAGGCAGAGTTTGAGAAGTTCTAACTTCCATTAGAGCATGGAAAATAGAATCCTATGCAGCTCAACACTTCCGGATCCAGGGAAAATTATTAATGCGCAAACTGCTTTATTATTTTAGTGTTTGTTTCTAGGTATATAAGCAATATTTCCCAGAAGTGGTGCCCATTTTTACCAAATGATGCAAAACTACGAGTATCATGACCGAGCCAAACCTCTATTAGATATCAAGATTATAAAAATTACTGTAGGTAAAAGAGCGTTATTTGTTCCTATAAAATATTATCGTAGTGACTGACAGACAACGCACTGCCTAAATCACTTTTTAGTTAAAGCAGAGGTTCCCAAAGTGGTCTAGGTGGACCCCAGTTGGTCACGGGAGACCAGAAGTGAAAAAAAAGTAGTTTTAAGGAGGTTTGGGAATATAGTAGAAAGGATACAGGAGGCAGTGGGTCTACCGAAAACAGTAAAACTTTGAATGTGGTCTACGAGAAAAAAAAGTTGGGATCCTCTGAGTTAGAGCATTGAAATTTGGCAGTCATTTTTGGAAACCCGTGAAACGGCTTAGCAATTTTTTTCTTCTTCCACGGGGGCACAGCTAGTAGGGGGCTCTTATAATTATTATTGTTCCCAATAAATACAAGTTGTATCTACAACCTATTACAACCAAGATATTAATTTATTAAGCTGTACAACTCAGTACCAGTTGAATCCCTTCTACCTTTAACTCTAGCCAAAGGTAATGTGACTTCTGTTTTATTCCCTTCATTACAACAGCAGTGAATTTCCCTTAGTGAGTTACGCGCCAACCTACAAACTGTGAAATTCCAAGAACTTCGTTTGGGACTCTTTATTACCTTTTCCATAGTCCATTCCGCATTTCGTTTCATTTAAATTTCTGTTCTAAGAGGTAGGGTTATTATTTAATCTGTAAGTCAAATAAGTTATTCAAAAGTTAGTATTTAGCGGATAAGATAATAAGTAATATTTAAGTTGGGTAAACGTATACACCTGCTTGTCATTGTCCCAACATTTGCCATCTTTATATCATGTCATTAATATGTAATAGAGGTGATACAGCAGGGTGTCATCTACTGGGCATCAGCGTGTCGAGCACTGTTTCGAATCCACCGATCGAATCAGCCGAAGAACTTTTTCATCGTCAATTTAATCTTAGATTTTGCTGAGCCAATGTAAAGGTAGTACAGAGGCTATTCGGCACTAAGACTATACGAATGAAGTCTTGTAATAGTTACAAATGAATAGTATGCATGTTATGTGAACTCTTTATTGTACTACAAAAATTAAGAAAGGAACGCAATTGACCATTGAGAAACGTGCAAAGGCGAACTTATCCCTTTTGTAGTTCTTGGAAGCAGATGCCACTTTATAGAATTTAATCCCAATCGTGCCACCAAATTAACGACCAGACTGGCAATTATGTATTTAATTGTTTAACTAGCAACGTTCTCGTTTTGCGTGACAAATATAATTGTGTTTTTGGCTGAGCCTGTATTATTTTAGACGCCAGTGTTGTTAATTATCGGGGACTGTCTATTTATTAAAATCTGGGACTAAAAATTTATATTTTTCAAATTATATATATACGTTTCTTTCAACACGTTGTATATTAAAATATACCCATTGTTATTTGTAAAGTTGTTAAGTATTCACTAATAAAGGCCGTAGTCACAAGCTAACAGACATGAAAGAAAATCTGCAGTTTCGTATTGTGATAAATTGTAAATATTCCCGAAAAAAGAAGTCTAAACCCCGCATACACGCTTTATGAAATCAAATACAGTCTGTTTAACTCTGAAACTGTTATTCTTATAACTTCTGCTTTAGAACTAAATTACGTTCTCGGAACCCCAACAAAATCCATAATAGTTGTTCACTCTTTGTTGTAAGAAAACACTGTTAAAAGACTTTTCTACGTTCTCCTTATCAAACCAGTTATAGTTTTGAATTGTGCTGCTACATACGAGTATTAAAGTAACATTGTACAGCGTGTATGTAGCGTATTTTTTGACGGTTACGTTGTTGTTATAAAAATTGCAGGGTTGCTTAATATTATGGCGTTAGTGCACGCCGGATACGTTATCCCATAGGAATATAAATTAGAAAATGAGGGCTAGTTCTGTTCAGATGTATGTACAGTCACTACTATAAAGAACGTACAGAACGGATATTTATGCTGTAGATATTTTGACTGTAGTATTTTAAAAAATCTCACTTACACATTACTTCTGAATTAACTCTTAATTTAGGGATATCATTTGTATTACGGCTATAAACGATAAGTTGGCCGTAGTAGCGTTGTGGTTTGTGGTTTAACCTATTGTAGACCGGAAAGAAGATGACATTTTGATAATGTCAATAACTTCAGATGATGAACGTTAATCGTTAATAACGAAATACGAAACTCAACATAATTTGGAAAAGTTGCATGTTTCAAGCGTGTAGGTAAAAATATGTCTCAGTGAAAGGCCGACGCTTCAAACTTTTTTCCCGATTACGAAAAGATAGAGTGTTGTTTTTTCCGAACTTGGCTTGAAATAATACGATGTATTAGACCTAAAAATTCAGAAGGCATAACGTTCAGCGATCAACCTGCATTTTGTATTAGGATTGAGGCCCACCGGCCTTAACGAGTCGATTGAGACGAGCCTTACATACTGAATACGGCCAGTTACCTGAAACACCGCGAAAAGACGTACGGTCTAATAAGGGATGATTCCTACTTAATTATTTATTTGACCTGCTATAATCAAACAATTTTTTCAAGATAAGGAAATATAATTACTGTAAATACTTAATTTTATGAAAATCACGGACTTCAGTTAGTACGACAATAAATTTTCATTTATTCTTGGTATGATAGGAACAAGGTGTGTCAAGTTTAGGGGGGAGACCTTTATAGTTGAACAGTGGGCTGGACATCTTACGGCTGATGATGATGGTGTTAAATAAGTCTAGTGGGCGGCTGGGCGGCTAAACTTTGGTCGGGTTCATACACGCATTTTCCTAAGAGGTAAGATGAATACGCTGAAAACCGTACAGCAAATTTCATTCAAATCCTTAGTCTTTTCTGAAATCCTTGAAATCAATAAATAAATACCGTTTACAAGATTAAGGGGCTGTTTCACCACCAATTGATTAAATTTATTTGACGGATAAACGTGATGCCGTCTCTGTTTCTACCGTTCGAATAGACGGAGACGGCATCAAATTTATAACTGCCCAGTGTGGTATCAAATCAACTTGGATCATCTCTACCAAAATCATTGTTGAATATGTTGAGGTATGTGTATAAAATACATACATCATCATCATCCCAGCCCACATACGTTCCACTGCTGGGCACAGGCCTCCTCTCAGAATGAGAGGGCTTAGGCCGTAGTACACACGCGGGCTTAATGCGGATTGGAAACTTCACACACTCCATTGAATTGCTTCGCAAGTCGTGCAGGTTTCCTCACGATGTTTTCCTTCACCGTATTAGCTTGTGGTAAATTTCAAATGTAATTTCACACAAGAGTTTCGAAAAACTCAGAGGTGCGAGCCGGGGGTTTGAATGCACTATCTATAAGAGAGGCTATAAGTTAAACCACTAGGCCACCAGGGCTATAAACATTTCATATTTTTTGATAATCTTACATTATAAACAATCGCAATCATAATATTGTAATAGGATAAAAAATACAAAACTAGAGAGTCAGAACACCGTTCAACCGAAACTTACTTACTTACGTTTATTAAAACGTTGCATGTTCGGAACAAACTATGGAACAAACAAATAAATAAATATCCTCAAAATTCAATTCAATAATTCAACAACACGTTCGGCAAAAACTATAAATGCGGGTATGTTTATTCCCCGGACACAGTTCGGGTTAGTTCGTGCAAATTCGGGTGTAAAAATTCAAGAGACTATTTACATTTCCGTTGTGCCTCGATTTGCTGAGCTAGCTTTGTTGTGTCGAGTTGAACATAGAGTTGGATGTAGATGTGTTTTGTGTGAAATATATTAATCTTAAGAATTGCTATGCTGCATACAGCTATAGAAATGTCTATATGTTTTCCTGTTTTAATAACGTAGGAAGAACAATTTTGTTCGACCTCACTGGTTCCTTGCCTTTGTAATATTAAGAACACGCGCCGACTCCAAAAGCTTTTCGTGTTTCAATTTAATCTGGCCAAGCTGATGAACACTATTTTACATATACTCGTACCTACAGGTAATTACGAGTACAATAGCTCATAATTTACAATAGTTCTCCACGTCGATTTTGATGACGATAATCCTGGCTAATCTTTAGAATTCAAAAAATATTTAGAACGTGTCTTATAATTTTGACAAGACTGGGTTGTTTTTACAAGCTTTATTTAGTTTCATCTGTCCCGTTGTCTGTCTGTCAGTCTGTAGTCAAATCTTGCAAGTTATATTCGACCAACTTCCAGTAGTAGGATCGACTTGAAATTTGACATACTACGGGTACGTACATTGTCTAAATGTCCATGTCTCACCCGAGCCGGTCATCGTTGGATCGATACACTCGAAGTTGTTGACCACTTTATTTACCTTGGACAAATTGGCCAATTGGGCAGGTCCAACTTCGACAAAGAGGTCGCCCGAAGAATCCGACTCGGATGGGCAGCGTTCGCGAAACTTCGTGATGTCTTCTCGTCCAATATTCCGCAGTGCCTGAAGACTAAAGTCTTCGATCAGTGTGTGTTGCCGGTGATGACATATGACTCTGAGACGTGGTCCTTGACTGTTGGCCTCTTGGAGAGGCTCAGAGTCGTGCAACGAGCTATGGAGAGAGCTATGCTTGGAGTTTCTTTGCGTGATAGAATCCGGAATACGGAAATTCGTCGAAGAACTAAAGTTACCGACATAGCTATAAAAATATGCAAGTTGAAGTGGCAATGGGCGGGCCACATCGCTCGAAGAACAGATAACCGTTGGGGCAGAAAAGTTCTCGAGTGTCGTCCGCGAACCGGAAGACGAAGCGTTGGCAGGCCTCCCACAAGGTGGACTGAAGACATCGTGAGAATTGCGGGTAACCAGTGGATGCAAGTGGCGAGTTGTCGTTCATTGTGGCTTTCTAAGGGGGAGGCCTTTGTTCAGCCGTGGATGTCTTCTGGCTGATGATGATGATGATGATGTAAATTGCGTGACAATACAATAGTCTGGTAGTTACATCCTGGTAGTCTGGCCAGGATCGTCTCCGCAGGAGTGAACTCTTCAATGGTTAATGGCATCGACTGGAAATTTGGCATGCAAATGTAGTAGTTTGGGTGACAATGCAAGTAAAGTCGACAAAAAGTACAGTCAGCAAAAAATCTTGTATTCAAAATGAACTTAAGAAAAAAATATTTTTCATTCGCAACGGATTCCTACCGGCTGTATTGTGCTGCTTCTTTTGTTTTCGCACGCTACTTATAGTTTGATGTGATAAACATGTTGATCGCCTACCTCACTCTTGCCGCGACTCATAAATATGTAACTATCTTAAAAAAATAATTTGTCGTGTGGGTGAGGGTATTATTGGTCATTGCACATAAAAACCTAACGGTACGATGCCTATGTCTGATTTGCTATTCTCACATAATGAGATTTGCGAAGCAAACTCCAAAACAGCAGCGAGAAAAAAATCAAAGCCAAAATTGCATTTAATCATCGGAAGGTCCTTATTTTGGAACGTAGACGGTTTTCATTTTCATATATCGGACACTATAGTGTGTGGCCAGTGATCATGTGTTTCCGTGGTTGACATTTAAATAAATCGGAGCTCTTTTTCAAAAAGTTTGAATGGTTTATTTGAAACAAGTAGTTATGTTCCAAAGCTAGAAGAATATAACTTATGTCATTCTACAAAATCCCTTTAGCTTATTCAGCAATAAGGCACCATAAAAATTATCCCTTACTTCATATAAAACTAATTCCCACATGTGCACAAATGCCAGAACTGTTTTGGGAACAGTCAGCAACAAAGTTGCACCCTCATTTGTATGGCATCAAGGTCCACAATGTGGGTAATTTTCGTTGCTAATTGTAAAGGGGCGAGTGTATGGGAGGGTAGCATTATTACGGGCCTCGTTGGTTAAAACAGTCGGTTTATTTGATTTTAGGGGACGTTTTGTTTTTTTAAAAGCTCAGGCACCTCTAAAAACGAGAGGCTGACTCGAATTAAAAAAATACTTGTTATTTGCTTTTAAAAACATGTTATTTTAACATTCGGGATTATTGCGTTTTGAGGCGACTATAGCTGATTGAGGTTCTAGATTGAGAGCAGAAGCTGTGCCCGGAGATACATACATTATGTGTTTAGTGATTCAGTTTTACATAGTGTGTTTAGCCACCGCAGGCTAAAATTAAGATATCATAAAGTAAGTTTGCTCATTATTATTTATTTATTTACTACGTTTCATCCATCACCTAAACACTTCTAAGTCAACTTAGAATAGATATGTTATATCAGATATTGAGGTATGCCGTCTCATATAGCTCAGGCTTTTTCATGATAGGCCATTCAGTTTCATACAATTTTTATTGCATCTTACCTATTTTACGAAATCGCTAAACCCGTGGTACCTATAATCATTTTAATTCTTGTAGTAAGAAAAAGCAAATAGTAATTAGTTAATCGTAAATGCAGTGTTACCTACCGTAACAAAAAAAACCCTTTCAAAATAAATTCACAAAAAAAACTGTATCCAACTTGAAAACTGACTGAGCACAAAAACCGCTGCCACAAAAAATGTTTAAACAGATAGAAAAAAAAAACAAAAACAATTATAACCAGCCAACTTCAATTTTTAAATTGGATCGTTCGTGATAAGTTCGTTCGCGAGTGAATGACCGGGACGAGTGCACTCGGCGGACCGCGCGCGGACTCTGGCAGGATGGCGGGAAACTGGGATGAACGGAAGGGTGAATGGGTATTGTTTCATTCAAGTATTTATAGGTTTTGTATTTTGTTATTTATTATATTTTGGATACTTGGAATTTCGTAGAATTAAAGCGAAGAGAAAGCAGACGTCGAATTTTTGCAATATTCCACTTTTTGTGTCAAAATTATCAGTTTGTCAAACAAGTTTAGGTAAATCAAACTGATCTGAAACTGGCATGTCTGTTTTCTGTTTATGATTACCTACCAATATTTCAGAGGTTCACGTAGTTACGTTCAAGAAAATTAGTTTGGTTTAACTTTTCGGTAGAACAATCACCTATATTTAAAATGAAAAAATTAAGCCTTTGAGCTTTATAAGCCGACTTAATCGTAATTTCTGCTTATTTTTTCACGATATCCTTCATACACATTCACAGAAAAAGGTGCGTTTTTTATATTTTTTTACAGTTTATCAGTGTATTTCAATTCTATTCCACTAAAGGTACTACAAATCCTTCCTTCTAGCCTTTTGATGTTACATAGATAGTAGCGCCATCTGCAAACAACCTTCTGTAACGTCATAACAGAGTTTGAATTTACGACCTACTTACAACACAAGTGTTACCACACCTGTTTCAAGGGATAATGTGGCAGTTCAGTTTCAATAAAGTGCTTTTAGTTAATAAAACCTGGGAATGGTAACTGATGTGCGGTTTCTTTAAACGCCATCTTCATCGCGCATTATGAACTACACAGTAACGCTGTATTCCTGTCGACTTACTGGTTTCGTAATAATACACAGGGTGGCGCTCTTTGCAATAACATGCTCACTTAAGCGAGCTCATGCGGACCAGAATTACCTGCAAACCCAAGGTTGTGTCCAAATATTGTATGGAACTGTGCAAGTGGCATTTGGAGCGGTAGAGTCCCAACTGAATATCTCATTATTTTCACCACAGAAATTTAAATAAATAGAAAATATAAATGCCTTGATTTTCTCCTCCTAAAAGAGTAGTGTCATTGTAAAATGGACGTAGTTATGGGAAAATGTTCCAAACCTCAACAATTATTTTTTTGATTTTGGAACTAGTTTCAGTAACATGAAAAACGAACTTAAAGAATAACATGACAATGCTTTGGAACATTTTTGCAGAACTACGTCCAAATAATTCTATTGAGCCACAATTCGTGCCACGCTGTATAATGTGCCTACTCTAAATTCTAGAGTACTAAACAGATATCGTCTGCGGATTCACCTCTGCGGTCGAAACAACTCAAAAGAAATAGGTACTTATATGAAGTGAGGTGGCTTGTCGTTGGTGATGAATTTGACATTGACCAAGGTCGATATTGTGAAAGCGAAGGATTTTTTATATAAATGCATAAGAGGGGGCAAACGAGCATGCAGGTTACTGATGGGAAGCAATCATCGCCGCCCATGGACACCTGCCAACACCAGAGATGTCACAGGTGTGTTACCGGCCCAACCCCCACCTCGGCCCACCCGGGGCCCGGCCCGGGGAGATTGATAGGCTCGTTTTTAAAGATCCCTAAGCTGTACCGCTCCGGAAATACTGTCCCAGGAAGCTGGTTCCTTAAAAAGTTTTGCTCGTAATGAAGTAACAAACAAACAGACTTACAAAATTTCGCATTTATAATATTAGTGGGATCATGTTTAAAAAAAATTCAAAGTAAATTCAATTTTCTCCAGCGACCATACAATTGTTGATGAAAAGTGTTACGTCAGTTTAATTCACATAGGTTCTGAATTTTAGAAATTTTGATAGCATTTTACCCTTCAAATGTTTGAAAAAAAAAACGGAAATCTAATCTGGATTTAACAATTGGTACGGATGAAAAACATTGAGTTTGGGACCATGCACCTACTGACTAGTACGCTCATTAATATCCAGAACAATCGTTAAATCCAATACAGTTCTAGTTTAAGGAGTAGGTATATTATGTATGATGTATATTGCTTGCACATTGAAAGAAGTCTAGTACATCTTTTACTTATATACTCTTACCATTTTCCAACTTTAAGGAAGAGTAGGTAGTCCACTTTTCAGCATTATCTATTTACTTGTAGTTTATTGTGTAAACTCGAAGCTTAAGTAATAATAGATTACTGAAGAGAGCAGTAAATAAGCCATAAGTACTAGACTAGTACAATTTGAAATCCAAGCTGACTTTTACTACATACAAGTACACGCTCTGAACCCTCGTTCAGAGCGTGTACTTGTATGTAGTAAAAGTCAGCTTAAAGTGAGTCTAGATTTTGAGATTTATCCTCATAAATCTCAAAATCTAGACTCACTTTAAAAAACCCATGGGAAATACCCCCAAAAGTCTTGACTTGATTAGAACGAGTTACAATAACTATGAGTAAAAACTGATTATTGTAGGTCAAACATTACGGTAAGATGATACGTAAGATAATTGATAAATCGTTCCACATTTTGACAATAAATGACGTAGCATTTTAGGTATATGATTGGTTGCAAACAATCTGGCGTCGACACATCATTTAGTCATGCAATCGTATTAAATATCAAATGTCAATATAAATTCAAGATAATTTTTAATGATATGTAAAATTGACCTTGGTTGGCCCCGATTTTTGGTGACGTAGAGTTAAATCTCAGTAGTGAGATTGTGCGAAAAATCGAATGTAAGTAGTTTATGGAATCCAGCAGTCAAGATAGATACCGATGGTTCGAAAAACAGCCTTGATTTGAAAAAGAAAGTAATTTTCAGGTTTACAAAACACATTAGACATCGTTCATCAAAGCATTAGACACTCATCTTTAATGGAATAACTGACGTCTTAAATCGAGTTTAACTCAACATGTTTCGGGCCAATTCGTAGCTCTTATTCCCGGAGCAAAACTACAACATTAAACACTACTGAAATTTGGATGGTTGGTATTTTCTACCAAAGAAGTGTTCCACTGAATAGGTAACCGTATAAAAGTCAATTAGAAATTACAGCAATTTCACTCAGTTTGATCATTAATCTTCATGGTCAAAATACCACACACAGGACTTATCACGCTAACACACACGAGTAATATTTACCTCGACGTTTCGGCAACATTACAGTGGCCGTGGTCACGAGTAGACTGAAGTGTGGTGTGGGGTGTCAAGTCTGCCACGGCCACTGTAATGTTGCCGAAACGTCGAGGTAAATATTACTCGTGTGTGTTAGCGTGATAAGTCCTTTGTGTGGTATTTTGACTATGAGTGAAAATCACGAAAGTTTAAGACGTTATATGAATCTTCATTTCAAACTTAAGATACTTAAAAGCTTTTGAATCTTATTGTTCCAATCCACTTAGTTTCAAGTATTTACGGCTTTGCTCTGAACTATGGCTAATTGTGTATTTCTTTAGTTTCACCCTAATATTTGTTTAAGAAATAGGTAAGATGAAACTGTTATAAACGTGTAGTAGCTATTTATTTATTTATTTATTTTTATACGACTGGAAGGCAAACGAGCAAGTGGGTCTCCTGATGGTAAGAGGTCACCACCGCCCATAAACATCTGCAACACTTTATTCAGATGAAGTTGCTAATATAACATCAGAACTCTATATGTTTTTCTAATTTCAAGCGTTGTTGATGCATTTTCATAAAACAAAACAAGTGGTCGAACATTAGCAAAATTTTCCGCATTGCGAACATTTCATGATCCGGACAAATAGTGAGTGGCTTCCTAAGCAAGTGGCGAGGGGGACCAACAAAAACATTGCAGTGACTTGCTTGTCCGCGTAAGGTCTATTTTAGAATACGGTGTCGAGGACCGATACGCGCATGACCGTCATTATCTTCAGTGTTGTACGACTAGGCTCAGTTCGCACGCCGCAGCTGAGAGCGCGGCCGCGCGCCGCGACGACAAAACAAACGCGACTCGAGTGCGTTCCAAACGAAATCGAATCTTGAACGGAACCGATAGTGAGTGCACATTTCAATTAAAAAAATCCAAGATGCGTCGCAACGTGAAAATTCTGTTCCTGATCGGAACTGTGTGGATGTTTTTCCTTTTCTATTACATGCAGTCGGACGCGCCGCAGTCAAAGGTGAGGACCCAAAAATAACTGATATTCATTTTATAGTGAGACATCACCAATTTTGCACAGGCAAATTAGATTTGTTTATAAGGAATCAGCTGTGAGGTTAGAGTGTCCTGACCCCCGGCCGCAGTGCACTGCGCATGATCCAAGCTTCCCACGCGAATGCGACGCGATAGCTGCAACGGCAATTATTTTCCGACTGGAATCAGATCAAAATGACTGTAAATCTAATAACAATGCACTGTAATACTAACACATAATAACCTCAGTTAAGTATGTTCTAGCGCATTAAATGAGATCGATAGACCCAGTTTTATTTTGAAGCAGACTTAATCAAGCAGTTTCAGTAATCGTTTAGCACTCGTATAGCTTTACAAACGGCCAAGACCATTTTCAGCTTTATAAAAATAGCTTACTCGGTCGAAGAGAAACTGTCAATTAGTTAATAATTGCGAGGATATTTTGCCATTCATAGTATCAGTGAATCGGCCCATTGTTTACCGGGATTGCCTAATGAACGAGGAAAATACGTAACAGTTACGTTAGTTATTTTTGTTGCAAATTATGCAGAAATTATTCTGTTGGAGAGACTAGGCTTCAGATATGCTATTTTATTGAAGCATACAGCCGCTGGCAATATTGTAAAAACAATATGTTCTATTGTACAATCGTATTTAGGTCATGTAGTTAGCAACGGTGACAGAATATTCAAAAGATAGGTACTTAGTTTTAAGTATTAAATCAGATGGAATCTAGTACCAACTTCTAAAAGAACAAGTAACATCTGCTTCTAAAATATTTTTAGTTCCAATCATAAGTTAAATAAACCTTAACCTGATAATGATGATGCAAAGTCAAATGACAAGTGTTTTGATGACACACATTACGATTCTTTAGATGGATTTAAGTACATTGAAGTATGCTATGCCACATTTGATGCTACCTACTATTATTTTTTATACTAAAATTTGACTTCTTTGTACTTGCGCAGAAACTAAAGGCTAATGAAGTTTAGCAAAAAGTGTTTAGATATTGTTTTAGATAAAATTTTTGCTCCTTTTGAGTTGTACACGTCGTACACGTCATAATTTTAATTTTTCTGTTTAAGAAAACGATTTAAGTATGTAATAGTTTCATTCAATTTTAGCATTTATCGCTTATGACTAAGAAGTTGTGGTTTTATTTTTATCCCACAGCCTTTACCACTAACATCATTAATTACCTAATTAGTAATTTTAGTATCAGTTCGTAAAAAACAAAGTGTTTTGCTAAACTTTATGACGTATTTATGTTCAGTGGTGTTATCCTATTCATCGAATGTTTTGTTACACTATATTCTGTCTACACTTTTTCTAGCAACCTAGGTGTTGTAACTTTGCAAAATTTCGGTTACTTAATAGATCTTCGACGTGTGCTCTACTTTTCTCGTTTTTGCATTGTCATTCAAAACATGTGTTGATTTTTTGGAACAGGACAATGATTGGCTATTACGAAAGAATCGATTTAACTAAGTTCCTGAACATCTTGCATTTGTTTTGGAGTCTAGACTATAAAGAGATTTTCTTTTGGCCTAGATCCAAGAATACGAGCAAAATAAAGTATTTTTGCTCGAGTGTAAATTGTTTGTTCATAGTTGGTGACTGTATGAGGCGCAGTCATTAAATATTACCGTGATTTACATCTTTATTGTCATGCCTTGATAAAAATCTCCAACTTTTGTTTTCGATCTCAAGATAGTTCATTTTACTTCCGTAGATACTTTATAGTTATATGAGTAGATTTTTAGTGTTCTGTTCTTCAAAAGGAAAACGGGAAACATTATATGTAAAATCACATTGTTGTCCGTCTGCCCATTTGTTACTGTCTGCAATCAGTAGATGGTGTTTTCAAAAAAAAAATTGCGCTTTATAAATATTATAGTAAACTTTCCAGACCAAAATCGAATCTCGTGACGGTATTTCTAATACGGGCGACGCCGTGAGTTACAACTATGTAGTTTCACCCCCAACTAATATTTCCTCCCCCTTCCCTTAGATGCGACTCTAATCGTAATCAGTGATAAGGTAAATGTCCTATGTGTTCGACATGCTAATGTCTAAGAGACGACACCCTGCTGTCACCACTATTTCTAATTACATTAAGGGCCTGTTTCACCACTTGTCGACTAGCTTTAAGTGTCAAATAAAAGTAATGCCGTCTTTGTTTATTCGGAAAAAACAAACAGAGACGGCATCACTGATATCTGTCACTTAAAGTTAGTCTACATGTGGTGAACAGGCCCTAAATTATGCTAATGGGACTGAACAGCAGACGGACCTTATTTCGGGAATAAATTCCATGTAAGTGTTGTAGTATGACCGAGTAAATAGTGTATCGCCTACGGGGTAAAAGATCCGCGGGGGCGGATTGCGATACGGGGGCTTAGGTTAGGTAGATAGATAGATGAAAACTTTATTTTTCACAAACAATACACGACTCTATGACAAAAAAAACGGCCAAGAGCGTGTCGGACACGCCAAAAATAGGGTACCGTAGCCATTACCAAAAAATAAATAATATTTTTCTAAGGATTTCATATTTTATATACGGAATCTTCCAAGTTTAGGTATATTTTATACCTTAGGCTGCTATTTACTCTTAAACTACTAAAAATTCTCAAGCAAACTTAGCCGTTATAGTTTTCCTTGAAAGTTTGATATATTTACTATCATCCTGAAATTTTAACATGCGCATAGCGCATAGCACATAGCGGTCAAACTTCTAACACCCCTCTTTTTGCGTCGGGGGTTGAAATTAACAACCAAAACAAAAAAGTAAAAAAAAAATACAGAATAAAATCAGGGGTTGTGAAGCGGGGTCGCGTGGCAGGAGGCAAAGGAGACGTGTTAGGCAGCGCTTACCCGCCCTTCGCAGCGCTTAGTTCCTACAAATATCAAAAGAGGAATCGCCATTTTTTTTATTATTGAAATTGATGTAGTAACCAGGTCTTTTTAAATACATCTCATTCCATAAATATCCCCCCATCCATCCGTCCCAGCCTATAATACGTCGCACTGCTGGGCACAGCCTCGATCGTAATATATTTAGTAACTTAAATAAAATTAGGTTAGTAAAGCAAATTACAATTTCGTACAATTACAAAGGTGTGGAGTTAATACTCCTACTAAATTTTACTCATAATTAGTAAAGAGCATTACCTAATGAGAAATTATTCATTTTAGATAAATACTCGTACCAGAACTAGTTTGTAATGTAAATTCGACATTCAATCGTGCCTGTTCATCTCCATCAAATCGTCTTAAAATAACAACAAGCATTCGGAAATGTTTTTAGTTTTATTGTCGCATTGTTCTTTTGCGTTTGCAAAACTCAATAACAGGAAATAATATTATGAATTAAACTTTATCTAACTGCCGATTAAATGGTACTTAATTACTAATGAATTCCATTGCTCATTGCATGACGGACGTAATTTGAGGTATTTTGTTTTCTTTCTTTTAATTTTATGTTTTACTTTGAAGCTTATTTAAATACGTATCTTCTTTTAAAAAAAAAAGAGAACTACCATAACTCGGTCGCTCGGTCATACCACGACGTTTAAATAGTAAATTCTACAGTCGAAAAAATTATACATATCATGACCCAGGGTGGAACCTTTGTGCTACTATTGTCATGTTGACATCTCATACTTTTGTCAAGGAAATCATAATGAAATTGATTATTAAAAGGTTCCACCCTGGGTCATGATTCAGTTTGTTCGACTGTACAACAAGAGCGTAAAACGAGCCATTTTACCCGAGACGTTCATACAGCCACCCGAGCTTGTACGGCGAGGGTGGATAGACACGTCGAGGGGAAAATGGGTTTAATGCTCGAGTTTTACACTCTGCTTTTCAGTTCGATTGCGAGGAGATGAAATAACAACAGTGGAAACAATTGTTTACTTACTAGGTACCTTTTATTTTTCATGCATTGCTAATATAATATAAATATTTAGTTTTCTTGATTTATTTGAATAATTTTTAGTTTTATACAAATTAAAAATTATTAAAAAAATATATAAAAACTTTTTTGTTTATGGCTGTTAACACCTGATTGCCTTGGTCTTAGCCGAAGATTTTATTTTATGTCGCCTAGATCCAGCATAAACACGAACATTACGACCATGAGAAGTGAAAAAACATTTATATATGGAAACTAATATAGCATTTAATGTGGAAACTATCTTTAGTTAAATATATTGACCCGGATAACTCACGTCTTAAATCGAGTTTATCCGGGTCAATATATTTAATATGAGTGAGTGTCACGGTAGTTTCATGTTCAAAACTATCTTTAGTTTTTAACTTTTTTAATTTTTTAATGTCATATGGGGTCATAGTATGCACATCTGTAAAAACAATAAATTTAAAAAATAAAAAAACCCGACTTCTTTTTTTGAGCGGTCAAGATTTGAATGGGTCCCGGCTGTTGAGCTTTAAGTTAGCTACTACACAGAGTTCTAGCCCACTAGACTTGTTTTCTTCTTTTTAGTATTTTTTAAGGCAGTCGGGTTTTTGCTTTCAGAGCATGACATGAGTGCGTGTGAGCTAACTTTGGGGGCGGCAGACGTGAACTTGCCTTCGAAATCCAAAAGCTTAATGGTTACTTGACCTGAAATGTATATTTCAGAACTAAATTATTGTTATTATTATTTTAAAATTTATGACGGTGGAAGCATTCTACACTTCCACTGAACGTAGATATAGTTTAGATATAGTTAGTGTTTAGTATTGTAACTAAGGGACCCCATACATCCCTGTATTTCTTTTATTATTATTTTTTCTATTTTTTTTTCTTTTATTGTATAATATAGTTTTTAAGTATTTTATTTGTAATTATATTGTTATGAAAAAAATGACTTTCTGCCAAGTTTCTTGCGGCGCATTCTTCTTGGCAATGATGGTCTTTCCGAAAGCGCTGGTAGTTTAAAAAATGACGTGTAAAAGTGCCCATTGCGGCCTATTTACTGAATAAATCATTTGAATTTGAATTTGAATTTATATTTAAATTTATTGTTTTATTTTACACTGTTTTGTTTTTTTTATTGAAAGTGGTAGATTAAAACTATCATAAGCCATATATATTTAGAATGGGCTAATTATTAGCTTACATTTGATACCCTACTTGATAGGTTTGAATAAAAAGTTTTTTTTTGAAAGCTCGGAATTTGGCGCCAAAAAGCCGCCATTTTGATTTTTCAAGAAATTTATGGACCCAGTGTCACTCGCGTCATCAAGACAGATCCAATGACGTATCATTTATCAAAATCGGCTCAGACGTTGAGTTGTTACGAGCGGACATAGGAATAGACATAGGTACATACATACATACGAGGCAAACACATAACCCTCCTTCTTCGGAGTCGGGTAAAAAGTTCAAATGTAACATAAACTTAAGTATGGTTCAAAAGCTACAGCCCTGTGACAGACAGACAGAGGAGGCATAGTAATGGGATCCCATTGTGCACTTTTTTAAGTACGAGACCCTATAATCCGATTTAGCTCTAGATATTATCTGACCGTGAACATTACGATCAAGCTGGCCCTATACTACCAAGAGCGAAATTCGAACTTCGTATGTTGCCGTCCCGCTGACGCTAATATTATTTAATACGAGAGTGAGAGGGACGGTACGATACGAAATTCGATTTTCGAATTTCGCAGCAGCCCCTCTGCGCCGGCGCCGGCGCCGAACATTACGCATCCAAGTACGTAACCACCTTCACTTTCCGACCATCTTTATTTTTGCATCAGTGTTATTGCGTGTTTTTTTTTTGCTTTGTTTTAGAGTCCTGTAGTGATTGGTTTTATGTATAATGTTAAAATGTTGCGACACCTTTAAAAGCCATGTTGTCTAAAAAACAAAGTGGAAAACATTTTAGAAGCTTTGTTCTGTAAAATTGATGTACTTGATATTTTTTTGTTTTTGCTTTGGGTGCTTAGCTTCCTTAAGAAATATTTCAATTTAATTGTATCAGAAGGGGCTAAGAGTTTTCCAAGATAAATATTCAATTCATCCGCCGTCTACATAAAAATTGGCATCTCTTGGTTTCCACTTTAAAATGTTATTTTGTTCTTAAATATATTAAATACAGCTACCTAGTTGAAATTCAAATTATGTATACTTGTAAACAGTACCCCGGCAGTGTCCCGGGGACTGCGCTCCAAGAATATTTTAAGAGATTTACTTTATTCATAAATTTTAGGCGAAGGCTAGACGTATAATAAATATTGTGGTCTACAAATATTTATCATATATTGTGGTATTTACTGATTGTTTAGTCTAGCTTATATTGTCAAATATGAGTATTTATGAAGTAAAAAATGTAATACTGAAAACCATCAGTACCTATGGATCATATTGATGGATCGCAGCATTTATTGCACGTCTAGCCTTCGCCCCAGTTTGGTTATCTCTCATTTAACCAATAATTTTATTTAGCTAGTTTAGTTTGGATTTATTTTCTCATTATTAAGGCTCCCATTTGTTGGCATATTCTTCATTTAATTGGTAAATATTCAACGTTTATTTTATCTAAATTGATTTAATCCATTTGATTATACTAGATATTCAAATAAATAATTCAACTGAACCCAACTGGCATCATAATTTAGCAGCCTACTCTTACGATACTTTTACATGTAAATTTATAAAGTGCTCTTCGAGGTTCCGACTTATTTTTACATTAACTTGGCATGTTATTTTATTACGAACATTAGTAAGACGTATATATAAAGCTGTACAATTGCAGTGTGAAATCGATAAAACATGTCGCGCACGTCTTTTTTCTACAAAGATTTTTTTAAAGATTAGTCGGCTTAGTTACCTCCTCATTTCATTAAAAACATGTTTTTCTCATATCCATAAAGTCGATAAAATCTTGGCTAGCCATATCAATAAATATGAAGACATACCTTGCTCAATACCTAACTCACTCAGGGGTGTCTACAAAGATGACATGGAGTGAAGTAATGTGCCACTTTTGCGGTTAGAATCGTGGTAATTTTGCACTTCAACTTACTATTCTGAAAGACTTTCATTTTTGTTGGCCAATGTCAGCGCGGTAACACCTAGTATCTAAAATGTAACACTTTATGCTCAGGTATTCCATGGAGTTGTGTTGAAGGTAACGTTGATTTTTTTTATTATTTTGAAATCTGATAGTCCACGTGGCTTTCCAGAGAAGTAGGTACATTAAAATTTTATAAAAAAAACTAGCTGTTGCCTGTGGCTTCGCCTCTGTTTGTTTTTCTCTATATTTTTTTCACACAAACCTTGTACTGACAATATCGAACCCAAAAAAAAGAATTATCCAATTTGGTCCCGTCGTTCGGAGATTATGCGCTTAGGTACATACATATCGGTAGAAGAAGATAGCAGTTAGATAGAATAGATAGATAAGTGTGTGATCTGATGGAAGGACCATCACCCATGCGTACCCAGCAATACGTTCAAGATTGCTGCTATATCACCAGCTTACAGGACTATGATACAATATCTGATGCTTACCGTCTGTTGCCACCCCGGGCCACAGCAGCACCAACACTGCTGTTTGGCAGCAATATTAGCGGCTGTGTCAAATTTGACTATCAATTTAAGTAATACTAACTGTGCAAGAGAAATTTACCAACTCGCTAAACATTGGAGACAGTAAGTAACATAACAGTATTTAGCACATTTGACACTGATATCTAAATCAGTGACAAACAGTTTACAACTGAAAATGTTAAAAGTTGGTTTTGTTTAAGTTTTTCTTTTGACATTTACCCCAAATGAGATCACGACCGTCGTTGTTTCATTATTTTGCAAAAGGCTGAATTAAGCAAACAACTTGAACATTGCAACGATAACCAATATATCCATTCAACGCATTTGGTTTTCCCTATTGTCTTTATTTGACTCATCGCTAACATGGTCAGACTTCACGTTTGTCCATTTTAGGATATATCGTGGTTCGTTTTTAAAAATGATAAGTACACGACGTTCTTAGCCGACTTTCTTATTCGTGACCAGAATTATTAGGTCACTAATCGTACGAACACCGAATCTAGGACTTTGTTTATGGAGCGTCCACGACGTCTTCCTGTGACCGAAATGTTCGGATTAATTGCGTATGGGAACAATAGGCGACTGTAGGTATATAAAGATCTTCATACTTGTAAGTGGCTCCTGACCCGCTTATTTGAAGATCTAATTAGGTTCGTATTAATGTCAAAACCATCAAGTATGTAAGTAATGTTCGTCAGCTGGCGTAGGAGTTTTGAGCTAGTGTATAACAGTAGAAATGCATTAAGCGTACACTGATAATAAGCTACCGTCCGAGAATGTGCAGTCAGTTGTGAACACTTTCTTGAACTTTAAATATCACTGTCATAGGTGGTTGCTAGAACGCGACACGTCCCGCGAGATACAAATTTCACTTTAGTAACAACATAAAATATCCATTAGATACATCAACAAAATCTTTATTTGAATTATGTATAACGTTCAATTAATATAACATTTACTCTAAATAATATATTATTCATATATATTATTTTTATCACTTTATAGCTACTTACAACACAACACTTTCATGGTCTGCCTGGAAAGTAGGTTAGGTTAGAACTGCGACCTCATCGTTATACAAGCTGTTATTATATTAATAGCTCATAATATTGTATAAAATTAGACATTTTGAAATTATATGTCTCGTTTGTCAAAGAAGCTTATACTCGTCCAACGTACAAAGTAAACTTATGAGTGTTCTTGTTATAATCTCGTATTACTACCTACTCTTTAGAACGATTTTGTTGCAAAAATCTGTCATTAGGCGTTCACTTAGTGCTCTATGTAACCTAGTTACAAAATTCTAGTAGCATTTAATTTGTTTACTCGGTACGCTTATGTAAAAAAGGTTATCTTGCCGAATGACAACACCATGTTACGATATTCAGTTTAACTTACTGATAACGGTAACTTTACACTCTGATAAGCGATAGTGAAGTTGAACTTTTATATTCCGTGTAAAATACATTTTCACCGAAAAGTGACTTGGTCGAATTAAAAATATGTTAAAACGTGTCGCAGAAATAAGTAAAAATATAAATTAACACTATGGGACAATTGACACCAATTGACCTAGTCTCTAACTAAGCGAAGTTAGAACTATACGACGATACTTTTCTCCATTCCTGCATGCAATCACAAATCACACACTTTCGATTCTAACATTTTTTAACTTTGAGGATGGAACCATTCACTTTTATGTCTTACCCAAAAAAATCGAAAAAAATAAAAGGCCACCCTCTCAGTATTGCCCCTAGTATAATATTGATCGGAACAACCCTCGCTTTTTATTTAAACTGAACGCTGCTCTGCTATTGGCCTCATTCTTTCTCATAGCTCGTGTTCTATCGCACTAGTTTAATATCATCACATATGTCCACAATTAAGAACATGCATTCCTTTGCAGGGATGGTGTTGGATATTTATTACCTAAGGAATTAGAGCTACGATTTTTTCTTAATTGCGTTATTACCGACATTGTAGGTATGTGCAATTCATTGGTAAAATGAGCACTATTAACCAATCATTTTCCTAATTTATAAAGTAGAGAGTATTATGGTCAGTTTTAAAGAACGAATACAATCCGGTAATATACGCTATAGGTACACTAGCGGTCACCTTAGCATCTTTCAAGATATTCCTCTGCGATCGAAGCTCCAGTCACGTCTTAAACTATAGTTGCAAAAAAAGCGTTACAGAGTAAGGTTTTTGTCAATATCTTCACAATATAAAATGTCGTTGACCTACTACAAAGCGCTACTGTGCTGTAAAAAGTGCTATATACGTTATTTTTACGTAGTCACTGTTAGAACTAGGCAGTCTAGGATAGGTACTGTACAAAGGCAGCATCAAAGTTTGGCTGGTATTGAGTTAAATCAAAGTTTGATTAAAGCGATAATTGGTGTAGTTAGAGTTTGATCAGTAGCTTGGACTCAGATAGATTATCTTTTAGTATAAATGGCAACCGAAAGTAGTATTGTAATATATTGTTCATCAATCAGGACATATACTCGTATCTGATGACTGGAAATGACCAGAATATTTTCATCTTTGTGATCTTAATCTTAAAAATATAATAATTGCTTGAATAGCTTTGCTTCTTCAATGTTTTATAATTTCAGCACTTCATTATTCGTGTTCTTCTTGCACAATATCTACATTATACATATGCCAAGATCACTCCCAAACGGCTCTAAGGATTTTTATGAAAAGTTTGGGTTAAAGTTATTTTGGGTAGGTACTTACAGAAGTCGACCGTCGTGGTTTTATCTTAACGTATATTTTAGTTTTTATTTGTTCATTGGACTCATGTTTTTATTGAATACTTAAACTACCTCGAAAGATGACGAGCAAAGCTCAGTCACCTATTTACTTTAAACTATACAAACGATAAGAGGATGACTTAATTCTACGTGTTTAAATTAGTTACTAAATATTAACTAACTTTAAAATACAAACTGATAACCAATAATGAAAACATCTTTTTATTTAAATAATCTATGACTCATTCGCCGACCGATCTCTGTAGAATAAAATTGCAAAAAACCTGCTAAACTTGATCTTATATTAAAATACTTTGGTCTGTTATTAATTTCCTTATCGAGATCGTTTTAAAACTTGAACTCGCGGACCCCTGCCGACTTGTTGCCTAATAAGATATCGTCTAGATAGATTTACAACGTCTGTTCTGAAAGATTAGGATTGTACTAAAATGATGTAGGTAACTGTGATGTCAAAAGACACTTAACGAAAGTAAATCGCCTCACACCTTAGCCGAACGATGAAGACAGCTAGTGCTGCGGCTGCAATTGCTGCGACCAGAAACCGCGACAAATATTCGACCCTGGAAGCGAATGATTATTCTGTTTCGCTCGCTTATGATACGACAGGGTGCTGGGGGTCTGAGGCTAAAGCCTTCGTTTCACGGTTTCACGTAGGGTGTCGAACTAGGGAGAGGAAGTCTGACGCTCACGCGGGTGCTTTCCTGGCACACAGGTTGTACCTACATCGATATCCACGTGGTCACGCGGCAAGTATGATGACACTCTTGTGCCCGAAGCAACACAGGGGGCCTTTTTGACTTCACTTAGGGTTATAAGTTTGTTACTGTATTGATCGCAAACCCATATTAACATTTTAATTGTGGAGGTCATACTGACTGTCTGTTTGTTCTCTCTTCACTGGAGAACAATTGAAACAATTTTGACGAAAGACAAGAAGAAAAATCGTATATTGAGAAATAAAATCGGCTACTTCGGGTTACAAAATAAAATTCTCATGTAGTGACGATAACATTAAATATTTCGCGCAGACAAAATCAGTTAAGTTAAAACAGTTTGATTATAAATCTACTCGCCATTCCAAACTCCCACAAGAAGCAATTATGACTGAATTACGTTTTTGTTTAAGTAATAACAGATAAAACTCCTAAATAGAGTAACTGCCTTTGTCCAGCAATGGATTGCTTTCGGCTGATATGATGAACCACAGATAACAAGTTGCATATGAAAAAAGCAAAGCAAAGAAAAATGTTCATCCAAGTATTGCATAAAAATATTATGGGATCCTCTCATTCAGTATTTTTTTTTAAAGTCGCATTGCACTTTAGCTTGTGCATAGGAGCAACGAGATTTGAAATATTTCACTGGATGCTACCTTGTCCATCTCTCCTCGAGAGGATTTTCAAACATGAATTTGGTGGTGATGGTGATTTAGTGACTTTTTGTCTAAAAGTGTGTATGTTATGCTCTAACTAAACTAAAGTCATCCTCCATTTTCTTAGCAAAATAGTCACCTACAGATTTTTATTACCTATTTATTGTTATAGTGGTCTGCGCAAATTTCGATTGTAACTGCAGGGCTACTCCGAAACTCGAAACTCGAAGTTCGTGTCGTGAGGTCCCTCTCGCTCTCGTATTAAATAGCATAAGTGTCAGAGGGACCGCACGACACGAACTTCGAGTTTCGAGTTTCGGAGTAGCCCTGCTGTTACGGCGGTCGTAGTGTTACGGTCCGAAATATACTGCCCTGTAACAGACGGACGGACGGATAAGTAGCTGAGCCTTAGTAACGGTTCTGTTGGAAAATTTTGGGTACGGAACCAGAAACAGCTCTAGACTTGACCCTTGATAAAAAGTGTCATTCTAATTCGAGTACTTCTTGAGTAAAGAACTCATTCGTGGCGTCTCAAAGAATAATAAAATGTAATAAAAATGTTACTGTCTCATTAGCAAACACTTAAGCGGATATTATTCATTGGAATAATAACGACGGCAGGCGCTGTCCCTTTTGTATTGTCTACATTTTTGAATTAATGATACTAGTAGTAGGTAGCATTGTCTGAATATCAACAGTTCATGCACGTTCTAACTTGACAATTAGCGCCATGACAAAACGAATCATTTATTAGATGGCAACATAATCCTACTATAATATTACCTACCTATACTTTCGTAAATACAAAATTTTGCGTGTGTGCATGCGTGTTTGTTTATTACGCCTTTGCCCTACGAGTAAGACGACTGGACGGATTTGATTGAAATTAATATATGATATGAGGGGTGATTAATGAATTAATACATACGGTATGGCTAATCCACCAGTTCAAAGTCGCTCAGCGAGCTATGGAACAAGCTGTGCTCGGAGTTTAGAGTCAGTATTTAACGTAATACGGTATTTGACAACTCCTGATTTTGCCATATCTTAATATTATTATGAAAATATAGATATACAGATAGTGTTTAGCGAAGAGAAAATTTAAATCGGTTGAAAATTGATTTACTTATAGTGATTTTTTGTCTCTTTCTCAAACGCTTTTCTCTATGCAGCAAGTATGGCGGTACTGGCGTGTGACATCACATGCCAGTATGTCTTTCTCTGTCTAATCTTGAATTTCAAACCTTTATTACTTTGTTATTTGTAAAGGTAGCTTAATTTTTTTTTCTGTTCGACAACAGGCATTGTGTAGTTTTAATTTACAAAACATACTTATACAAAATAGTCAAATACAGTATTGTACTGTGGCATTAGCTATTCCTCTGTGAAAGGCCCTTTGAGGTCACGAACTGGGCGTATGTGTGTTACAAACCCACACTCACGCATACATTCACAAACTTTTGCATTATACATATAATATTAGTTGGACATTGGTCTTGAGTAAGTCGTTAAGTCTTCTTGCATTTCATTCATTATGCGCAAAAAATGAAACTCTGCTTCCATATCACTGAATCGTATCGAATATATGCCATTTCCACTGATATTCCATACGTCAATAACACATAGCGACTTCATTCATGCTGTACCAGAGGATAGTGTTTCAGCAGGGCTACTACGAAACTCGAAACTCGAAGTTCGTGTCGTGCGGTCTCTCTCGCTCTCGTATAGTATAAGTGTCAGAGGGACCGCACGACACGAACTTCGAGTTTCGAGTTTCGTAGTAGCCCTGCAGATACGCTTCTATCACGCAGTTAAACAGAGCATGACAAACAAAACGAAACCATGTTACGTAACGAACAAGCTTTGATTCAATAATTATTAACCCGGTCCGTTAAGATCGCGAAAAACAAGACTGTGACAAACACTTCCGAATTGAGTAAAGTATTATTATGTCAATTACTTGTTTGTTCTAGTTTTTCATTTAAAACAGTGGATTAGATTTTTAATTAGCGACTGGCCAGGCATGCAGACAGTATGAGAAGAGTGGAATATATAATCTGTGAAAATTTCAAGTGTCTAACTATAACGACTCAAGAGATAGAGCCCTGTGACAGAGGGACGGACCGACAGACAGACAGCGGAGTCTCAGTAATAGGGTTCCGTTGGCACCCTTTGGGTGCGAAATCCTAAAAATAAGGACTTTTAACCTGCCTTACAATCCCTTACAATTCGATAGTTTTAAGTCTGCCACATTGTACCTTCCACCGATGTTCCGACTGATGTGGCCTTTGCAGTGGCAGGCCGCTGTAACAGCTCGATTCTCACCGGGTGATTAATTTTTTAACGTGACGCCAGTGATGACGGCTATGGTAAAGCTTATGTATTTACACTAAATTCGTTGGTTTATTAACTGAACGATTTGTTAATGCTTGAATTTGTTTGTTTCAGGTAATTACTGAGCACGTCTTTCAAGTCAACATTCTAGATCAGAAAATCTAGCTTGGTCGTGATTTTAAACATTAACGGAAGGTAAAATCGAAATGGAAACATGACGTATCCGTGTAAACTACCCACTGTAGTTACACTTACAACCCGTTTACACTTTTTTTAAAAGCAAGTGAACCAACTATGAATAAACACCATTATGCACCAAGTGAATCGAATCGCACTTTCTTGCTCGATTATGAACCTATCAATTAATCGATTCAGTCGAACTCGAAAGCGCTATGGAAAGTGTGGAAAATGCTGGGTCGATGAAAACCAATGACTAACCCTGTGAACTTCGGTTTCACACTTTATTACGGAAATATAATTAGGCAAGCAAGTCGTACGTAACAAAACAACCAACTCGTACTAAGAGTTCTGGACAAAGTTTTTGAGCGAATTTCGGTTCTGATTTCGGATTTGCATTGTTTGTTTTTTTTTCAGATAGATTGTCTTGAAATATAACGTTTTAAACATTACAATTACAATGTGGCCGAAACGTCGAGGTAAATATTACTCGTGTGCGTTAGCGTGATAAATCCCGTTTGTGGTATTTTGACTATGTCTTGAAATAGTTAGTAATTGTTCAGGCATAATAGAACAAGTTCAGGGTCATTATGTAAAAAAAAAACAGAGGAGCAGACGTACTCTGATACAAGAACTCTTATAATAGTGATTCTGTGAAGCCATATAACTTAGCTACTTGAATGTATTCATGAGCTGCGATTGCTATTGGCCTCGCAATTTATAGTCATTTAATATTCTTGAGACAGCACTTTATGCAGTAGCAATACGTTACTGCCCATTCACCGTCGATTTGAAGACGGCGGTTGAGGGAACATATAAAATTGTATGTGTTAAGTACCCGAATGAGAGAAAAAATAATTCAACAAGAGCATACTTAGCATAGAGAGTATTACTTGCGAAAAATTAGGAAAAAATTGCCAAACTAAACTTCGCAGTCGATGGATATTAACATCGTGATATAGCCCTTCGTTTGGCGTTCAGTTTTTTGTTGACGTGTGTTTGCTTTACGTTGCTGATCTGATTAGCTTTGTTTTAAAGTAACAGAAATATGTATATTTACACATTGAAAGTAGACGGACGGACAGACACGACGCAACTATAAAGGTTCCTTGTAAAACGGCACAGTGAATTAAATACAACGTGCATACTTAGGCATGCGACCTTAATGAACTAAGATTATACCTAATATGGGAACGCCACGTTTCACCCCAAACAACCCAAATGGATAAACAGAATTAAACTGATATTATCTATTTTTCACACGTCTCTAACTGTTGCCATGGCATACATATTTAATAGACAAATATGCATGCAGTATGCAAAAATACGTTAGCATAACAATGAAATGATTGCGATACTAACATGCTCTCGTGCTGGTCTGTCTGGTAGATTGCCAAAAAAAAGAGCCTGACGCGTGTTAATAATATCTAAACGTTTCTTTGACATGCAGTGTTTAATTTGTATTTAACTGGCGTACCCAAGTCATGCAAAAAGCCCGCAACTTTGATTTCTGTCTACCTTTTGACCTCTTACAGCTAATTCGTCGAATCTTATTTTGTTATTTTGTTCGAATCGTGTCTTTAATGCTTCACGATGTTTATCTTCGTCGTGATCATTTACTTTCGCTAGCTGTTAACTCCATTCCCAGGATTTAAAATTTTAAAGACGTTCCGCACATTGCTGTTGTTTTTTATAACCAAATCACATCTGATAAGGCGACTTATGTAAAACTGGATCAGTTAACTAAGTAGATTCTTTGATTTTTAACTAACTTCGGATGTAATCTTAGCTACACATAATGCCATATACGTACACATAATGACAGTTCAAATAACGAAGATTTACATGGTTTGGACCATTGCTGCCCAGAAATGAAAATGTTTGTAATGAGTTAATTGCGTTACTTTCTATTAAAAAAAAACACACATTTTCATATTGAAGACAGTTCTTATATATATAGTACAACCTTAATTTTTATGTCTGTATATAATTATACGTCAGTAGTCAAAGTAAAATTACTCCACAATGCATACTTACTTTATACAAAATAAATCTACATATCTGTATCAATATGACTATCGTAGTACTATAGGGTATGTAGGTATGGCTTAAATGTGTAAAATTAATCTCCCTACTTAAAATGTGTCTGTCTATGTACATTACTTAAGAGAACTAAGGTACCTAATTAGCATGTCGCGATACTCATATTCATCTGTTGATACAATGCACAGTATATCACCATTTCGCAAAGTTATTGCTCCCGAACTTTGCGACGGACATACATCGACTGCGGTGAATCCGAGCGTGTCGCAGTACTTTATACCGATTTTTTGAATATTCATAGATATCTACAAATTGCACGGAATACTCGATGCGTGAATCCGACTCGCACTTAACCGATTTTTTTCTATTTATATCATCACAGGTGTAATATTTTAAGGTAAACAAGTATCATCTACAGTTTTAATACCTACTTACAAATCATAAAGTTCTAAAATTGAAAATCTATACATATTATTTTTATAACCACGGTAGAATACCTCTAGCCTAGGTCTATACCGTGAGTAATTTTATTATAGAACGTGAAAGGCGTCGGCAATGAATGCAATGTCGTTAGTGAAAATATCGCAAATCCATGAGAAAGGGGCCAGAGCAGAGACAACAAAAACCACTTTACTATTGTTCTATTGCAGAATGGCATTCAACCGTGTGACATTGATGTTGGTGAAACAAGCTTTTGTTAAGTTGTTCATAAACTTTTTTTTAATTGATATGATTGAGCATGATTAAGTATATATGATTTAAAATTAGATAATGCAATTAGAAGCCGTGGTGGCCTAGTGGTTTGACCTATCGCCTCTCAAACAGAGGGTCGTGGGTTCTAACCCCGGCTCGCACCTCTGAGTTTTTCGAAATTCATGTGCGGAATTACATTTGAAATTTACCACGAGCTTTGCGGTGAAGGAAAACTTCGTGAGGAAACCTGCACAAACACCTGCGAAGCAATTCAATGGTGCGTGTGAAGTTCCCAATCCGCACTGGGCCCGCGTGGGAACTATGGCCCAAGCCCTCTTGTTCTGAGAGGAGACCTGTGCCCAGCAGTGGGACGTATATAGGCTGGGATGAATGCAATTAAAACCGTATGATTGCCGCTAAATAGTGTACTAAGTGTTGCGATAGTTTAATGGACGCATTTATTCAGGTTTCATCATCTTATAACACCAACGCAACTAAGAACCGTAAAATCTAAATTAAAATTCAAACTAAATCTCCTATAATTGCAATCGCAGATCAATTATTTTGATTCGATTCTGTTTTGGTACAACGATTCTAATCTAAAATCAGTTGGGAAATAAAACTAAGCCCGTCCAGCCGACGAGAGTCAAAATCAGCTTATTTTTATCTTGAACATGACCAGAAAAATAAAGTATCTGATATATTTTTAATCCATGATATTGCCAGGCACACATGAAGCAAACACTACGACGCTGACTTCAGTGAATTCGTTAATTTTATAATCTTTTATTTAACTTGCAATGTATGCATGGATATTTATTGTACAAAAAGGAAAAGAAAAAGTTTACAGAAAAAAATACAATAAAGAGTTATACAATACAACTTGGTAGTCCGGCCAGGATTGTCTTCGCAGGACGAAACTCATCAACGGCTAATGACATAGACTTGATTATTTGGTAAGTAGGTACGGAAATGTTGTTTAGATGACAATGCAAGTACAGACAACGAAAAGTGCAGTCAGCAAAGAAGCTTGTATTAAAAATTACACTAACATTTTTTACATCGATTTATCTTTAAAGCTTTTAATCAATGGAATAACATGACACTTTAGAACAAAGTGCCGTGCCACAATTACTTACAAAAAAAGAGTGAGAGACCGAAACACCTGATAATTAACTCGTGTTCAAGCGAAGCTTTTTGATATAGTAAAATGCAAATTTCCCGAGCCGGTCCGGGTTCTTAGAACTTGATTAATTAAGTCCAAAATGCTGAAGTTATATAGATTACGGCAGTATTGTGTAACGTGATGGATGGATACGCTTTAAGGTGGAAAGCGATCTAGTTATTTTTTATTGAAATCGATTAAAAGATTTAAGATCATTGAAGCATTTAGGTATAACTCATTGTTTTCCAATTAATTTATTCATGATGACATTTTGTTTATCTGCGATCAAGACACGCGGCAGTGTAAAAAAAAATTGATCGACACTGAAGTGGGTATATTATATTTATACGAACCTTTTCGGGCGCTATGCCATACCCTTGTCACTTCTTTCCCATGGATACTAGTACAACATACCCTAACAACCTTTAAGTTAATAGAACTCGTATCTCACAATTGATAAACTTAGGTACTGAGTTTTCAACACTATGGACATAGTTCAACACGATCAAAACGCAGCTCGGCTACTACGAAACTCGAAACTCGAAGTTCGTGTTGTGCGGTCCCTTTAACACTTTTACTATTTAATACGAGAGCGAGAGGGTTGGTAAGACACGAAGTTTCGAGTTTCGTAGTAGCCCTGCAGGAACGCACCGCAATTGTGAAAAGTAGCTGCATACTGTTCATTAGGACCTCTGCATAGTATCACTTCCATCATTTTCCAGCATTCCAGCATTTTTAGAGTAGGTACCCTTCTTGTGTAATATGCATTATATACCTACCTAATTGTTGGCAATAAACGCATTTTCTTTCTTTCTTTCTTTCATCAATGAGGCAGCTAGTCCGTCAGTTAGATTACGAAAAAATATTGGATACATAATACGTATCTCTTTTTCTTTTTGTTAGAAAGAAATACATGCCTCATTTGCAAAAGAATCTTTAGCAAGTACACTTAGGCTTTTCAAGTGCGTCTTATTTACTTACGTTACATTATTATTGTATTGAAGCAACAAGTGGAATGAATTGAGTCGATATTGCTAAACATATATAGAAAGCGATCATAGAGCGTTACCAGTAAGGTAAGTGGTCTAAACAGTGAAAGCCTGTAGGATATTCGCCAATTACAACACTTTCTAGCACCTGTGCCTAAAGTTATATAACTTATACATCTTTTCAAAGACAATTCCTAAATTGACTACAGAGTCATAGAGTAGGTAACTACATAACCAAAGAACACAGACAGAAAGGAAAAACTGGATGCAAAAATTGAACTAACTAAAAGAAAATCAACAATGTGGAAGTCATTTGTGTACGGTGTAGTCGTATTTTTGCAGCCCCAATTGGCTACATCAACCATATTAGAGATGCTATCGAAGCTGTTCTAATTAGGATGCAGAAGCACTACTGCAGCCTAAACCGGTATCTGTTTACACCATAATTAAATAATTGAAAAAGTTAGTTAAAGTCAAAAATCTATATACTGAACAGTAAATTGGTAAAAAGTGTGTAAAACTTAGTGGTTATATCTAAACGTAATAAAGATCGTTAAAAAGATAAAGTTGTAGGTTCAAATACAACAGTTTAATTGGCCATACTGTCCATGTAATAGCAGACTTTCGCCCAATAAGTCGGATCGTAACATTTTATGTTTCATTGATGCTTTAAATTCATGTTTATAATATTTTTGTTTCCGTATAAGGCAGTATAAACTAATTAAGAGATTAACAAAACGTATTTCAAGCTTTTACAAGACTGATTGGATACAATTTTTGTACCATCATGCATCAGCTAAATAAGTGTCTATCAAACGAATATATCGCTAAAGTCGAACTTTCAAGTTGACAGACACGTCTATTGGCATTATTGTTTCATGACATGCAAACGAGTATCAACTTTAGGGTGGTAGACCACATATTTGGCTGATGGTACCTAAGAGTGTCTGTGATATTTCAAAGCACTTGCTCTCATAAATATGTCTGTGTGTACTGTGCACGTACAAATATGTGAATTTCAGGAAAATAAAAAATTTAAAACTTCGGTTTACTTTGCTTTTAGTCTTCGGGAAAAAATATTAGAATCATGATAAGGTCACATTACTCTACTTTCGGTTTTCTTCGGGGAAAAAATACAAGATCCACAATTAATTAGTTACTAAATATCATAAACTTTTATTTAGTTTACTCTTCAAGCGTCTAACATTTTTCTTTATAAGTCTATTTTTCGAAACCGGAACCTCTAGCCTTATAGTCAGGGTCTACGACCATCATAATCACAAGGCTCATTACTATATTATAGTGTCCGACCGAAATTTCGGTTTCGGCCAGTTTCGGCCTAAAAATCAAGTTTCGACCAAAGGTTCAGTTTCGGGCAAAAAACAGCCGAACCTTTCGGCCGCGCCGAAACCTACTTCGTACTTTTGGGTGGCGTTCGGATAATGTCAGGTGTGCTTGGCACGGCTGGCAATATGGCGTTGCTCGCCTGACTCCTGCTGAATCACTTTGCATATTATTCAAAATATTTCTAAGTTAGACAAAAAATCACTACAACAATTAGCAATAAAGATTTAAATATTATTAGCTAGTGACGGTCATTACTTATGGCCCGTATTAGCTTTAAGTAGATAAGCCAACAATATGCATTATTCTACTGAAAAATACCACATAAATACAGGGAGATATTATGGAGGGCTTTCGAATGATTACCGATTGTTAAAGCTGTGTCCACATTTGTATCATTTTGTCGTATCGTATCTCCGTCGCGTTGCACCGACGCGTCAATCAACGACGCGATCAAGATCACTAGTGTGGACGCAAAAACAGCGCCATCGAAAATCGAAGTTCGTATGGTACCGTCCCGCTGACACTTATATTATTTCATACGAGAGTGAGAGGGACGGTACGATACGAACTTCGATTTACAAATTTCGTAGTAGCCCTACTGATTACTCGGGATCGATATTGATACGCGTATATTGTATACACCGCAACCTCGCGATTGGATACGCGTATCAAGATCGGTAAGTATGGACGTGTTTTGATACCGTATCACGATACGTTTATGATTTGATACGCGATACGCCGTGATCGCTCTCGAGGCGGTTTTTCCCCGATCATCAAAGGGGATGCGGATAACGTCCACACTTAATGATACGGCGTTATGATACGATACGCTGTTACGCTACGGTTATTATGGACGCATTTTTTCACGCGACGATGCTAGTGATACGGTGTGCCCAAAGTGAACGTCCATACTTAGGATACGCGAGCTCGATACGGGTTACCTAATGATTCGCCGACTATTTTTAGGCAGATTACTGATTGGCAGACAACGTTTCGCCGAGTAACGGTACGCCGATGACTTTGTATGCAGATGTATTATTTCGCCGAGTAACGTTTCGTAACTCAACCTTTAGCAGACTATTTACTTGGCATATGATTCAGTAAGCCGAACAACTATTCACAGACATTCGTTTAGCCTATTAATCACTACACATTTTGCACGTTTGGTCGAACAACCTTTCGCTTTTGTAACGGTTGAACTATTTTTCAGTGCGAATATCAACTTTTCGCATCTTTTCGTTTCGCATGGGGAATGGCATTCAATACCGCGAATATGTGTGGATTACACTATGGCCTCATTGGCATTTTTACACGCCGGGCGTGCTGACCGCGCATTCTTTATGATTTTCTTATGTATGTACCCTCACATATTTTAAACATAACGCAAGTAGGTAATAAACGTATTTTTTGACCATCATTTGTATTTAATTTATATTGGAGTCTAAACAAACCAAGTCGCGATGCTAGCAATTCGGTTCTGGCGCTTCGCTCGCTCGGCTCGTGCATTGTTGGTCGAAATAGTACCTAACACTCCTCCTCGCTGACGCTCGTCGTCGCACCTAACTACATTTTGATAACAGCTAGTGTATAATAGTCAACTCAGTAAAATCCTACCTGTCGTTTGGCCGGTTTATCTTAACAGATTACGAAACAAAAATCAATACAATATTATAAGCATAACAATTATTGAATGCCATGTGAAACTCTGCTTATCGTGTCTCGACGAACAGTTAAATCGACTGAACATTAAATCTACTTATCAATATCAATGCCACGTGATAACTCTGCTTATCGTGCTTAGGGCATGCGGTACCGGTAACATTCCAGAACGGGACTGAGATTTCGGTACTGGGCAGAACCGGAATTCCCGGGATTTCGGTACTTTTCGGTACTGAGTAAATGAATTGTATTTTTTTTGTTAATTTGATAAATGAAACACCTGTAAAGTGATAATTGTTGTAATTTAACCCAAAACAATTAACAAAGTACAAAATTTAATCAACAAAAGTCAAAACACAGGTATGGAAAAGATCTATATGCCTGTGTACCTATAACGTTCGCTCAAATGTCTCCGCATTGCCGCTGTGCGCACTGTGCGGGCTGGTTTTTTTCCCTCTGTGACTTGGCTGAGGTGGTCCTACGGCGGTTCTCTATAGCGCAGGTTGCACTTCTGGTGAGTTTAACGCCTACCGCCAGGTGTGGTTATTCCCGTTCCACAAGACCACTCATGCTGTAAGAAAAGCTCATGCTTTTGCTCTGGCTTGAATTTCTCACACCTGTGCCAATTTAGTCGGTTTTAAAAACTCAGTCGTGTTTATTTTCCGTTCTGTGCCTCTTTCTATTTCCCACCACCTTTCAGCTACACTTGTTTTAAGGGCGAATATTCGAGCGTTTTAACCGCTCGGTCAAACGCCATTAGCATCCCACGTTTATAAGCATAGCAGAAAGAAAATTGCGTCAATTTTAATCACGCGAATGTAGATCGGTATTGTCTTTTATTTTTCATAAAAATTTAACCCTACGCATAACCCTTTTTAATTAACACCTGCCAGAAACTAACGACAAAAAAACCGCTGAATATTCGCACTTTTCTTCCAAACTAAACTTTGGGGGTACATCGAGGCCTTAAAACCGCTGCGAAAAAGCTTGGCATCCTTTCCAAAGTTAGGCGATACTTTACTGCGGACCAGCTCCTTCACCCTCAGAGCCCGAGTCCGGTATTGCATGGAGTTACCTATTGTTGTCACTTTAGGACGGCTCTGCCCAGTACTAGTTGGCTGTTTGGATTCGGGGAAAGCGAGCGATGGAAATTTTGCGATTTATGTGGTAATTTTTGCTAACAGAGTTTCCTTCGCTGAAAGCTCGTGCAAATCAAATCCCACAGTTCCTTCGATTCAGAGTCGACCGGGGTTTGCGGAATCTTCACCTTTGTTGTCAGCGTCCCTAAACTTCACACAAAGTCGTTTTCGCTTGTTAATTCATTATCCGCACGATTTTAAGATGTAAAGCCGTGAAATTCTGTGTTTTCTGACGCTACAAGACAAATTTTACAAATATAGCTAAATAAATAAATAAATATCATAGGACACTTGACAAGTTGACACCAATTGACCTAGTCCCAAACTAAGCAAAGCTATATATATATATATATATATATATATATAATTATATATAATATATATATATATATATAATATTTACTTACATATAATTATTTTATTATATTAAACATCCAAGACCCGAGAATCGAACCCGGGGCCTCAAGCTACGTAGTCAGGTTCTCTAACCACTTGGCCATCCGACCGTCATATACGAGTAACATTATCTTTATCAAATAAAACTTAGATTCTAAAATGTTTATTAACTAGTTAATGTATCATATGGCTTATAATGCTTAATGTAATAGACCTTTAGTTTAGTTGGCCCTTGTTCATAATTATGTTTCTATTGTTATCTGTTAATTGTACCTATGTTTTTTATGTACTACAAAGAGTTATACATACATACTTTAGCTACAAGCAAAGCACATCTAGTATTTCAATGATTTTACATCCACACAGGCGAAATGTTAAAAACGCTTGGCATGACTTCAATGTTCTCATTGCGTAATCCTAAATCGTTTCAAGTTCTTTGGTACACGGTTCGCGGGCTCTCACATAATTACACTTTAACTCTTTACGAAGTTATCCATGCTATGTTATTAGTTAAATTCATATACAAGTTATTTTTTTGTTCACCTAAATAAACAGATAAGGAAAAACCTGTAATGTAAATAATGTAATATGGAGTCTTCACACGCCAGATGACGCGACGTGACTTGTTTTATTATTATTAGGTATCCCACTATAATCGATTTTAGTTGGCCGTATTACGAATGACGTTATTAACTTTTTTTAACAGATAAGATCTAATTCCATGAATACTGCATAAAATAGGACAGTCACTAATTAACTATTTAAGTAAGTGCTTCTTAATACAGTTTTACATAACTACGTTTGATGAAAGATATCTTATATTCATAACTTAATTTGTTTCAAATCTTGCAAAATTTAATCATTCCCAGAGGCTGGCGACTTAAAAAATTATCTATGTACTTATCAGTAAACAAAACAGTTTGCACTAAGATTTGTTTCTTGCTAAAACCGTATTTTATCTCGCCTCAATTATTTACTTCAGGGTCAAGCCAATAAAACTGTGCTCAGTATTATACTTAATAGGGCAAAAACAAACTAATACCATGCTAGTGGACTAGACACTAGTGCACTAGAGTAAATCGCTGCGTTCTATGTGGCAATGGATGGTGGCGGCATTGTGCCGCGGACAATGGCGGTTTCACTGCTAATCTGAGCATCTAGTTTCACATCACCAGCTGGAGGTTTCTAGCAGGTTCGACTCAATTATCTAGCCTTTTATGAGATAATCTATATATCCTTAAGCTGTGCGTTCATACGTACTTTAATTCTCCTAATCCTACTTAATGTCATAAACACGAAATTTTTGTGACGTGTGCATGTGTGTGCGTGCGTGTTTGTTGTTCACAAACGGCTGCACGGATTTACATCTCTAAGTCTGGAATAACTCGTAATCTACGATTTATCCCGATATTCCAACTGAACTCAAAGGAGTTAAACCGATACAGACAATTTATTGTTTACAAAAACCGAGTTTAGTTGTGTGATTGTTCTTAACCACATTCTACTCGTACTCATATTAGAATCGGTTCAGCTAAAATAATTTCAGAGTGAAAATGTTGTGAACTTTCCCATTTCTTCGTTACAAATTTCTATATGTACATATAAATAAATCTTTCTTTTCAACATAAAAATTTCTTCAGATATAAAATAAAGTGGCAAGCTCGGAAGTTAATTACAAACTACCTATTAATAAACCCACATTACAGCCTTGTACTTTAACGCCAAGTTAAATTTGACCTCCAAGTCAAGTTCGCGAGGTTGCCAGTTAACATATTATTATTAATAATAGCGCCATGTACTTGGTCTGGTTGTGGTTAAAAGTGAAACCTTTACTTGTAACTATTCTCTGTGCATATGACAATATCATAAATTATGTGTCCTTCAAATTATTATTTCTTTCTTTAAGTTTTGGTAAGTTTTCGGAACGTATGTTCCGAACGAGAGTACAAATATCATCTAATAGTATTCCTTGATATTTAATATTTTGTTCGCCGTAGTAGTTCTTTTATTCCTGTCCAGCGGTGGTGTAGGGGTTATAGCACGCAGCACGATTGCTGAGGACCTGGGTTCGATTCCCAGCGCTGGTCCCTTTTTCTGGTTTTTCTGTGCATCCATGTCTCAGTTGTATTTTCGATATGGTTTCACGGGATACCCGTAAAAGTAACAAATTTGGAGTTGAAATAAAAAGTACAAAAAGACTCCAAAAAAACCAATCATAAGAATATTTGTATTGTATTGTATCACCGGTTGGAGAAATTTCTGAAATAAAAAAAACTCATCGTGCACCTCGACGTAATAAAACTATAAGAAGGTTCAAACAATGCCTTCATTTCAATGAACACTTATTTGAATCACCTAGATACAATTAAATAGATGGCCGTACGAGAGTGAAAGTAAAGCTTTAAAACAGCGCTCATTTTATTTAACCGTATGATGCCTGAGGTCAAAACTGACAACCTGAAGCTATAAGTGGATGCGTAATTAACTGTTACTCGTCTATTAAACAACTAGTAATCGTTTATTGATATAATAATTTTATTATGAGTGGAGACCTTGCTTTATCTCGGTTGGTTTCAAAACATGCTAATTAAAAGCCGTGGTAACCTGCACTTTGACCTATGGCCTCTCAAGCAGAGGACCGCGTGGGCTCAAACCTGGACTCGCAGTTCTGAGTTTTTCGGAAATATATTATGCATAATTACATTTTAGCAGAAAAAGCGAAAGAAAGATCGTATGTACTTGACCGCAACCGCTGCCCGGACCTAGCAGCCAAGTAAGGGTCTCCCCTAACCAATCGACGCGGAATCGGCTATAGCCGATCAAAAAATTATTTATATCCACGCAACAAGAGCGAAAAAGACGTCGATCGAGCGAAACGACGTTTACCGACGGGAAGACGTCTTTTTCGCTCTTATTGCGTGGACATAAGGCGTTTCTTTGGTCGTCTAAAGCCGATTCCGCGTCAATAGATGTGGGGAGACCCTAACTCAATCTTTCGGAAAGACACGAATTAAATAGGAGACGAAGAGGCAAAGACGAATCATTGTAGGATCATTTAAATACACTCGGTGTTACAATTTTATTTTCACTTTACTGTGCAAACATCACGGCGACCAACCAATTTAGACCTATTTACACACTATAGGGTTAGATGTCACTTTACGTCTATGGAGGTACCCTTTTTTTTTAACTTTTAATTTACCATTTTGTCGGCATAGTTTACCTATATATCCGTGCAAAATTACAGCTTTAGCATTTAGTTGGGCCGCGGACGGACGGACCCAGCAACAGACAGTACAGCGCTATAAGGGTTCCGTTTTTGCCAATTTGGCTCCGGAACCCTAAAAACGAGTGGCTACTATAGGTAAGTACACTGCGTGCACCACGGGTACAAATAAAAGATTGGAATAGGATTTCTGCTAGTGGCCACTTATTTTTGTTTACTGTCTTTTAGTTTTGTTTTCACGGTCTTATCTTAGGCTTAATGAGCTGTTGCTACCACTAACTTTACACTACAAGAGTATAGAAGTTAAATATAACGTATAGAGCCGTTATAACTATAAGTACAACAGCTTCTAGGTTTTTATTGTTGTTCTGTTCTGTACTTTTATACTTTTAATATTTATCTGCACCCTATAACCACAAATTATGATAGAATAGTAGCACTTGTTTCTTGGTGTAAGTATCTGTTTATTAGGCTTACCTACATTTATATATATTTATTGTGATGTATATTTATTGTGAAATACGTTGATTAATTTCCACTAACGGTGGTGTAGAAAGATTAAGAGTATCCAAATTATGATGTGGATTGTTCACGCAAGCGAGACTCGCGTAAAGTTTAAGCTAATCTTCTTATTTTCATTTATTAACACATATATATATATATATATATATATATATATATATATATATATATAAATGATAAAAATGAATCGTAAAATGTGTTGCTAAGCGCAAAACTCGGGAACGGCTGGACCGATTTCACTAATTTTTTTTTTGTTGTGTTCGTGATTGTCAGGAGAAGGTTTTTATGGAAGAAAATTTATAAAAATAACAACGGGGGCAAAGCCGCGGGCAACAGCTAGTAGGTAATAAAATTATGTTATTCAACTTACTTGTTGTATTTGTGTAATGTGTTGGTGTAATGCTTGTGTCTTAATACCTAATTGATTTTTATTGTAACAACCGCATTATTTTTATTTCTTATTGAATTTGCTATTTTAATTATTGTTTAACACGGGACAATTCACACCAATTGACCTAGTCCCAGAGTAAGCTTGTGTTTTGTGTAATGTTTATACCTATATACTCGTATACCTGCAATCCAATTAGTAAAATAGAGGCGCTTTGGTTTTACTTTTAAGTCTCTATTATAAAATAATTATAAATAAATAAATTAACATCCTGGCACATTGTTATCGTAACATTATTTTCTAATAATAATAAAATACCAAAGTGTCGCCTCGTGCTACCACACCCTGTATCTGTTATAACGTTATTATGACATCACGACATTATGCTAGAGCTGCTTAAGCATAATATTATGAGTCATAATTCTGTTTGCATCGGCCTACTGATCATTGGCTGCATTCTTAACTTCCGTTTGCGGAACCACTTATGATCAAACAGCACTGATGTCAAACAGCGACAAAAAAAAGTATTGTATGTGCTGATAAAGTTCTCCCGTAGTTGATCATAGCATCAGATCCAACTTTTAAACTGTGTCTGTTTTAGTACACTACCTATATTGTGTATTTAAAGCGATAGGGATATTTCTAGTCAAGTCAAGTACAATATATTTATTCGAACCACTTGAAAATAAGTATCACTACCAGGGCCCAATTGCATAATAAACTAAATAAGCGATTTTGTATTGAAATTCACTAATACTATTTGCTTGTAGGTATTTAATTTGTTATGCCATTGGACCCAATATTATGACACGAAACTAAAAATAAACTTAGAAAAAATTAAAATTGAGCGGGGTATTCGTTCATTTATGCTCGTTTTGTTTGCTAATTTATCTTTGTAGTTTTTTAGTTTATATTTGAGAAAAGCACCGTACAAGCTTCGAACAATAAGCCCCTTTAGTAATACACTATATACTTAATATAACAGACGTTTTGTAATTTTGCGGTTATATGTGTATCAGAACGTTTGTTTGTTTCTTTTTAGACCTACAAAATTTGAAAATCGAACTAAGTATCGATTTGATCCTATCTCTCGCTTTTTTCATATTGAAGTGAAAGTGACAGATCAAAGTCAAGTTCACATAATTGGAATTCAGTGAGTGGACCCAGCACTGCCCATAGCATTTTAAAAAAAAGCTACTTTGTCTCACTGATTTTTCATAGCTAAACCTGCCTGTTTGAGCTGCTGAGGTGAAAATAACTATTGTACACAGAGCTTCAAAATATTTCTGTTGCTAACAAAATATCGGTCGATTGGTTGTAAAGAGTTATTTGTTTTGATGAAGAATTTGAAGTTAGTCGTATTATCGCATAACTTATAATTGAATTTACTTTTCACGTCAATTAAGCTTTGAAATTCTGCTAGCAAAATTCAAGGATGCGATATTTAGTTAAGTTACATAAAATTACTTCACACAAAGTTTTTCTTGGTAGCAATCGACCAAGTTTTAAAAAGCTAAAAAGATATTTCATACCCACACAGTAAGCCAAACATACATGATCTAAAATTAAAGATATTAATAGTTTCCGTAAATAACACTAAATGATTAGATACTTAAGTATGTACCTGTAAAATGAAAAAGCATGAAGAACTTGTACGACGTACTTACTTACCGTGAATCACAGCCGTGAATCTAAATCGTTGTAGCAGAAGTCTGGCTGACTAACTGTCTGACAAGCAGCGTGTTGCCTAAACAAATCTTCGATATTTATAATAAATACACAAGCACAGCATCCATGATTCAAGTATAAACATCCATATTGATCACATGCACTAATGTCTATCCCTATCGAGGTTTGAACCCGGGACCTCTAGCTTCATATTCAGCATCACTGACCCTAAGCTATCTATCGTCACGATCGAACGGTAGACGTAATGTTGCGTTTCAAACCCTAATTAGTGACCCAACGAATTACTTACAAAAAATTACGTTACATGCGTCAAATTTGATAATCATCGTCGGTAATCGTGCTCCCGTTACTCGATGTCCGTCCGTCTCTGAGCTTTTACTTTTGTTCTCCACCGTTGCGTCACTACGCACTTGTTGCGTGAAATAATTAAGCTAGTTCAAAGTGCGAATTACATAATGAAATGTTACTTTCAATTTCATGGCTCAGTAGGCAAAATAATGAGGAATAACCTCCTGTTTCACCACTCATTGATAAATTTTATGTGACGGATACCTGTTATGCTGTCTCTGTTTGTTTCGCCCAAATAAATAGAGACGGCACCACTTTTACCTGTCACTTACAATGTATCAACATGTGAAATAAGCCCTAAGAAGAGCATTTTTTACCGCACGAGATTGGAAACGGGGAGCACATGAGCATTTTCATTAGAGGATAATTTGTGATTTCATCACATTTTTCGGTCGAGGCCACCTTTAATAGTATAGCTTAATTTAATGTAGAAGAGATGCTACACTAATTTAATGCAAGAAAGACGCCGATAACGTATATACAAGTAAATACATGTTCGTACGTGTGGTACCATGAAGACCGAGCTTTGCTCGAGCTTAAACTCCAAAAGACACGTTTTTCCAAAGATAAAGCTATATAGATCGAGTCAACTACGAAAACCCTCACAGCAGATTTCACCGAAATCATTAAGTACAGCCGTTTTCGAGATACTCGAAACATATTATGATATAGGTACAAGAATTTCTCGTTTAAAGGTAAGTATAAGTAATATTAGATATCCGGCATCCTTGGATGACAATTCACAAAATTTTTCAAAGTGGGTAACAATTTTTTTAAGAAGCTGTTTACCGCACTTATGCGTTTACGGCAATTGAGGAGGTCTCGGTGCTGACAGCCAGCAACGAACGCATTAATGGTTATAAGCATAGTAATGTACTCGTAGCATTGTTTCAGCTTATAACCGGTCGGGTTTTACTTCAGTATTTGTTTGCCCCTTTTTATACTATAAATTATTCCATATCCATACTACTGCATGTCAATTTGTTAATTCTACGCAAGATCGGTTGGCTTAACCTGGGCATCGACCCTAGCAAAGACAGTTTTGAATTCATGGTGCATTGTACTCCTATCGGCACCCTTTACTGCAGCTCAAGAAACCAAATAGCTCAAGATTAACCTACACTAAACCTAATTGCATAACATCTAAGTCGGATTTTCACTGTACTCGATCGGTTTAAATCGTGACTGGAATATGCCCGGCAACTTTCCAAACTCGTTTGTAAAATCCGTACCATTCCTAGAGAAACTAGTAAAGATAACTACAGACACTTAGATCTCCAACCAGGAGTACCTACCGTGGCCAACAGTTTCATTAAGTAGTTGTAAGTTTTGCATCTTTTCAGTTTCAATTTTACCATATAAAAACGCCGAACCCAATGAGGACCCCCTTTAATTTTGAACCAATTTTTTTTTGCTGTTGTAGTAACCATAGTACGCAATTACATAGCTACTTCGAAAAAATTCAAATGTCTACATATTACGGTTTAAAAGATAGAAATCCGTAACAGACGGATGGACGGGCATGGAGCCTTAGCATCAACGTCCCTTTGGCACCCTTTACGTACAGGACCCTGTGATTCTGGCATGCTACTCGTACGTTTTGTCGCCATTATGAAGCACTAGCCGGTTATCGCTATCCCGCAGGAACTGCAATTTTCAGGGATAAAAACTATCTTCTGTCCTTCTCCGCGACTCAAACTACGTATATGTATACCAAATTTCATCTAAATCTGTGCAGCGGTTTAGACGTGATGAAGTAACAAACAAACAGACTTACAAACTTTCGCATTTATAATATTAGTGGGATCTTTCCATTCTCATTCCGTTATCATGTTAAAAAGAGATAGATGTTTCATCAATCCACTTTAGGCGGCGGCTCCTCTGAGGCGGAGACGAGCGGAGCGGAGGGGTAACGTGTAGGGATCGGCCAATTCCTACACATCAGATGATAATGAGGCGGAGGCGAGACGTGGATTCAACTGATATGATTGGTCGATCCCTACACGTCTTCTCTCCGCTCCGCTCGTCTCTGCCTCAGCGGAGCCACAGCCTACTACTGCTCCTCCTCCTCCTCCTCTCAAAACAAGACGGCTTAGGCCATGGTTTACACGCGGGCCTGTGAATTGGGAACTTCACACACGATTTAATTGCAAGACGATACTATGTAAAGATTGTCATGTGGTAGAGCCTTACTGTAACCACTTGCTGGCTGCAGTACGAATGGGCCGGTTCGACGGATTAGTACCACACTCCCACAGAATACCGGCGTGAAATAGTAGATTTGCTAGTGTGTCTCGTACGGTGAGTGGCAGATCCGGAGGCCCAACTCCCCTCCCCCTTTTACCCCTCCCCTCCCGCCTTTCAGCCCCCCCCCCCTTTTTAGGCCGGCAACGCACCCGCAGTCCTATTATTGATGTAGGTGTCCATGAGCGGTGATGATCAGTTACCATAAGGGTGACCCACACGGTCGTTTGCCAGCTAAGTATTCGATAAAAAAAGGATCGTGATAAAATTTGAATTTAATTTCACAGATGAATGGAAAAATTTTGAGATGCGAAGTTGGATTTGTAGCCACGATCCTCCGCTTGAGAGGCCATTACGTACCTATCTCAAACCGCTAGAAAGCTTTAGAAGCTTATGTCTGCGATAATCGTAGTGAACTAAACTGATGCGTGTTAGTTAGTCGATAAATAAGTCAATAGTGACGTTCACCAATTTAGAACAAAATTTGGGATGTTGGATCCTCCGAACCGTGCTAAAATTTATTGGTAGTTTAGGGAACTATCTGTGGCAACCACACGTGCCCGTTTGAGACCGTAATTTGTGTTCTTGCCTAACGAGTCGGAGTCGATCTGAATTCTGGAACATGGTTTACACTAAGGCCCTGTTTTAATTTGAGGTGTAACTGATCAGGAACTGAATTATGTATATACATGAAATTTAATTAAAAGTGGATTATATATATATAATAAATCTGTCAGTTACATTTAAAGAATATATCGGACACGTAGGTATTTTTTCTTTTGACAATTAAAAAAAATATGGATATAATAGCCGGTTAAAGTTCAGTAACGTGTGACGTCGCACCTATGAAAAAAATACGTATACTTTTTACTAATAAGGAGTGATCTATAGATAAACAATTATGCAACAAAATAAGAAGTGACGTCACGGGCCTCCACTTTGACATTGACGTGCCGTCCAATATTGTTTGATAATCTAACGGACAGACTAAAAAATAATACCTTTTTTACTACTACCTAATTATTGCGTTGTTTTGATTCAACTAGACTTAAGCCGAGTTTAGACTTGCAAGAAAAATTGACCACTACAAACTCGCACCACTACAAATTACGCAATGTAATGCAACTTGCACGATTTTTCTTGCAAGTCTAAACTCGGCTTTACGCCATTTTACTTTACCTTTACAAGCTTTACTGTTAAAACGATAACTGATCTGATTTGAATAGAAATACTTAGTTAAATAATAAATTACTTACAAAATCTTATTTTTTATCAACGCAGAGCAGCCTCGCCTAAAAATAGCCGGGTCCCCGGGGTGCGCACTACATTTATCCACCGCCACTGCGGCAGACGGCTCAAGTTCCTGACATTTAACTATATTTGCAGTGCATTTCTACTTACGTAAGTTAGAGCCATCTTCAGCGAATATTGGATACAATTTCGGTACTAAGTTGAAGTGAAACGCAAATATGGCGCTGTATGTGGGAAGTAATCGGTTCAAGTTTGACGCAACGGATTTAGTCGGGTTACTACTGGAGATGAGAAACTAATGTAATTAAACTAATCTTTAGTACAATAACAATGAAGATTACGTGATACCTATTACCTATAGTATCTTTGATATGCTTACCTAAGTGATAGGGCTTAGTTATTATATTATAAAAAATATACTATATCTTAATGAGACGTGTGAAAAATGCTTTTGCTGAGGTAACTTGAGATCAGTTAAAAACCCTAAAAGCGTGATAGATACTCGAATAAAATTTTGTTCCTGTAGAGTTTTAACTGTTGTCAAGTTTCTCCGATCCAAACTCAACTAAAAATATTTTGTTTCAAACACAAACAGTCCCTTTTCCGGCCGTGAAACTAAAAACAAAGAACAACTCGCCGGACCATAGTGAACTCTAAATGGTAAATAAGTGCCGCAAAGGTAAACGCGGGTAACGGGTCAACAGAACACGTCACAAGCAAGGCCGCCGTGGCATAGATTTTATAGCATATGTTACATTCGTTACTGTTAACTTTGAGTAAAATCGTTAATCGTCAAAAAACCCGGCGGATTTAGCGCAGCGCGACGGTGACGGAAAAAATGGCCAGCGCTCTTTTGGCAGGAAAGCCCATAGTGGCCCATTTGGTCGACATTGATACCACGAAGGCAAAGTCGAGCCTCGATCCAATTGCTGTTCGTAAGAAAAATATGACGAGTTATTTACATTTATTGGCGTTACTCAGTCGTTTCAAAGATGGTTCTGAACATGTGGTCGTCATGGTGATTCGAATTAACATATTTGCCGCCTGATACACGCGGTAGACGTAGACATGCAAAAACTTGAAAATTGGCCCTCTCTCTTGCATGTACTCGTTTGTAGTAGAGTATTATATGTCCCTATGATACACGTTGTCGTTCCAAATTAGAAAAATTACTGACATTCATATCAGTTCTGTACGCAGCTACATACATACGAGAAAGGAATATCTTAAAGTTTTTTATTTATACCACATAGCTACATTGTTTTAGCGGAGAAGCAATGTAGATTCATGTAGTTCGTATGAAGTACGATAATTTACCTTCCTTCGCTTATTTATAAGTTTGTTTAATGAATGCGTCAAAACAATCACTATTAATAGTGAGATACTGAGAACCAAATCAGTTGAAGAAATAATAATAAGAATAAATTTATTTATAAACCATCATTGCAAATATGTAGGTGTACATTCGTATTGTGAGATATCCGGCGGACCTCGAACTAGGCAGGAGCCCCGCCTGGCATTCTTCCTTCCTTTTTTAGGGTTCCGTAGCTAAAATGGTAAAAACGGAACCCTTATAGTTTCTCCATGTCTGTCTGTCTGTCTGTCCGTCCGTGGCTTTGCTCGGGGACTATCAATGCTAGAAAGCTGTAATTTTGCATGAATATATATGTAAACTATGCCGACAAAATAGCAAAATAAAAAATAATTTTTTTTGGAGTACCTTCCATAGAAGTAAGTGGGGGTGTTTTTTTTCTCATCCAACCTTGTAGTGTGGGGTGTCATTGGATAGATCTTTTAAAACCATTGGGGTTGCTAAAACGATTTTTGGATTCTGTGATTCGTTTGCAAAATATTCAGCTTTGAAGCTTTTCATTAAAATCGAGCGCCCCCCCCCCCCTCTGAAATCTAAACTGGTGGGTAAAAAGATTTGAAAAAATTCAGGATGGTAAGTATATCAAACTTACAAGGAAAACTATAACGGTTGTTTTCTTGAGAATTATTAGTAGTTTAAGAGTTAATAGCAGCCTAACCTAAGGTATAAAATATACCTAAACTTGGAATATTCCGTACAAAATACGAAATCCTTAGAAAAATATTACTTAATTTTTCGTAATGGCTACGGAACCCTATTTCAGGCGTGTCCGACACGCTCTTGGCCGGTTTTTTTTCTTTAAAGGGGAATCCGCCTTTAGACAATTTTGTCCTTTTAGTTTTCCTGTGAGGTAACTTTCGTTGATAAACTTTTAGGTACATATTTTTACTTCTAATATTGAACTGTTCATGTATATGCCGAAGTTCTATCTCTCACTATCCGGAGCAACATTATCGATTGGTGCTAGACCAAATACAAACACCCACGCCGAGCCACTATTTCCGCAAACTTAATTATGTGGAAGCATACCGATGTATCCGGAACTAAAAACCGCTTAAATTCTTATTAATAGGTACAATGTTGTATACTCGTAAGTTTCCGGGCAAAATTATTTTTACATTTGGTCATGTTCTCGCTGCGTACATTTGCTTTTTTGACCGACTTCGACGATAATGCTCTTAGAATACTGCTATTGTATACAAAATCATGTAGGTTAGGTACCCGGAATTAGTTACTTAGGCACGTGCATTGCAAAATATGTTGCCACCAAACTTTTACTCAGTCTCAGTACTTAGCAACAAATCTTTTTACTCTTTGGGAATTTTGACAGCAATTGGTTATTTCTTGCTTACTTTTTCTTTACCCGAGTTTAACATCTACATTGTAACACTAGTTCTTATAACAAGTATTAGGTACAAAATTATTCAGTCTTAAAAACTTACAGTCAGTCAGTCAGTATCAAGAATAGTCAGTGCAGCTAGTTTAGAATATTTGGCTCAAAACGAATCAAACCATAATCTTAAACAAATGCAAATCGAGTTAAAGCACTAGAAGTCGTAAGCGTCATGGCAGACCAAACTCTATGCATCAAATTTTTGGGCATTGTTAAGTTGTGTGGGATAAGTGCCTAATCTGAGTGACGCAAGCAAGCATGTGCCAGTGCCAGTGAAAGTGGCGGTCAGATCACGTCCTTGGCACGTTACGAGAGATCCGGTTCTGGATGTGGACAATCGAATGTAGTTTAGTTCGGATTACGGTAGCATGCTTGCCGTGCGGACGCATATTGTTTCTCTTTTAACAACTCTGGCTTATGTAGCTAGTTCATTTTGCAATAGTAATATAACAACAGAGGCCAGTAAGTAAGTCAGAGCCACAGGTGAAGCCAAAGAGGATATTTCAGTGCAAGGCCAGAATGGCACTGACAATCAAAGCTTTTGTATAAAGTTTTTCCTAATTGGACATCGTGGGCAAATGTTGTTGTTCAGTCTTTTTTTTAATCTATTCCAATTTGAAATACGACTTATTCCAAATATGTTGTCAGCCAGTCTGCGCGTGGGATGGTTTTCGTCAATAATAGTACATTACTGCAGAGTCCGCGAAATACGGGATTGCTGGCCGAGTAGTTATAGATGGCCGATGGAGTGTCAACGAGGCCATCTAGAGATACGAGGCCGACAATCCCTGCTCGCGGACGAGGCTTGTACTTATAGTGCTTTTCTCAAATAGATCCAAGGAAATAGTACCATGTCACTTTATGATGACCTCATATCGGACAGAATAACACTTATTTAAATAAAAAAACACTCGTTTTAGATATAAACCGTATAAGTTTTTTTTCTATTCCCGCCAAAACACTTTTTTTAATTGGCAGTATGCCATACATAGTCTATAGAAGAAATAAAACCCACTGAAACAAAAGACAATCTCTTTGCTGGCCTTGGCCGGCAATGTTCTATGAAATTCCATTACTATCCTCTAATTTGAGTTCTATACAATGACGTACTTGGCGTTCTTGATCACGAAGATAAGGACGACATTTCCTTGGATGTTTGAGAAAAGGAAATTATTGGTCCAAAATATTTTGACGGATTACTTCTTTGACAAAGCTCTAATTATGATTAGTTTTTGGAGTCTTTTTGTATTTTTTATTTCAACTCCAAATTTGTTACTTTTACGGGTATCCCGTGAAACCATATCGAAAATACAAACTGAGACATGGATGCACAGAAAAACCAGAAAAAGAGACCAGCACTGGGAATTCCCATGTCTCAGTTTGTGTTTTTGAAAAGCTCTAATGTTAGTAGTTACCAACTATTGAGGTTTTTAAATCGTGTTAAATAAACATAAGACCTTTTCATTATCTTTTAGAGCAAGAACAGCATTAATAAATAGGTCTTTCTTTTTAGCGTTGCGGCTAGCCGTAACAGTATGCTGAGTGCACTTTATACTATTCGATGTTATTATTATTATTATTTTCTCTCCATCTAATTTATTTTTATGTGTATCGAATATGTGTAAATAAATGTTTCTCTCTCTCTTTCTCTCTCAAATGGTCTTAACATCACAATTAGTCCTACATTTACTTTATGAAAGTTATCATAACAAAAGATGCTGTATGGAGACGTGGTATAAAAGTAGCTAATTCAGCGGTTTCAAAAGTTATAGCAATTTGGGGGATTTACAAAATAGCTAGAATTTAAGAGCAGTGTCTCGAAGAATTGTCTCATATCTAACTAGCGAGGCGGTCACGCTTGTCGCTCACGACATTGTACTGTTTCCCACCACACACTTGCACTTTCGACGCCACGCCACTACACTTCCTGACTGACAACAGTATCATTACGATACACTACCGTGCATCCGCTAAGTAATGCCCTGGTAATGCACTCATCATAACTATCGGGCAATTTATGAAACGTTGCATTCATCTGCATTAATGGTAAACCACTAACAGCCGAATAACAATTGCTGTTTGAATTACAAGGTATTAAGTCAAGTATGACAATTATTACTAGAAAATTCTGTTGCCAGCAGTTACATTGTCAACCGCAAAGTATAGTGTTATGGCGCCAACATTACACATTATAAATTTAATTCATGTTAAACATCATTTTATTTTCGCCTAAGTACTTGATAGGTGACGTGATGAGCACAAGCCTATCACAGAATTATACGCTCCCACGTGAGCCAAATGAGCACAAGCCTATTCACAATTTATACTTTTGCTCCCACGTGAGCCAAATACATACGAATTATCAACTGTTATCTTGAAATGCTTCACAGATATTTAATGTGTTCCTAAGAAGATGAACAATTCTGTGCTCAAAATGATCTAAACTCTCATTACAGCCAGAGTTATGTGTAGATCATTTTGAGCACCATAAACGCTCATTCGCTTCTGCTACTGACTGTACATTTAAAAATGCACGGTGACGCAAGCCTAGATTCACCTGGACCCACAAGACTGCTTGAGAGAGCACATAAATATTAAGACAAACAACTGAGGAACCAAGACTTCAAAGAGTATGTTTGGCTTTCTTAATCTATTGTTTTAATAAATTTAATGTTGCTTGAAACTTGCGAATTCAAAATGTAAAATAGGAGTAGCACAAGATAGCTTTAATTCAGAGAGCGCAGGTACCTTTGATAATGTTTACATTCGTTTTGAACGGAAGCACTGCGATAAAACGAGATCGGGCACTTTGTCTTTTAAGTCATTTTGCTTTCACTTTGATACTGGTCTCAGTTATAAGCAGACATTAGATATGCGTAGAAAGCTCGTCCCGGTACTTGCAATTAGAAAATATCCAGGAAATAGAGGTTTCACGAACTTACCAAAGAGCACTGCAGGGCTACTACGAAACTCGAAACTCGAAGTTTGTGTCGTGCGGTCCCTCTCGCTCTCGTATTAAATAGTGTCAGTGTCAGAGAGACCGCACGACACGAACTTCGAGTTTCGAGTTTCGTAGTAGCCCTGTTGATAAGTTGCAATAAAATCAAACAATTAATTAGTACAAGTACGGATGTCCATTCGAAATTAGTTGTAATATGCAGCTGTTTAATTAAGTATATTTCCAGGAGCAAGTATATTACAAGAAGGATTACTATAGAAAGATTGAATATTAGTAAAATTTCAATAACTCGCTTAATCCATAAAGTTCTCAAGCGACAAGGAGATATACTTTTCACTCCTTATTTATTTTATTTTTCCTGACAATTTTAAAAACTATGACATTATTGTCATATCAGTAATGGGTGTGGGTGTAACGACAGACATTAATTTCACGAGCGTACAGACTTCTAAAGGTTACTTCTTTATAATTAATGTTCCATTAAATATGATTATGGTTCTATAAATTTCACGATATAGATATAATCGGATCTGAAAAGATAAAGGAAGACGTGAGTTTTCTTGGAGTAATTTTCTACAAAATAATAAAAATTATCATATCTCTTAGTTAAATCGACAATAAACATAACCAAAATGGACTGATCTTCGGCACCGGAGGCATTGGTAATAATAAATTCAACGCCCTAGTTTAGTCATATTGAAAGGCAGCAATTACGTGGTTAATTTTAATTATACTTTCACACTACAATGGCGTGTTATAATTTTTTTCGGTGTGATCACAGGAGGTCAAGCACTTCAGTAATATATCACGGGTCGTAAAGATGCACTTAGAGTCTTTAGAGAGGAACCGTCGAGTAAAACGGGTGTTGAAGACGGTTTAAGCTTATTTGGCTAAGTACCATCATCAGACAAATTTGAAACAACCATACCATAACCAATAGCACAAATTCGCTATGTAAATGCGAAACGATTTAGAGAAGTGGCTAAATTTCCAGTGCGTAGATAATAACCCCATAAACGTGGTCACATTTTGAAACAACGATGCGTGTGAATTGAAAACTTCAAGTTGTACCTAGTAACCGGACAAATCGACTGTACACAATGTTCTTGGTGGTAAGAGTAAGAAGCACGTACCTAGGTGTACGTAGTTTCCACGTTTCTTTATGCATTGCCATGAAATAAGTAACAAAAATGCTAAAACCAACATGCGTAGTCATGACTGTAATTGCACATACGCACACATATAATATTCATCAATGAAAATAAATTCCCTATGTCCGATAATCTTACACAATGCTGTTAACTTACGATATCTATGACGCCATAAAAATGCAAACCCGAGATCAATAGTCATTTACATACTATATGTGGATTATATTAATATATAAAATGTAGTACTGTGTCAAGGTTGACTCATCGCAGATGATTCTGATAAAACAGTAAATAAAATTGTCAAGATTGATGAAGAATTGATTAGTGTTAACTGGGTAAATGTGATGCCGTCTCCGTCTATTCGAGCAAAACAAATAGAGACGGCCCCTAAATGTCATATTTAAATATCTGCTTCGATGATGTTTAATTCCCGTGACCTTTACCTGAACGCTTCGAGACATCGCAAGGTGAAATTAAATTAGATTTAAAAAAAAATGTCAATGCAAAGTTTCTATCATAGCCATGCTACGAACAAATAATAAGTCTAGCGATGTATACATTTGATCACCATCACATTGTGCAGGCTTTATACTCTATGGTGTTCAATCAACCATTAATGGTACCTTAGAAGTTTTGTTTTTCGAAAATATATGAAACATAAATTAGGTACTTATTTGTTTATTAATTATGTGAGCAGTGCGTAATCAGATAGCTAGTTTGAAATAGTGTGATGTTAATAACCTTTGATAATAATGTCTTTAATTTTAAATTGCCAGTGTGATACTCTCAGAATATTAGATTTTAACACAGCAAAATAAAATACGCTATGCTATGTGCTACCGAAAAACTGTCGAAAACATTCCTGAGAACGACGCATCATTAGGCGGAACGTAATGAAACCCAGTACAAATGTGGCATTCAGTAGACAAATGAGATGAATAAATTGCTGAGAAGTATCCATTTGCGACATAAACTCCTTTAACCCTTTTATGTAAGATTAAAACCATAAAAAAAAGCATCTTTTAAAACTAGTCTGTGATTCTGATTCTATATTCCTAGAAAGGATGGAGAAAAGAAGTTTAGTGCCGGGCGCAGTAATTATTTTCAGTCATTTGCTATCAAGATTTCCTAACCAAACCTTATAACCCTAACCTAACCTTATAATAAATCTCTTGTGCGAGCATTTTCAACGCTTACTCCTTAATCCATCGATGCTGTGTTTTACGCATGCCGTTACTCCGTTACCGACGTCGTCGACAAGGATTTAAAAAATTCAGCACCGACCTCATAGCATAAAGCTACTTAATTATACAGGCACCCCAAGTGGTTCATAAATTCAAGGAAGGGAACTGCTGAGCTCACGCACATTTCACGACTAAACGTGAAATGAATAAGCTAGCGGGTTCTTCATTTTTGATGAAGCTGTACTATCGAGGTTTATTAACGTTGGGTCATTCAGGTTGGAATTTAAGAAAAGAAATAAAATAAATCGCTTGCTTGATGTTTACTCGAAAGGTGTGCGTGACCCTTACACGACAGTAGAACAACATAAGAAACTATCATTCAAAGGTGCTCCTCAAGTTATATTTTGTTTTCCTACTAAATTCTAGGTATAAAATCCAAGTAAGGATCTCAAATGAAGCAATTATCGAAATGTAGTATGAATTATATGTTATATGATGCCCAGACCTTTACTTTTGAACCGTACTAGGCCCGCAAATGAACAAGTTATTTGACATATTTCAACCTGTAACAAGTTTTTAACAAAAAAAACCTGTTTTTCTTATCCGTGATGTTACAGATAGTTCAGTTTCCATTATTTTTCACAACTTAAACGCTGTTCCATTGTTACAGGAAGAAAACATAGCCTTACGGCTGATTAAACAAACGAACATAGAAGAACCAGAGAGCAGTCCGTCAGTAGATGAGCCATACACCAGCACGGGGCGGTATTTTGACGAGGGGGGTTACGTGGGGGGAGGGCAGAGAGACTCGGACCCTTATGTAAGGAACCGGTTCAACCAAGCTGCGTCTGATGCCCTTCCTAGCAATAGAGCTGTTCCTGACACAAGGAATGCCATGTAAGTTCATTCAGGAATTAAAGAGGCGTAACCTACGCCAGTCTAGAAGTATCACCATAAACAAAGGTTATACGAGTGTAAAATGTTAACGTTTAATATTTTCTTTTCAAATTTTCAACATAGTGTAGACTTTTCAGAAAGCCAATCCTTTCGTAGAAAGCTTGGCTTGCGACCAAGTACATATCAAAGTGATTTCGCAGTGCTACTCGAAAGCGCAAGGACTTTGCATTGGCTCAATTTTCACCAGGCATCTTTCCGTCTTTTAAGTTAACGGGGTCGTGACATAGAAAAGTCCACCAAACCAACCCTATTAGTGAGATAAGAACATATTACATGCACACGTCATTCCGTCGACCGTAAAATTTACGACTTTCTGTGATTGGTGCGGGTTTTAGCTAATAGGAAAATTCCCATGTTATTGTTGATATATAAATGCTTAGAACTACTGTAGTAATTATTCGTTTATTTTGACCTTGTGTCTCTACTGCCTACCAACCGTGCACTAAAGCGACGTCAGCGCAACATGTATATAATTATGTTAGCATGTAGAATCCACCCTCCTCTTCTTCTACACTAAACAATTTATGTTACACAGGCCGAACTATTACAAATATCATACAAAATGTTAACGCGTTTCGAAGCCTTTACGATTTAATTCTCAAAGCTGCACCGTAGACAAACACCTAAGCACACTTCATTTGCCAAACAAAACGAATGTTGTGCTAACCAAACCTAAAGGTGACCCTAAACTGCCCATATTATTTTTCTCAATATTATCCTATTATTTTTAATTTTATATAAGCATATGATTAGCTTCATTAAGTATCCTCATAGTTACAATATTATTCAATACTTTACTCCAAACACACACATTTTATTTCTGATCTTGCTTTACCGCACAACCTTAACTCTCAACTCTGAAATTGCCAATACAGTAGACTTATTGACTTATTTTATCTACATGGCAACAGTGTTGGTAAACCTAGTTTTTCATTGTTGGACTGCAGCCAAGCTTCCTGACTGGGGTCAGTGCATATACAAACCTATACATTATAGATTATAGTGTCCAACCTCAACGCGACCACAGATTGCACAGTACGACCTCTGACCGCTGCCAGCTGCCTCCAGTCAAATATCAGTTATTTACGGTTGTATTGTCTATGCATAGTTCTCTGGATGTCTGTGGTCAAATTAATAAGGGCCTTTGCCCTAAGATGAAATAAGTAATTAAACCCATCGCTTATCAAAGTTGCACCTATGGATGAAAACCAAGTCCCCAAAACCTATTTGCACCTTGACATAGTCACGCACGATTCATCGATGTAGATTATTCCTGCGGAGATGATGACAAATTGACAATAATTAGCCCTATGTTTTAGTTCGAGTAATTCTAATTACTGTTCAGTAATTGTTCAAAAGCATCACTACTTTAGTGTTTAATAATTTTAAATAACATTTTATTCAAATATTTTTGCTAATCCACACGGACATATTTGTATGCAATTGACACTTTCAAAGTCAAAGTCAAAATATCTTTATTCAATTTAGGCTACAACAAGCACTTATGAATGTCAAAAAAAATCTACCACCGGTTCGGAAAAACCTCTGCTGAGAAGAATCCGGCAAGAAACTCAACGAGCTACAATTTGACAGCTACAATTTGTTTATCATAGACAACTTAGGTAATATGATATTTTAATTAAGTAAAGAGTGCCAGAAATATCACAACAATTAAGTATCACAGATTTATATGTTACTTTAATGTTCCCATTACGAGACGTAGGCACGTTGATGATGCTTTACTGCCCATCGTGCTGCCGCAAACCATATTAAGGTGTTGATGTCCAATTTACGAAATGCTTGGCGGTTTAACGTGCCCAGACATTATTAATGTTGAGCAAAACTGCTGCCTCATAGAAGCCGTCGGTGAATATTTATTTTATATTTTTATAAATTTAACCGAACTGTGAGCTAATATTTAGTATGGTTTTAGTGATTTAGTTTTTGTCTATGAGTAGCCTTAGCTTAGTTTATGACCTAAAGTGAAATGTTAGATATTCAATTTTACTTGATTCTTCTTACTGAGTTATGACGTCAGTAGAAAACTTAAAGTAAGAAAAATGTAATTAGTTTAGAAAAGTAAATTCTTTAAGACACGTTAATAAAAAAAAACATTAAAACTGTACCACAAACCAAAACATGCAATTAATTTATATTTGAAGCCTAAAACGAACAAATAACAATCCTATGATTTGTACCCGATCGATAACCTGTTACCCTTTAGAATTAATAACTGTTATATAATTCGCTATTTCTTGATTCTGACAGAAAAAGTTTTTTGGCATCAGAACTACGCATAATATGTGCCAAGTTTCAAATTGATATGATAAAAAAATTTCTCCTAATATTCGATTACATTTTTTATTTAATTTGTTACAAGTGAAGCTAAAATTGCCTGTTAAAAAATACGATTGATATATCTAGTAAAACATATCTACTCAAATTTAACGTTAATCAAGAACGCAATCTTATTTTAGGGATTCTCATGAGAATTTAGCAAAATCCCGTGATTGCAATTCAACGATCGAATCTGCTGGTTCCCGCAAGCGAAACCACGGGTAAAGTGTAGTTCATTCATCCATATCTAAATGTGTGTGGCTGCCGGTGGCCGTCACATTTCATAATGATCACTTTGGCGGTCATGTTTCTTTACTTAAGTATAGTTTACATGCTTTAGGGGTTAGCTAATTTTATAATTTATGGTTTTTCCTTCAATTAATTTAGACATTTTTAAAGCCGTTAATGTGTCACACTGAAATATTCTATTAATATTATTCTTGTTGAGAAAAAGAAGCACAAGGTCCGTGTCAAAGATCATCCAAGTGTTTTGAAATGGAGGTAATGAAGAACCTACATGTGTAGCAATGTTGTTAATGTTTTTGTGCAGCAATTAACCAATGTGTATTTGCATAAAGTTGCAGTAATTGAATAAAAGATGGTACATAAATGGTTTGGAACTGAAGCAACGTGGAATTATCCAGACTTCTTGTATTGCAACACCTAAACAATAAACATCGTTTTATATAGTTTCCGCGTAATAGTAAAACGAATTGGGACGAGTCAAGATAACAGGTAGGTTTTGAAAGTATTTTAAAATACTTCCTATTTAGCTTTGGTTTTAATTGTTAACCATTCTTTATCCAAGAAATCCGACAAGTTATGACTAAGAAAGTACATAAATGTATGGTGCATTGGATGGATGGACTTCGACTCTGAAGGGCTACTCCGAAATACAAAGTTCGTATCGTGATATCCCTCTCCTTCTCCTATTTAATACTTTAATACTATAAGCATGAGTGGGATGGCATGATTCGGAATTTGAATTTTTACTTGGATTTTACTTGGATGCAAAAAGCCACGAAGCCAATGAACTTACTTTGTAGTATTCATTGAATGTAGGGTTCATGTAGAAGGATTTTTTTACATCTTTATAATTACCTACCTTATTTACTTACTAATCTAATAATGTATTATAAACTTATCAATTTTAATTTCACAATACAAATCTATCCATTTATATTCATACTTATAATCTATATGTATAATTCAAACTAATTACTTACTGCAAACTAATTTTGCAAGGCCGTTTTGAACCCCAAATTTAATGATCCGACTGTTTCGAACTTTCGTAGGTACCTACAAAATGTCGTCAGCCGATCGTAAAGCCGCCAGATCATGAAGCGCCGCAATTTCGTAGACTAATATGTGACATATATTATACTAGCTTTTGCCCGCGACTTCATCCGCGTGGAATAGTAACTTTGGAAAGTATTTAAGTTATTTAGGGTACCTATTCTGCCAATAATAGAACAAACTTCTACGGTTTACTGAAAAATAACCTATTTTAATACTTTGCTTTAATCAAAACATTTTTTTTTGTTTTTCCGTTCTTTGGTAAAACATAAATATTTTGTGGGTAGCCACATTTTAGCAAAACGACGTGTATTCTACCCTGCCAACACAAAAGGACTAATTCTTCATAGTGAACTCTGACATCTTACGTCCTTTATTGTAAGTTAGGGAGGGTAGTATTATAATTAAGACGGCATTCTTACTAAGCATAGCTACACATATTTCCGATAAATATACTTATAGTAAACTTGTTTGGACGAACTTTCATCCCCATATTTTCAAGTATGAAAAATGACGAAATGTGAAAAGAGCCAGAACAAATGCTTTTTAGGGTTCCGTACCTACCTCAAAAGGAACTTTGCTGTTCGTCCGTCCGTCTGTCTGTCAAGACCCTTTATCCCGTAAACGCGCGGAGTATGTGTCGAGTTGAAATTAAAAACCTAAACTCAGGTCAATAGTCCCGGAAGCTGTGAGAAAATTGAACTTCTAAGTTAACGCAATCAAATGCTACAGTCATTAAAAAGGTGTTTCCATACAAATCGCCTTGACAGAAAAAGTTATAGGGTACTTCCGGCTGTCCAAGAAACTTGGAATTTTGTATAAAAGGAGCTCTATTAGCATTTTTTTTTTTTTTATAGCAAAATAATAAGAAAAATCTGAAAATCATAATTTTTCATGTCTGACTGTCTATGTCAATAAGCCATCTAAAATGACCCCACATTGCGTACATTTTGCTTATGAGCTTAAAATAGGCTCTGCTTGCACTGAATATTCATAAATACCTACGTACGGAACCCTTAATGCGCGAGTCCAAGTCGAATTTAACCGATTTTTTTAGTTCTTATCGAATACCTAAACACAAAGATTCATCGATTTATCTCTGATAATGACAACGTTTCATATAAATTTTCATCCCCTATTTCATCCCCTCGCAGGTAAAATTTTCAAAAACGCTTGAACAAATATATATCTATTTATTTTTTATAAGTGCCCAAATGCCAAGTTTCATAAAGAACCATCGATTTATCTTCGACAATGACGACCTTCATATAAACTTTCATCCCCTATTTCACCCCCACACAGGAAGAATTTTAAAAAACGCGGGAACAAATATCTATTTATCTCTTATCACGTGCCCAAATGCCAAGTTTCATAAAGAACCATCGATTTATCTTCGACAATGACGATCTTTATATAAACTTTCATCCCCTATTTCACCCCCTCGCAGGTAAAATTTTCAAAAACGCTTGAACAAATATATATCTATTTATTTTTTATAAGTGCCCAAATGCAAGTTTCATAAAGAACCATCGATTTATCTTCGACAATGACGACCTTCATATAAACTTTCATCCCCTATTTCACCCCCACACAGGAAGAATTTTAAAAAACGCGTGAACAAATGTCTATTTATCTCTTAATCACGTGCCGAAATGGCAAGTTTAATAAAGATTCATCGATTTATCTTCGATAATGACGACCTTCCATATGAATTTTCATCCCCTATTTCATCCCCTCACAGGTCGAATTTTCAAAAAAGCTCAAACAAATATCGACTTATTTCTTATTAAGTGCCTAAATGCCAAGTTTCATGGTTTTTATCTTCGACAGCGATGAACTTCCACCATATAAACTTTCATCCCCTATTTCAACCCCTTAAAGCGTGTTTTTCGCGATAAAAGATAGCCTATGTTCTTTCCTAAGGTCTATTCTATCTCTGTACCAAATTTCATCCAAATCGGTTCAGCGGTTTTGGCGTGAAAGCGTAACAGACAGACAGACAGACAGAGTTACTTTCGCATTTATAATATTATATAATATAATAATATAATAATATATAATATATATAATAATAATAATAATATATAATAATATTATAAAGTATGGATATAAGTAATTAAGTTTAACTTGTTATTCAAGCTTATTTTATTACCTAATGATAAACATAAAAAATCAAATAATAAAAAAATAACTCTTAGATATCAATTGAAGGGAGTTTTAGGTTATACTCGTACATACGTCAGTAGGAGCTGATTTTTCTTACGCACCTAACCTAACTCTGTTGACAGGTGCCGCTTGAAGAAATACGACGAAGATCTTCCTCAGACTAGCGTCATCATCACGTTCCATAACGAGGCGCGGTCCACACTCCTGCGCACCATCGTCAGGTAAAAAAATACTATTCATTCACATGCACACACACATTAGGTATACTCACAAACTTTTGTAATTGGATCTGTTATTACCAAAAACTTTTTGGTTTTCCTGTAGTTTTTTCTTTTCGCAACTAAATATTCTAGTATACGGAATTATGTGCACAGTTTTTAAAGTAACAAGACCTTCTGCTTATTTAAACTCGTTTAGAATAAGTCTTGAAATTTTCAAGTACACACTATATGTGAACCTCTTTAAAACCTAGCCTATATAGATATTAAAATGTGACGAAGTATTTAAGTCTATTTCAATTATATTGGCAATGGGTTCTTGTCAGTTTCAGGTATTTTAATTTGATTGTTTTGTTACAGTGTTCTAAATAGAAGTCCGGAACATCTAATCAAGGAAATTATTCTGGTCGATGACTTTAGTGACAACCGTGAGTATTACAATATTATACCTAGTGCCATCCACGAAGACGCGTGAATTTGTGTAAATTAGACATTAATGACATTGTAATAAGAACCACGACACGCGTCATCGTGTCTAAAAGTTTATAAAGATATGAAATATATGTATTATAAATATAGGTGTATGAGTTATTATAATATATTGTTCATTTTTTGATTTGAAGTACGAAACCCTAAATTCTAATTCTAATTCGCTTATTTGTCAAACTTAGGTGAAAATAGGTGGATATATGTAAATGACAGGTAATTTTCAGTAACACTATATGGCGCCATAAGGCATACAAATAGCCACACTTTCACATGTACTCGTAGCATGCTTCTTACGAACAATTAACAATTCATAATACATATCTACTTATATACATAATACTATGTCTAATTGAAAAAGGGGACAAATCACATATCCGTGACAATTGACAATCTTGCGCAGCGTGGCCCCACACAATCACGATCGACATTCCTCGGCCTAATTCTACCCATTCTATTAAGCAATCCAATGCAAAACTTACGCTAACTAATTAACAAAGCCATTGTCGACCATAGTGTGTGAAGTATTGTCTCCCTTGTTATAATCGTGAAGGTAAGCTTTTGTTTCCAGCCAACCAACACTAATTAAATTATATGTAAAAATGTTTACTAAAATGTCTGATTACGGTGACCTTAGCTCGTTGGTCACTGAATAAACATCGGGTAAATAAGAAAGCAAGATTCTTAGCTACCGGCCGCTCTAAAAGTAATTAAGTTAAATTTTAACCCCCGACGTGTTATAAGTTTGACCGCTATGTGTGTCTGTCTGTGGCTCCGTAGCTCTTACGAGTGGACATTAGGTTTTCTAGCGATGCTTCTTAGACATGTTAAGCTGTTTTTGAGATAAGTATTGAACTTTGAAGTGACAAAGTCTAGAATTTTCCAATTTTTTGTTGGTTAGGTTAGTATTATTACAGCTTACCTATCTCTGTCTGTTGTTGTTTTTGTTGGATAAAATCTTGCTACTTAGTTCATTTTGACTCACTTCCAGTTGTTGGCAGTGGTCATTAACCCCCGACGCTAAAAGAGGGGTGTTATAAGTTTGACCGCTAATGTGTCCACGATATAAATTTAGGGAATTCCCAGGGGAATTTTGTAAAATCCCGGAATTTCAATTGTAACTACCAGATCGAATAGGTAACGCGTGCGCAGCCGCGGGTAAACTCTAGTGTAGGATAAAGGTTCAATTAGGCTGCGTTTTCACCAGAGATGTGCGAGAATGCGTTGCGAAGAATGTGTTTGTCAATAACCAATAGAAACGCCATTTACCTATCCTCGCTCAGCGCAGCTCTAGTGGAAATAGCTCAGCGGAGCGAGGATAAAAGTAGAAGGTAAATGAAGCGTTTCTATTGGTTCATGACAAACACGTTCCTCGCAAATCTCTGGTGGAAACCCAGCCTTATAATGTAGACAAGGAATAAGCATGAGTCCGTGGAAATTCCTGTGGAGTTCTACAACGGGAGCAAGCTAGTAGAGGTGTGAGTTAGCGTAAAGTTTATCTTTAAAGGGCCCCTGACAAACGAGTCGAATCTCACTGTGGTCCGACATTGAAAAAGGTTGAGAAAGGCTATTAAGGAATGTCCGGCGGCCAGGGTCACGTTGGCTTAAGGCTTAACTGGTCATTTTGCAACAACACTTGTATTATTTGAGACAATGCCTGACTTTAATCTGACAACTAAGTCGTCACATCGCCGTAACGTTTCAATTTTTTGCAACAAAATACTTACCAAGACTTTTGTTTAGGTGTAATTCAATCAAATAAATGCCATTCGAAATCAAATAAATGCCTTTGGCGCCTACAAAAAATAATTAAAAAAGAAAACGTTGAAATTGAAACTACTGGACATTATTTTTAACCCCCGACGCAAAAAGAGAGGTGTTATAAGTTTGACCGCTATGTGTGTCTGTGTGTCTGTATGTCTGTGTGTGTGTGTCTGTCTGTCTGTCTGTGGCACCGTAGCTCTTGAACGGGTGGACCGATTTGAATGCGTTTTATTTATTTATTAGATAGCAGGTTTTCTAGCAATTGTTCTTAGATATGTTTTATCAAAATCGTTTTTGAGATATTGAACTTTGAAGTGACAAAGTTGGAAAACTCCAACTTTTTGTTGGTTAGGTTATTGGCTATAGGAAAATAATTCTGCCAGTAAATGTACTTAGACGTCAAATGAAATTAGAACTGTTCTTCGTTATTTTTTCTAGTGTGAAAATTTGTAAGTTTGTTGGTTTGTTTGTGACTCCATTACAAGCAAACAAATGTACAGATTTGTATGAAATACCTGAATATGCAAATAGGGCACCTTTGAACCCTGAAAATTGCACAATTCTTTTCTTTTCTTGCAAACTGATTTCAACTAACAATCAATTTCTCTTTTCCAGCGGAAGATGGCGCTGCTCTCCGTTCGATCCGCAAGGTGCGCGTGATCCGGAACACGAAGCGCGAAGGGCTCATGCGGTCGCGCGTGCGCGGCGCCGACGCGGCCACTGCGCCGGTTCTGACGTTCCTCGACTCACACGTTGAGTGCAATACGCACTGGCTGGAGCCACTGCTTATGAGAATCAAGGAGGTTAGAATTGCTCTTTATAACCACAAAGCTGCAAATGTTTTAAATATTTAGCATGTTGGAAATATGTGCATCCTGGCTTTGGTTATATACGGGAACACCGGACACAGTGCGGCAGCGCTGGGTGAACCAAATTTCACGCGGGAGGTGCACATTTACTTTCATTTTCAACAGCTTGTTTGCAACAGTAGTCTTCAGGTAATTCAAGAGAAAAACCGTTTAGCAAGAGAGCCATCGGAACTTTCTTCGTTACTGTGACATTTTTGACGTAAATCTTGTAGTTGTAAAGGAACGCTACTATGTAATTTTCGCGTGGGAGGTGCACATTTACTTTCATTTTCAACAGCTTGTTTGCAACAGTAGTCTTCAGGTAATTCAAGAGAAAAACCGTTTAGCACGAGAGCCATCGGAACTTTCTTCGTTACTGTGACATTTTTGACGTAAATCTTGTAGTTGTAAAGGAACGCTACTATGTAATTTTCGGGAATTCCTGTTTAGAATACTTAACTGGCATTTATAATTCAACAGCCAAATGTACCGGTAAAAACTAGTAGCTTGTAATATGTAGCCACTTGGTAGCTTTATCAAAACTTGGGTAAATCCATTACTTCTTAGAAATTTTTTGATTGAAATTGGTTTGGAAGACATTTGTGTGTATGTGTGTTAATTTTCTAGTGTCCCTGAGGCAGCGTTGTACCTCTATAAACTCGCTTGCTCGATTTGTATGTAGGTTGATGTATATTGTCTTAAAACCAGTAGCTGTAGGTAAGATAACACAAAATGAATAATTTAAAGTATTTAAATCATCGCATGTTTAAGAAAATTTACCTACTGAATATAAGATCACGCTAAACAGGATAGATTAAATTTAAAAAACAATACAATACAATGACTCTTTATTGTACACCACAAATAGTAGCACCACAGGTACACAGAGAGAACATAATAAGGTAAGCAATAGGCGTTCTTATCATTTAACTTTTCTCTTATCTACAAACCAAGAGTTTAGCGAACTTTTTAAAGATTTAAAGATTTTTATTGAACATAATAACGTGGTTATTTAAAAACAGAAAGTTCGTAAGCAGCTGCATTAGAATAAGCTGAGTCGCAGCTGTTTACGCCCACCTCAATACATAGAAATCATGTTCCACAGTGTTACATAATAGTATAAATAGAAAAAGTTAAACTCAAATTAGGTACCTACTTAAATTACCTTGAAAAGAGAGGTACATTTCCAATAGTACCCCTAGCATAAACAGAGCATGTAAGTAAACAAACAGTTTTTAATATTATAGGTAAACTTGTTTCCATTACTCAAACAATCTAGAAATGTGCAAAATTTAACCGATTAGCTACCATCAACAAGTGTCTCTGTGTCATTATAAGTAAGACCTTGTAAGTAATTCGTCAACTTAGTTTTGCATTGCCAGTAGGATAGTCCATAGATATTTATTGATTTGTTTAGTTTATTATACAATTTAGCTGAAAGATACAAATAATGCCGCTTAACTAAAACAATACGCGCACGTCCAGTAGTGCAAACATGGCCAGCCCGTCGTTTAGTAGTATTTCCATTAAAAGGTAAATCGAGATGCTTACGTAAAATGGGTTTAAGGACAAAAAGCTGTCTAACAGTCAAAACCTTAGCAATTGTATATAGTTCTGCCGTAGGGAATCTGATCGGTTTACAAAGCATAACCTTAAGCACAGCCCTTTGAGCTCTTTCTAGCCGAAGCATTCTAGTTTTCCCCAATCCACCCCATGCCGTTAGACAGTAAGTCAGTACTGACTGTGCCAGTGAGAAGTAGACTAGCTTCAGGATCTGTGTATCAGCAATGGATCTAAGGGACCTGAAGACGTAAATTAATTTTCTCACTCGACCAACAGCCGCATCAACTTGGTTATTCCAAGTCATTAGCGAGTCTATAAAGACCCCCAGGTATCTTACACTACAAATTTGAATGAGTTCAGTGCAGTGGCAGGAGATGTCGCTAGGGTTGCAATTGTGAGCTCGAATAGTCATCGTAGAAGGCGGTAATGACGATGCTTTAGGTGCAAACGCTATGAAGTTAGTTAACTTGCTTTATTTCGAGCTTATTTCCAGATAAACAGTCTTTTACTTGCGTTTATTAATGACTGCCTGAAAGCTCTGTCTGGCATTTGCAGCGGCCATAAAAATGTGTTGCTCTTTTTCCAACTTCACGAGTAGGTATATTAACTTAACAAGCTTTGTTGTTTTTCTTATAAAAGTCAAACGTTGCACTACATGTTATAGTTAGTATAATGACAATACAACAACAAAGTTTTATTTGATACGTCTTGTAGTAAACGTAACAAGTAAACGCAATACCTAAAGAACTCTTAATTGGGCCAATCAACTTTTTTACCCACACTAATCTGTTCACGACATTTTTCAAACAATTGCAAATTATTGTAAGTAAACATGTTTTTTCTGTAATTTAATAGATGGTGTACATGAATACATGCCATCCTACGTAAGTTCAACCTATTAAACCGTGAAATATCTTGTTGGAAGTACGATTTTTTGGTAACGCCAGAGACAATTTTGGTAACGCAGGAGACGCCCAAAATGTGGGTAAAATAGTTGATTGGCCCAATTATCTCTATTAATATAATGGTGCCGTTTTTTTATATATAACTCACAACTGAATAGTGGTTCAATCGATTCTAATGTTAATTTTAATTTTTAGGTGTTTAAGATTTTGATCTTCAAAATGGATGTTTAAATTAAATAACAATATCCTAACGAAGTGTAAGAAAAAACCGCATTCAAATCGGTCCACCCGTTTAAGAGCTACGGTGCCACAGACAGACACACAGACAAACAGACACCATAGCGGCAAACTTATAACACCCCTCTTTTTGCGTCGGGGGTTAAAAAAGGGGCGAGAATGGTGCACGCTGGGAGCGGTGACCTTGTCCGATTGTATAGAGAACGCCACTGGGAGCTATTTCCGCTTTAAATGCCTACATCCTTTACATTTTCCATCCCTAAAAGGATTACATCTCAGTCTGAGCAAGACAAAATTATAATGTAGCTATGAGATGATACCGTGAATACCGTGATACAGCTATGAGGTACATTACTTAGCAAAGTTCGAAACAATTTCGTAACAAAAATTCCACGGGAATATGAAATTCCAGTTTCCCTTCACTTGTTTTATAAAATGCGTTTATTGTCACAGGATGTTAAATTAAAATGTCAAAATGTTAAATGTCAAAATCAGACGTGGTTTAAAAATTAAGAACATACAGATGTTACGCTAGCACACGATGTTACGCTGTTGTGCTAGGCGTTAAAAGGTTACGGGAAGATAACTGCACAGGCATTCTATTCGTTGATAAATGTCAGCTAGACCATTATAGCCGATTTAGAGCGCATCCTTAGTTTTAAATTAATAAAAGATCCGTATCCAGTCAATAACTATACGTTTTTTTGTGTTTTTACAGACTTAAGTAGATTAAGGTACCAATCACCAATGAAATGCAATCCATCATCATTGAAAGAAATAACAACCCATTCTGAGCAGTTAACTTCGCTCGCATACTATTATAAGTAAATCTAAATACGTAGACTTCGTGATATAATAGTGTTCGTGAATTTGACCCACGAAACAAGCAACTTTCTGAGCATGTGCATTGTAGAAAAAGTTATCAACTATTATTATTAACGTTCATAATTCTACTAACCTCCTGGGTCCCCAAACCTACTCACTTGAGGACATAAAAAAATTTAACTTTACCTGATTTATGGTCAGTTCAAATTGTGACAGCAGAAATTTTACGTCGGGTCTCAGGAGGTATATATATATGCATACCTGCGCATTAAAAAATGCAGACACTACGAATACACTTATATTATTGATACGAAAGGAAAGATGTTGCAAACCAGAACAATAGATGTGTAAAGCATTCAAGCATTGTTCGACTAACTATATTTTAATTCTAGTGAGAAATTTAATTATTATGTACAGAAAACAATAGGATTATTATAAAACACTCTAAGGGCCTGTTTCACCGCACTCTTATAAGTTTCTATTATTTTATGTGACTATGTGAATATGTGATGCCATCTCTGTTTAATCGAATAAAATAATCGGAAATCATCATAGATATCTGTCGCATAAGATGTCGCATAATATTAAATACAGAAAGTAATCGAACTGTTGAAACGGGGGATAAAAATGTTACATTTTATAAACGAATCAAACACTCAATTATTCGAAAATTTTCAAAGAAAAACGTACTATGGCCTGCCATTTTATGTAATTGACACCATCACAAGGGAAGATAAATGTTATACCGTATATTAATTATTTACTATTCTAATTTTATAATAATATGTCACTAGCCGTTACCCGCGACTCCGTCCACGTAGAATTCGGCTATCGCTATCCCGCGGAAACTATGCAATTTTCCGGGATAAAAACTATCATTTGTTCTTCCCCGGGACTTACACTATCTGTATACTAAATTTCATCTAAATCGGTTCAGCTGTTTAGACGTGATGAAGTAACAAACAAACAAACCAACAGATTTACAAAATTTCGCATTTATAAGTGGGATAAAAATATAGTCATGGTTCTTATACCTAACCGTACATACGTTTACCGTAATTGTCTTACGTCGTAATGATTATAATCCATAATATTACATTACCTAATGCTCCAAATCCCTAATATGTTTTGTACTATTATAGTAAAACATAAAACTTACGAGTCATAATATAAAAAACCATAATATTAAATGCCATAATAGAGCAGGCGTCGGCAAACCGCAGCTTGCGAGCGAGAAAAGTAGGTTAAGTTAGATCTCCGTTCCCTACAGAAACGAACCGCTGCCAAAAAAGTAGGTTAGGTTAGGTTAGAGCTGCGACTCCTACAGAAACAAACTGGGTCTTCTTCGTAATCCATAACAATTATTAATTTATGACCATTATTTTGCGATTTTGAATATGTATAGTACAGTTATACAGTTATGTGCAACAAAAACGACTCTTTTTGTATAGAATTCTACTAATTTTACTAATATTAGTACATAAATGATTATGGTAACCAGTATTAAGATATGAGACTATAAGGACAAATGATCATTAGTAGGTAGGTAATTAAGAAAATAATGCAATTAAGCATTAGCATATTCCCTATTAGGATTAACAATATGGCATTTACATTAGGATGATCGTTATTATGGCAAAAGATCATTATGATCAAAGTTACTATGGAATTTACAATTAGGAGAAAAGATATTATGGATTCCGATATAGTTCCATTATATTGTTTTATACGTTGTGGAGCGCATCTACCAGACAACACGAGAATCTTTAAGCGTTATTATTTTGCCAAAATATTATCAATGGACGTAATAAGGTTTAGCTATCCAAAATTTTGTTACGCAGTTTAGTTTATAAACTGTTTAACCATTATTTAAGCAGTCTTGAACTGATAAAATCACTCGTGATTTATGACGACATAACAGGTAGCGATCATCAATCATTATGTCAATAGACCTGTCATTAGCGTCTAATATTATGCACAAACAAACAGCTCATTCTGTACGCCATCCACTGTTGATGTTGAGGCAATAGGCGATTTCATAAAGGATTGTAAGTAAGTACCTATTGTAAGTGTTAGCTGAATTGTGTTCTGTGATGTGTAAGTAAGGGCGCATTTTGAAATAAGTGGTAACTTACTTAACTTAATGGTAATGTTATACGCAAATGTTGTGAGTAATTTATTTTGATGCGATTTACAAGAGACTAAAATCCAATAGTGCACGATTTTCGGTTTTGAGACAGAACATTAATAAAGTATAGTAATAGTGCATTTGCAGGATAAAATTTCGTTGAACGGTGAAAAATGGATTCTTTCAGTAGATGTAGCCGATGCCGCTTCCTGGGACAGTGTTTCCGAAGCGGTACAGCTTCGGTATCTTTAAATAACGAACCTATCAGTCTGTCAAAGGGTCGGCAACGCACCTGTGATACCCCTCGTGTTGACAATTGTCCATGGGCGGCGGTGATTGCTTCCCATCGGGTGACCCGCATGCTCGTTAACCCCTTTTATATAAAAAAATGGACTTAAATGTCGGCTTGTTTCTTAATTTCGAAAGAAAGTAACATCATCACAATAGAAATTAACATTGTCTACTGTGTCGTTTGTGAAAACAATCTGAGAAATATAGACATTGTTACCGGTGGATATAAACATCTTTTCTACTATTAATAGTACGAGTACGTAAAAAAATTAGTTAGTTTAGACTAGTTTAGTTTAGTTAAGCAGTAACGTTGACTCGTAAAATTCCTAACGAATAAACGTAAGAGTTATAATTATGAGGAATCCAGTTTCTCAAGTTCTCGCTAAATGCTTTGTTGTCACTCAAAACTCGTCCAGCAGACGGAATCGTTGTCGTGAGTTGAAATAAGTTTATTACTACGTCATACATGAAGGCCGGGTTCTGTACAACTTTAAAGTAACATAAAATATTGAGAAAGCGAGAGAGTTGCTGGAACAATAAATTTTAATTCAAGTTCCGTATTAAGAACAATCCAACTAAATCTGGTATATCTTTGCAACGTTACATGATTGAATATGACAATTAATAGGTATGATGCTACTTTTATGATATTATTATATTATTTTAACTTTTCGAACAGTAGTTGCAAAACTCAGAAACGATAATCTAATGGATACCTAGGTAATTATAATGAGCCTAAACTAAACCTGAAGAAAATGTCTCAAAGTCCAAACTTATCTCAATAGGAATGGTTTGCATTCTAGCAGATCTATTTTACGCTAGTATATTCTCATTTAACATCTCACGGCAGTAAAACTTTACTGATCGTAAATCCGAGTAACGAAATCACTAGATCTATCACTCCGCAGGGTCGACCTAGCGAGACGGACATTCACTAGATTGAGAATGCGCAAAAAGGTGCGTGGAGTGGATACATCTTAATTCAATTTGTACTTAGTTCCAACAAAAATATTCCAACTTGTTCAATTATTCTATGAGGTATACTTACATAAAATTGTAAACCTGTAGCAAATAAACATACAAACAGGATTCTGAGCGATTCTCTCCCGTTGACATCTTAAAGCTAATTTCACAGACGCGAGCGAGTATTGTATTGTAAAACTCTTTATTGTACATAAAACACATGAAAATAACAGAACAAAGGATAATACAAAAGCGAACTTATCCCTTAAAGGGATCTCTTCCAGTTAACCTTTTATCGATTTGACAGGATATCAGACAAGAGTAGACAGTACAAGTACAATGAAAAGGTAAAAGAACAGGATAAAATAAGATGAAGAACAAGAGTATTTGGTAGGATTGGATTTTAGGTGTACGGAGTTTATTTCCTTATTTCCCTATTTTTTCAGCAAATTTTCGCACGTGAAAGGAGTAAAACTCTGAACTGCAAATATGTAAATTAAATAATTTACTGTTTTGCTTCCAATTGTTATATCGATGGTCTAGAAGGTAGTTCTACAAGCGTTTCAACCGCTATCCTTTCCTTGTCGCATATAGGTATTTATTGAAGTAATGAGAGACCGTGTAAGGAAGAAATTTTGTGAATTGTAATTAAAAAAATAAATTAAATTAAAATTATAATGAAATTTGTGATCAAGTGCGGATAGTTCGAAGGACTCGCGCTGCTAGGCAGACTTGACACCCCACACTTCAGTCTACTCGTGACCACGGCCACTGTAATGTTGCCGAAACGTCGAGGTAAATATTACTCGTGTGTTAGCGTGATAAGTCCTGTGCGTGGTATTTTGACTATTAATTGTAATTGTACCGCATGCACCTCATCATCATCAGCCGGAAGTCGTCCACTACTGAACAAAGGCCTCCCCCTTAGAACGCCTCAATGAACGACAACTCGCCACTTGCATCCACCGGCTTCCCGCACCTCTCACGATGTCGTCAGTCCACCTGGTGGGAGGCCTGCCAACGCTTCGTCTTCCGGTTCGCGGTCGCCACTCGAGGACTTTTCTCCCCCAACGGTTATCTGTTCTTCGAGCGATGTGGCCCGCCCATTGCCAGTTCAATTTGCATATTTTTCCAGCTATGCACACCATATTGTTTTATAAAATAAAATCCTTCCATCTACTTGACTCATTTCTTCAGTATAAGCGACAGGAAACTATTAGCGCAAAATAGGGTTCCGTAGCCATTACGAAAAAATAAAGTAATATTTTTCTAAGGATTTTGTATTTTATACGCTGCCTAAACGTTATCTTAGGCTGCTATTTACTCTTAAACTACTAATAACTCTCAAGCAAACTTAACCGTTATAGTTTTTCTTGTAAGTTTGATATACTTATTACCAACCTGAATTTTTTCAAATTCTTCCACCCACCTGTTTAGATTTTAGAGGGGGTGGACGCTCGATTTTAATGAATATTTGCACTTTAAAGTTTAATATTTCGCAAAGAAATCACTAACTCGAAAAATTGTCTTGGCAACCCCCTAATGGTTTAAAATACCTATCCAACGATACCCCACACTAGGGTTGGATGAGAAAAAAAACACCCCCACTTTACGTCTATGGGAGGTACACTAAAAAGTTTTTTTTATTTTTTTTATTGTAGGTGGTACCTTTTTGTCGGCATAGTTTACATATATATCCGTGCAAAATTACAGCTTTCCAGCATTGATATTCCCTGAGCAAAGCCGCGGACGGACAGACAGACAGACAGACATGGCGAAACTATAAGGGTTCCGTTTTTGCCATTTTAGCTCTGGAATCCTAAGAAGGGCATAATTTTGATTTTTAATTATTTTTTATACCAAATGTACAAAATATGCATGCTCTCCCGTTTGCTCTTGTAAATTTTTTTTTTGCACTTAGCATGTATCATATCTTCTAGTGGCTTCGATATGGCGAATATCTGTATATATATTTTAGGTGAGTTGTTCCGTTCCGTTTTAAAATGTAAGGAACCCTAAAACCAGCGAGCACTAGATCACGTCTCACTCAGCATGCTAATGTCAAGGCTCGTGACTCCGTCTTACATTCTGTCTCAAAGCCACTTGCAGTTTTATTTTTACCTTTAGGTATTCCGCGCGCTTGCCGCAGTATACTTACAACATGTGTAACGATTTCCTTTATGGTGCTGGTTTGCAAGCAGGGCCCGTTTTCACTCTTTGATTTCTCTTGTTCTCGTTAATTTTGGTAGTATTGACATAGTTACCTTTTTTAGTTCAACTACCTACCTATTTCACGACACTGCTCGAAAATGTGGCCATTGATAACCTAAATCCAGTACACATATTATAACTGCTTATATTTGTACATTTAACAGCTGGCTCATTTAATGACTCGCAAACACAACAACAATGTAGCACGTTACGATAACAGGTCGTATCTACATATGTATGTCATAGTACGGTATGACTATTTCGAATACATTTCAGAATAATTTTCTTGGCCTGCTCAAAAGACAATTGAACCAATCAAAACTTCGTCTGCTGCGTGTGAAATTAAATTGAACAATTCGTCATTATGACTTTTACGGGGTATTTTTTTAAGCGCATTATGCATGCACAAATGCTTTCATTTTTTTAAGTATGGCAAAACTTGCCGCGCACTACACTGCACTGGCTGCACAGCCAGGCTGCCCTGTGCGCGAGCTCCCATACATCCTCGCTATGTTCAACTTGCTGCCGCAGCCAGGCTACCTGATAAGCGGAGACCTTAATACAGTCTTTATTTTTTTTAATACGTACTTTTGAGTACTGGCCACTAAGAACGGACTCGTTTAAAAAAAATAATGATTTAACAAGAGAAAAATAAAAATCGGCGGGAGCCAAGCGAGAGCAACGCAGTTTTTGGATTGTTATTGTTTGTTTTATGATAAATGTTTTTATTTCCTCGCAGTAGTTGTGAAAACCATAATGTTTGTTTAGTCTCGGCCAAAAGTGCAATAGATGAACTCGTATTATCGATGGCTTCCCCTTCGGGTCGGCCTTCGAACTAACTCTTTCATCTATTGCTTACTTTCCAGCCTCTACAACAACGTACTATTATACGCACAGTCATTGAATGAAACGCTGATAAAATCATTGAATGAAAATTTATTCAGCTTTTTCTATGTCGTTCAAATCGAATATTTATGGTTTTTTTTTTTCGTTTTCACCCACGACCCCGCGACACTGCAACAGAATTTAAAGTTACGTGTTACCACATACTTTGAGTGGTAGTGCTTGTGGGTGGTCAGTGTTATCTTTATTAACGGGTATCACCTGAGGTCGAGTGGCGCTCGACGAGCGAGGTCGTAAGGTTGGCACGCCTTAATCACCTGCATACTGAATCGAATTGAAGTGTTTTTATCACTTCCGTGATGACTCTTCAAAGTGGGCATTGTGAATACATGTGGGTAATCCGTGGACACGATCGCTTCCTCCTAACATTATACTTACGGTATTTACATAAAAATTGTTTCAAAAATTTCAACGTGTCACAACATTTTGATTGCAAAATTTCAACACAGTACACGTTAGCGTCAAAATGAGGTTTCGATCATAGCTATATTTCACCAACCATTTTATCCTACAAACATAAATTGGAATCATAGCAATTACTGATGAGTGATGCAACTCTAGTGATATTAAGCGCAACTGAGCACAGTCTGCACGGATTACGTAGGTTCATGATGACCGAAAGCACCGTAATCCCAACCAAAAACCGATAATGCACTCCTATAAAACGCAAACGACCAATATCATACGTATCGTAATGATACTAAAGTTGATTGTGGTGTGTGAGCAATAATCCTAATGTGGTCGATAAGAATCAATTGTGTCATTGCAGAATGGAGCACCGTTTATTTGGTTGTAATGGTACTCGATAAAAGCGTTAGCTTCAAATGTGGCGTCCGTTACTCAACTGATGAACTTAATTATTCTAGGCTTTCGTAATACCTACCCATTATTAAATGTACATATGCCTATCGTAATATTACTATTATGTTAACATTGTAAGTACTAGGTATGTTGAACTTGACTGAAATAGCCAAAGTATACGTACTGAGGTCTACGCACCGAATACGACTGTTTTTTTTGGATGTTGAAAGTCTTGTTCCTGTGACGTCCTAGCACTTTGAATCTTTATTAGCGAAGAGCTGGCAGCTTCCTCAGAAAAAAATTGCTTAGCTGTTCAAAAAGAGAACTCTGCCAGCGTCTTTAAGACCTTGCATAAGGGGTCTTCGTTTAGTTTAGGATAGTTTTATTATAGTAGTTTATGTGACTGTTACATAATAAAGGGCATTAAAACACGAGTGTGGGTTATAACATCACACAAGTGTTTTAATGCCTAATTATGTACATAGCTTTATCTTCACACATATTTTAATTAAGGTCTCTGTGGGATGTGTTCAGGAACCGTATGTTACGATCGGCATTGCAGCATTAACCTGAGCTTCTAGTAGTTATTATTGAAAAAAAAAAACAAATGGGAAAATTAAGTAATTTATTTATTTTAATATTCACCTTTTATATTGTGCAATTATTGTAATGCGCTTGTCCAGCTTGGACAGTAGTCGCATCTTGGTCAACACTTTTAGATGTATTTCGTTGGCAAGTTAATGTTAATAACTCCTTTTTTTTTGTATGGTATTCAGAATTTTGTCTGAAATTTCTACCTTATTTTGGATTGGGTCGTCGATGTATGGATCCTTCAGCTACAGCTCTAGAATGCCAGCCACTGTTTCAGTGCCATTATGTCACCCCCTGCCCTGCGTCAACTAAAATTGTGGCAGAAGTACTGCGGAAGCACTGCCCTGTATACATTGCAGGATTTGGTAAATGTAAATATTAATACCAACTTTTTGTATTGTACATTTACCTCCTACATATTTAAAAAAAAACAGGCTCTGTACATTGACTTGGGCGTAGTTTTATGTATGTTTTAACGACATGGCAATAATTGCATGTTATGGTGAAAATCCGGTTCGCCTTGGTTTTGGTGTTACTGGTTTGGTGGTTGATTCAGTCTTGAAAATCATTGAACACATTGTATAGATAATCTTGTCTCCGGCAAGCTCCCATTATTCCAAATATTAATTCAACCTGCAACAATGACATATTTTCTGGACTGTTAGCATTAATTTTATTCGGTTCCAATCATTGTAATACATTGTCATGTTACCTTTGTCATAAGATACAATTTATCCGTTGTTTCTGCCAAGAACTTGTCGATTTCACCCGGTGAAAACGTCTTGGCTGCTTTTACTGCATTTCCTTCGTTTCTTCGTTTAAGGAAGGTAGTTAATTTACAGTAATTTGTTATATCTATGTTGTGTTTGATATTTAGGGTACTTTTGAGCATTGAATAGAAAGTCCACAAACTTGTCGCTTTAAAATTAGTGAACAACTCTTCGAAATACGCCAAAAATATTCTTTCAGACAGGGCAGACGTATTTTTTGCTAGTCTCCATTCCATAAAATCTTGGAACATTTTTTCGTACTCCTTCCTTGACTTTACTGGTAACAAGTCATTTATAACGTTCGTTGCTCTGTCGCGGATATCAGTAACACTACCATGAGTTTACAGTGACCGTGCTCGATAGCGACAGCGTTAATTATTTATATGGAGAATTGTACAGCGCCTTTACAAATAATTTACGCCGTCGCCATCGAGTACGGTCACTGTAAACTCATGGTAGTGGTACTGGGTGGCATTTTCGAAATATCTTGATCATTATCTTGATCGCTCATTTTACACGAAACTGGTGCGATAATTATATACCTAAACAACAAAAAAAACTAATTATTGCGACAAAACAATTATTATATAGATAGATACTTACATACTTAAATAAATTATTAAACACCCAAGACCCGAGAACAAACATTCGTATTTTTCATACAAATATCTGCCCCGACACGGGAATCGAACCCGGGACCTCAAGCTTCGTAGTCAGGTTCTCTAACCACTAGGCCATCTGGTCGTCAAAATGTCATATCGTTCGATATCAAATAACGTGCGAAATTTGTAAAAATTGTTTGCAATTTGATATTTAATTTCGGATAAAACGTCTTCGATTGATATTGTAATTGAGGTCAATTCAAAATTTTTTTTTCAGAGGTGTGCTAAACTTGAATGTCCTAATAAAACCGGAATCGATGCAATAAAGCAATAATAACATTTTCACAGGTAAGAAATTTACTGTAACAAAACACTTTATCTTTATGCTGGTCGTAATTTGCGCTTTTTGAACGCATTATAGAGGCTTTATGATATGAGTGTAGATAAAATAGTTATAATTTAATTGTTATAGTTATATAAAATTTAAAGTTGTCAGATACTAAAAAAAACTTTTTTCTCGTACATAGTTCAACTAAAATACGTACGAAATCATAAGGCTGTCTCTTTTGACAAAAACTTAGAACCATGTGCCTACTTAAACTTGTTCATAATTTGCAATAAACGAAATTAATTTCATATTTAATAGTCGTAACAAGCTACCTCTATGAATCTCTTATTTTAAAATCTAGATCAAAACTATGGCAAGCATTTGGAGGCTCTGTGTAAACTAAACGTGAAACAACCAACAGCTCCCGAGGGAAATTACTCTTGTCATTCCGACAAATAAGAAATGTATAGGGCAGAGAATCAAGGCCATCATGGACTAAGAATGTTGACAAAGCAATTATAACACGAGCTACACGAGTTAATACTACAGTAAACTTCACAACTCAAAAATTTATTTTGAAATGTGTGTTTGTGGGAAGCATCTAAGCTTGGCCATTTAAATTATTTTTTGTTTGATGAATTACTCGGATACGAGTTTACTTTTATAAGATATTTTTAATTTTCTCTTTGTAGGTATACCTATTTTCCGTTTCGCTTTCTATTGTTTCGCTTACAATAAAGAGTCGTTGTATTGTATTTTGTTGTATTGTAAGTGATTTACATTGAATAAAATATAATGATACAACCCTGTAACAAGTAGACAGACAGACGGACAGCAAAGCGACATTAAAAGGATTTCGTTTGTCATCCCTCGAGTATAGAAAACTAGTACTATGTGAAGGAATATTATGCCTTCGCTTCAAACCAAGACCTCACTCTGTTTTGGGCGTTATAGTTCCTTAGATTAACTACGGTTTACAATTTAACTAATATCCACCCACATTTTGTGGTTGACATAAGATTACCAATGCAAACAGTAACCGGTAAAGTGCTATTTCTTGAATATAGCGATGAGTTGGGGAAAAATCGTGACTGTTATAAGATCCACGAACGAGATCACCTAATGCGACAGGCAAGGCACATAAAAGCAAGAGCTGCCAAGGATAATAAGTACCTACGTTATTAGATTACATCAGAGCAAATCCTCCAAAAACCAAAGCAACGTCGCATCGCGTGTAATCTCCCGAAAACACGAGAGAAAACGTCAGGCAGAAAAGAAAATGTTTTAGCAGCCAGTCGCGAGCGTATCACGCTTTAGCCTTTTAGCAGTTTGGTTAAGTAACCTTAATAAACAAAGGGCTCTTAATATAGGAAGGATACACCTTTTGAACTCAGAATTATTTGATGATCTTTAATGTTAAAGCGATTCATAGGAATCAAAATGTGAAGATAGTCATAGATGTATATTGATGTGGATTCGAGCATTAAAATATTAATGAATGTTATTGGTAACCCAGCAGGCTTTGTAGAAAAAACAAATTCGAGGATGATGTCGATCAAGAGATAATGCCAATACATCAAAATGCGTATTAATAGTATGCGTATTTATTGAACGTCAGACATTTGTATGGCGGTTTTTTATAAAGCATGGTTTCGCTTGCGTCGGCCGAGATCATCAATCAGAGGTTTTTGCTACGATTTGCCGGAACCGCGAGTCACTACGTCTTTATTCTTAGAGCATGGAAGGAAACAGAGATGATATCTCGATTGCATGTCTAATAAAATTTTAGTGGTGGATTTGTTTAATGTTAAGATAATGGAAATCAATTGAAATCCCTAAACCTTATTATCTTAACGTCTACTAGTCATGCAACCAATGACAAGTCAGCATAATAAGTAATACCTACTTTTATACTGTGTATAAAAGCAAGAATTTAATCATTTTTAGAACTCTGCACGCGAAGGATAACAGACGATGTCCTTTTATTAGATAATGTTGCTGCGATGTCCGTCTGTCTCTCCGTTTGTCACATGGTTGAATCTTAAGAACCGTAACGTAATATACAGTTTGATTTTTGAGATTTTGCAGTGTTAGCAATATTTTTCCCTGGATTATATGAATCTTCGATGCGCGAGATCGACTCGCACTTGGCTGGTTTTCCAAATCTCTGATCGATACAATGTGACACTTTGTAGTATGTTCTTTTTTTGTAGAATAAAATAGTAATTTTCAGTACAGTAAGCTACTCAAGAAGTTTTACACAGCTATTCGATCTCAACAATTAGTTAAATTTGATACTGCATTTAATTATGCTGTATTCAATTATGTATGACAGACTAAATAGAATGCCTTTTGGCCGCAGCATATTTAATTGTTCGTTCATTACCTGCAAAGATTTCTTCAGATGCTCCATCATTCTTTACACTGTGGCATAACGAGACGAGAACACCGGTCCGAGGTAAAGTTTCACAAGCGATTTAGTTTGAAAGTCCGTTGCCTCACGTATAACTTGCAGATCGCGCACTGCATTCTAATACGTGGCTTAATCTGAGAGCGTACAGCGGCTGAATTATTACCCTAATAAAGCTGGCTGGTATCCAAAATGATTGAGGATTAGGTTGGTATTGCCGTATGCATTAATTAAATGGCGTCATTGTAAAGTTAATGTTATGACAGATGGACAAATCTAAACTTTAGCCAACATATTTTCCCGCGAGTTTAAGCGTAACACACACATAGGTAGGACGGCAGCGTGTCGGGAGTGGGTCGGGTCGGGGGTGAACATCACACCGACGGCGGGCGCGGGTCGGGTCGAGTGCGAGCGCCGCGGTGTGTTGTTCATTTACAGCCACGTAATAACCCTCCTTCGGGCAGTCGGGTAAGAACAGGCCCGCTGCACTCCCGTCCCGCACCCGTCCTGTGTATGTTTTGCGCTCTGCCTATCGTTTCCGCGTGTCATTTTGACGTCTTGCCCGTGTTACTCAAGCGGTGAGCTGAAGTTTCAACGTTGTGTAAGACGGATCATCGAGAATTCCCTTCTCCGGGGTACCAAGCCGCACTGCCTCGCACTAATAGGTACCTATATGCCCGATACTTCATCACACTTGCGAGCAATGCGACAAGCCAGAACCCATGATTAACACATATAGCCAGAACTACTCTTAACTATCGCTTCCGCGTGTCATTTTGGCGTCTTGCCCGTGTTACTCAAGCGGTGAGCGGAAGCCTCAGTGTTGTGTAAGACGGATCATCGAGGATTCCCTTCTCCGGGGTGCTAAGCTACACTGCCTCGCACTAATGACGTATACGCCCGATACTTCATTTAATTACATTCCATACTAAAACGCTGCATCCCGTTAACTGGTAGGTAAACAGAAAAATGTTAATTGAAGGAAACAATTTGGCATCTGAAATGGCGATTTCAACGTTCCTTTCTGATTGCGCCGTTCAGGTTTATTGGTGCCATTTAGATTGTATTTTACGCGAAATATCGGTGTGTTCTGGTGTGCAATTTGGAAGAACATTTTAAATTAGGTACTGCCATGAACTCTTTTCATGTTTAATTTAAAGTAAATATTTGTTTCTAGCAGTTACCCCCAACTTCGTCTGTGTTTTTGCTCACAAGCACAATCACGTGCATAGGCAGAATTTGATTGCAGTTCAAAGCTGTTTAAACGGATTAGACAAGTTAACTTTTGCCAAAAAAACACTTATTGTTTTAACAGTTACTTTTTAACCGAAGCTTTACAATGAAAAAAGCATTGTCTACATATTTGCGAGCTTTACACTAACACTTATCTGCTTAAATTATGTAATGTAATTTAAACTTGCATTACATTACACTTGCTACTACATATCCAAAAACACATTATGAAGCTACTTACCATACTCAATACTATCACTAGTCAGATAAATACTTTAACATCTAGTATAGTACTTATGAAATACCACTGTTTGCCGTGACTTCGTCTGAAAAGAATTCGTTTATCTCTATCCCGCGGGAACTATGCATTTTTTTAGGATAAAAACTATCCCTTGTCCTTCCCTGGAACTTAAAATATCTTATCTCGATTTTAAACATTATCTAAATCGGATCAGACGTTGTTACATGATTGATACACGTCTTCACAATTTTTCTCATTTATAATGTTGAAAGATGACGTTGTAGTCCTGCTTCAAACGACTTGGCTTCGTTCTTAAGAAATGTAAATATACATGAAACTATGTATGATGAAATCCGATTTTCACGTATATGTATAAGACAATTTTTTAAATCAATCTCAATGTAAGTCGCCAAATAGTAGAAATTGTGAATACAATACTTAAACCTAACTCCATAAGTGTCATCATTAGCTAAAATACATCATTGACCAAGCCATAAATTTTAGGAATGGTTTAAGTAAATATTACAACCAAAAAATATTATTATGATCTTATTCCACACGGTAAGTGATAAAATTTCGTAACTCGTGACGTCCAATGTCGAAGAATTCCGGTTTGGGCCGTGACATTCGCATAATCTTTTGACAACCACATCACCTTGAATCTATTCATTCGTTTGTTTACAGATGTTTACTTGTAGACAAATCTATTAAAATAGGTAATGTAGAATAAGTACAGTAAATGAGTTTATTTATTACTAGCTTTTACCCGCGGTTCTGCTGGCGTGAACCATCTGGCAATTTAATTGGACTTGTACTCGTATAGGATTTTACTGAATTCCTTCGGGAATCCCCAATATTACAACGTGACCTTGTTTAATTGTGGCCTAAATTAGATTCTGGAATTATATTTTGTTAAAATATTATGTTATGTTATTTATTTTCGAGATCATACTAAATTTCATCTAAATCCGCTCTACCATTTTAACGTGCAACAATAACACACATACACTCACTCAAGCTTGTTAAGTTTGAATATTTGATGCGTCTTTTGTTTTCATTCTCCTTAATTATTATAAACTTATATACTTATGTAGCTTCCAATATAGTTAATACATACATAAGTAGTCTTTATTTGAGTTTCATCCTATCTAGTGATCGGGTCGACTTAAAATTAAATAGGTAAAGATAGACAATGTAAGTAAAGTCAACAAAAGTACTCTCAAGAAAAATTTTGCTAAGCAAACCTATAATGCAAAGTTTACAGTAACCTCGTCTAGAGTACAACATATATCAACGTCTATTCTGTTTTCCACTATCTGGAAGTTATTTATTGATCACTCTCTCGCCATACGACGTAAATTTCTATGATTATGGATGGCAAAAAACATTTTACGAAAACGGCCCAGGGTCATCTTAAAACTGGTGAGCTAAAGTCGTAATTACCTTACGGAGAGGGATTGGTTTGTAGACATTCCTTCAAAGGTTACATGGATAATTTGAAAGGTTTTACATACTTGCCTGTTTAGGTACGAATACTGCTCTGATCAGCATAAATACACCTCACACAAAGAATCACGGCATTATGTGAAAAAATGTGTAAAGACATAAAGTTTAAAATACACAAAACACATGAAATACTAAAACAAAATCCATAATAGTCATTTGGTATGATTAAATTTTGAGTGAAACGAACTTTTTTGATCGTGTAATCAACAAAATGGTTTGGGCTAGGTTAGGTTTGTATGATAACAATCCTATTAGATTGTCTATGCTTAGCTATCTGTCATATTGTAATAACTAACTATAACATAGTTTACGAGTATTAATATGTTCCGGTGTATGTACATATCTGTATACTTATATTTGTTGTTGATGTGTATTGTATGTATGTATGGTTACGTTATATATGTATTTTTGTAATTATTCTAACATGCCTGTTGAAAAAGGATTTCTGAAAGAGATCGCTCTGAAGCAATGAAACCGCTTACCTTATAGCTTATTCTCTATGTACCTGTGTGCTGTATCTATTATTATGTGATGTTTAATTAAAAGTCATTGTATTGTAATGACAATTAAATGAGTTACATTATACCAAATTACCATTATATATTTTGTTTTTTTGTTTTCAAAATTTGTGTTATTTGATGCGCATTTCATCGCATAATTATGTAGTTCATAATTGGTTTGCAAACGTTAGTAGGTACATAATTGATGTTCTATGTATACCTAATTGCTAATCTGAACACAATAAAAAAATAATTTACAAAGTGATAGGTTATATAATGACCTTCGCTTTTTGATCTATCAAGCAAATTAAAATCTAGAAACTTTAGGGTTCATACGTATCTCGGTCAGGGCCTATCACGTTCAATCGTGGGCAAGATTGAACGTTTAGAACGTGCGACAGCCATCAAGTAATAATGACATGTAAGGTTATTCGAGGTCTAAATATGCATTGCTAATTTTCAACTTGCCTTCGAAACCCAAAAGCTTAATGGTTACTTGACCTGAAATGTATATTTCAGAACCAAATTATTATTATTATTATTTTAAAATTTATGACGGTGGAAGCATTCTACACTTCCACTGAACGTAGATATAGTTTAGATATAGTTAGTGTTTAGTATTGTAACTAAGGCACCCCATACATCCCTGTATTTCTTTTATTATTATTATTTGTATTTTTTTTTTCTTTAATTGTATAATATAGTTTTATAAGTAGGTATTTTATTTGTAATTATATTTTTATGAAAAAATGACTTTCTGCCAAGTTTCTTGCGGCGCATTCTTCTTGGCAATGATGGTCTTTCCGAAAGCGCTGGTAGTTTAAAAAAATGACGTGTAAAAGTGCCCATTGCGGCCTATTTACTGAATAAATCATTTGAATTTTGAATTTGAATTTGAATTTTGAATCAATACATTAGCATTTTGATTTTGGATACCATGGTATTGTCGAACTGTCAAGTGGTTAGGTTAGGTTAGGTTAGGACATAAAAAGAAAGCTTAATAGTAGATTGTACAACAAGAGCATAAAACGATCCATTTTACCCAAGACGTTCATATAACCACCCGAGCCGGTATGGCGAGGGAGGATAGACACGTCGAGGGGAAAATGGGTTTAATGCTCGAGTTTTACACTCTGCTTTTGACTTCGATGGCGAGGAAACGAAATTAGCAACAGTGGATCAATTGTTCACTTACTATGTACATTTTATTTTACATGAATTAGTATATAATTATATTTTTTTAGTTTTATTGATTTATTTTGATTGATTTGATTGATTTTTTATTTTAATAAATTAAAAATTATAAAAAAAATATATGAACTTCTTTGTTTGTGGCTGTTGACACCTTGGTCTTAGACGAAGATTTTATTTTATGCACTAGTGCATAAAAAGTCATTTTATGTCGCCTAGATCCAGCATAAACACGAACTTTACGAGCATGAGAAGTGAACAATATTTTTTAATTTAAAACTATGGCTTAAGAATTTTCATAAAGTCTAGGCTATCGGGAAATGATGATAGATAACTTCTTCATCCTAAAATTAAGAGCTAAGCTCTTGTCGGCTGAGTAACTACCACTCCGCACGCGGTATTCGGCCAGCTATTTTAACTTCCTGATGCGACACGACACTCACTCTTTCCTTCATCTGTAGATATATATATATTATGTATGTAGGTAAGGTACCTTATGCATTTGAAATTCCAAAAATCTTAAATTCTACGCATAAAACATAATTCCAAAGCATAACCCATAAATGAGTAAGAGAACGTTTACGCTAACTATTTTATTTTAATGTGATTATCTTGGCAATAAAAGTAAAAAAAAAATCGTTTGTAATAATCAACAATTATTTAAAAGCAATCAGTAATTTCACTAAAAAATGTATGCTTATATTCCTGAATCCTACATGTTAAAATTCAATTAATGCTATGGACAAGGCTATTTGAATTGGCTAATTAAGCGCTGCAATCGGAAGGCTATTTCGCTCATCTCGACCTCGGGTCAAGCCCCTCGTTAGGTTAGTATAGGATATCCTGGTATAAGGTCGTCCCTGATCAAGATAGTGCTAGGCGAGTCCCAAGACTTTACTGAGGCTTGTTTACGATCCAAAGATACGCTGCTTTTACAATGTACCAAATTAATCAACTTCGGAACTAAAGTGCTGAACATTTACCAGCTAGTGATGTCGTAAGAGGCGACTGAGGATGTAGGTTAAGGTATACCGTAGGCGACAGGCTAGCAACCTGTCACTATTGTACCGTTTTTGTCAAACTTAAAGCCTAAAATTGCTAAAAGTGGCTCCGAAGCGGTAACGTTTCGTATGCTCTGCCTACCCCATTTGGGAATACAGGCGTGATGTTTGTGTATGTGTTGTGTCTTTTGGCGTCGGGGGTTAAATATTAAGAATAATTTTGGTTTTAAAGTTTCAATTAAATTTTGAAATAAAAAAAAACTATGTTTACAAATTTCTGGCTGTGACTTTGTGAGCCAAAATCAAGGGAACACACTTATTTCCGTAAGGTGGAGCTCTCAGTCGTTATTTTGGTTCTCATTATGCTCTGACACGTCCGAACCGTAATTCCGGGTATGACAACTAACAAAGTGACGCCTAAGTTGCTCAGGCCAAAGAAAAACAAATAAACAAACGGACTCTTTCAATTCGTCATGTTTTTTTTTTGGAATAAAAATGTAGGAACTTGTCTTATTATTGCTTGACCTTAATCAAACTGTATTCTGGTACAGTCACCAGCACCAATATCCAACACAGCAAAGCGTGCATAAATAACTTATACAACTCTACTTCTAGGGCCGGTAGAACATTCAGATATTTTTACACGCTCAGCTGTGGCAGATATTAATGCAGGTGACTGTACATGGGTCTAATTTAAGGTTATTACAAATGATTTTGTTATCTAGTCGTATAGGGCCAACAGAGACTAGTTAACTTAAACTTAGTAATATTGATGCTTATGTGATTATCTTATTTCAGGATCCAACGCGCGTGGTGTGCCCCGTGATAGACGTCATAAGCATGGACACATTCCAGTACATCGGAGCCTCGGCAGACCTGCGTGGCGGCTTCGACTGGAACCTCGTGTTCAAAGTAATACTATCTCCTTCCCTCCCTCGCTACCTACCTCGATACCTTGTAGTTGATTAATAGATCTGTGGTATTGTTCTTGAATCAAGATAGTGGCGTTCGGCTTTTTAAAAAATGGAGCTATTACTTGGTTGGCGGACACCGCCGGAGGTAGAAGGCATTCGACTGTCCATTGTCACAGTCTTGGATGAAGATTTTGAACTAGCAGTTTCCCTTTGGGTGGAAATAATAATCATGGCTTGTTGTATTAATTGTTGCTTATCTTAATTTGATTGTAAGCTTTATCTCGAGACACGCCATTCCAAGGTATTTACTTCCAATATATACTGGAGCCAAAATTGCCGTGTGGTGTCGGTAGAGAATTGCACCACCCCCTCTCTTCCCGTGGGTGTCGTAAGAGGCGACTAAGGGATAAACCGGAGGATGGGCAGCAGCGTCCTCCGCGAACTATCGGATATAACTGCGGTCGCCAACCCGCCTGCCAAGCGTGGCGACTAAGGCATTTTCCCCCCAAGGTACTTACAAGATATAAAATTAATGAAAATGAACCCACGAAATCAGCCCAGACCCCTAGTCCCCGGCGGCCCTGCTATTCCTGGCTCCGGTAGCGGCCATGGTAACGGCGGGGCAGGGGGTGCTATAGTTAATCACTGGCAGAGGCCCGGCTACCAAAAACGACAACCTTCTTGGGGGAGGCCTATGTCCAGCAGTGGACGTCTTTCGGCTGACATGATGATGATGATGATAAAAAACAGGGTTCGTGTTGAAGGGTTGAGGGGTTAATAGAGGAAGTGCCACGATAAGAAGACTAAGTGATGTCATGAAAATTTGAACAGAGGAAACAAAAACACCTGAAAATTTAATGATGGCGAAATCATTAATAGAAAAGTTATCCTAATCAATCATAACTTCGGTAGTAAATCATCATCAGAGGCGTATATGTATGTATACGTCCCACTTAACTCAGGAAAGTTTTGAAGGCGAAAAGGTTACAGCAAATTTTAAATATATTTTCAGTTGCTTATGAAATCAGAATCTAAGTATTCTCCTAATTGAGAGGATGACCTCTACCTATGGAGGTATACCACGCCGTATGACACTAGGCTACCACGGTTTCAAATCCTCATCTATTCTCAGCCTATATACGTCCCACTGCAAGGCGGAATGAGAGGGCTTGGGCCGTACCTAGTTCCCACACGTTCAACATTCCCGCAGTTCAAATAAGGCGACTAATCCAAACTCTCAATCTCTTTTTCAGTGGGAATATCTATCACATTCGGAACGCAGCGCGCGTCTCAGCGACCCGACCCAGGTGATCAGAACACCCATGATCGCTGGAGGTCTCTTCAGCATGGACAGGAAGTACTTCAACAAGCTTGGCAAGTACGACATGAGAATGGACGTGTGGGGCGGTGAGAACCTCGAAATATCCTTCAGGTGAGTGTTAAGACAACCCAAAGAGACAAGTACAGATTTCATAGGGGAAACGTCACATCATTTCTGACGTCATTCGAATGAGTTCTAGACTACTAGACTTATTGTTCCTTGTTAGTTTTAATTAGAAGTTTTTTGAAGGCAATCGGTTTTTTTGTTTTTTATTGCATGTCCTATTCTGAGTAATCTGTGTTTTGAAAGGTGGTGAAAATGTGAACTGCTTTTGGTTATATCTTTGCCAGATACTCCTGACAGAGCAGTCGTAGTCACGTAGCACGTCGAACAATTCTACGCCAGTTTGGTCTTGGCCCTCGCTTCTCTGGCGCAAGTCTTGAGAAGTGTACAGTATTAGATAGCGCTTTTATCTGATCAGTCTAGCGCACAGGCCTTTGATCATAGACTTTCTTTATTTTTTGGACTTTTGGTGCAGGTCTTATGTTATGAATACAAGTACAGGTTGCGCAATAACATAGTATGTAGTTCATTCAACGTCTGTATTTATTCACTATTGCTTTCAGAGTATGGCAGTGCGGTGGCTCCCTGGAAATAGTTCCGTGTTCCCGCGTGGGCCACGTGTTCCGCAAACGGCACCCGTACACGTTCCCGGGAGGATCCGGCGCGGTGTTTGCCCGCAACACTCGCCGGGCCGCCGAAGTCTGGATGGACAATTACAAAGAGCTGTACTACAAGTCGCAACCCCTGGCTAAGCAGGTTGATTACGGAGAGTAAGTACTTTGTTTGTATACTATCCCCCTAAGTCCTCGCGTACCTACTTTATAAAGAACCAATTAACACTAAGAATAACGGCCAAATGTACTTTATAAAGTACAAATTGTTCATAGAATAAAGAGTTCTGAGTATTTTGAAATAATGTCCAAAATAACAAGGCAGGTCGCCAACGTTTCAGGTCTTAAGCACTAAGTTTATTAAAAAATGTCAACAGTACTCAGGAGGCTATATAGATCAGAGGTACCAGTCGAGACCCAAACCCAGGACACTCTGCTCTGAGAGGCCATATTATATGTCAAACCACTTGACTATCACAACACGTCTTAGCCTATAACGAAGAACATCTCGACAGAATTTGTCAAAAAAGTCGGTATAACAAGATTATGCCGATAAAAAAACCATGGCATTCCTATTCTTCTCCTTATGCGTTCTGTGTTGCAGATTCACGAAGCACTAGAAAAACTGAGCTAAAAATTACTCAGCACCCATTGTTAAGTCGTTTTATTTCAGCAAAACATTCTTAAAGCTACATACTCTACTCCTTCCGGATGTACCTAATAAAACTCCCTTTGTCAGCATTTCAGAGCGAGTAGCTCTCCGCAACAAACTGCAGTGCAAGCCTTTCCGCTGGTACCTGGAGCATGTGTACCCTGAACTACAAGTGCCGGCGCTCAGCGAAATGTCCCGGGCCATCAAACAAGGCCCACGCTGCCTCGATACGATGGGGCACCTCGTCGACGGCACCTTAGGTATAGTAGATTACTGTAGAGGTCGGAGAATAGGGGGTTGCTGGCCAAGCAGACATAGATAAGGATGCGAGGCGGGCAACCCCACGTTCCGGCCGAGGCTTGTATAGTGCTTTTCTAAAACATGACATGAAATAAAATAAAAAAAAAAAACAAGAAATGAAGCTGGCGGGACGCTAGTCTTATCGCCCCGAGTTGTGTGCGCGCGTGTTACGCTGGATGCTGGCGCGGCGGCTGCAGGTGGTGGTGCTAGCGGCGGTGCCGCAGAGCTCGCGTTGAAACAAAAGACGGTCGCATTGCCGGCCAGCGGCCGGGAAAGTTGTATGAAATCTCTTTGCAGGCCGCTAGAGTGACCGCGCGCCGGCAGCCGAGCCGCAGCGCCTGCAGCGCGATACTTCCCGGCCTATTATTTGTAACACAACGTAAATATCTCATGTCATGTTTGAGAAAAATACAATTATTGAACACTGCAATACTTATAGTAAGCAATACAGAAAACAGAGGTACCTAGAAAAGAATTTACAAGATAAGCAATAAGTTGCCTTATTGCTCCTAGCGCGATTTCTTAAAGATAGGTAAGGGCTTTGTTTTGGAACATACCTTACCTACTCACTTAACTTTAAAAAGATAGTCCTTAATGTCCGTCCGTGCCTTAATTCCAACATAGGTACGAGTACTTAGCTAAATACTTTTGCAAGTTTGTTTAGTTACGTAACGTCATTCATTTGTTTAAGGAATGTACCCCTGTCACAACACGGGAGGCAACCAGGAGTGGCGCTTTGAAAACGGCCTGCTGCGCCATCATGGTCTCTGCGTGTCTCTCTCTCGAGAAGACAGAGTGACGGCAGTCTTAGCTGTATGCGACCCGTCAGACTACGCCCAGCTGTGGAGGCGGAGAGGTCAACTGATCACCCACGCCAAGCTCGACGCTTGCCTAGACGCCGACAGACCGGCGCTATACCTAGAAAAATGTGACGAAGATAAGTCCAGTCAGCAATTTACGTTTTAAAATAAGCTTTATGCTAATGGAGCTGATGTTAGGATAAAACGTTGGATCACAGAAGAAATTACAATGATTTTTTTGTATCAAATCAAAATATTATCTCAATCAGCTGTAATGGAAAATATAGGTATTCTGGCCAATTTGCTATAGGTACTATCAAATTTATTAACACTAGGATTATTACAGTTTATTATCTTCATATCAAACCTCCGCCGTTTGCATAACTGGTACTTTAATCACAAATGTGCTGACAATGTAAAAAACGGACCTCCTACTTCAGATCAAATTCTAACGACATCCATTTCTTTACCGTCTACGAATAGGTAATGTTCTATTTGGTTTAAGTTTCTACTTCTGCCATCTCATTTACTTGAGTTTGGCCCTCGTAATCACGCTTTACCAGGCCGATCGGTCCTCGGTCGTCTTTGGCTGTGTTTAATTTTAACCTGTCCAATCCTATTTGTCAGACCTGATAACTCTTCTCGCCAGTGAACAGAGAAAAGTACCTATTACCTAAGTATAACTTCAAATGTATATGATTTTGAATGGGTACCAGGTTTCACAGGTCTCCATTTCGATAACTCTCGTATGCCTAAACATTAGCCTACTCCTATAGAATAAGTAGATACTGGTGGGCTACTACGAAACTCGAAACTCGAAGTTCGTGTCTTGCGGTCCCTCTGACACTTATACTATTTAATACGAGAGCGAGAGGGACGGTACGATACGAACTTCGAGTTTTGAGTTTCGGAGTAGGTCTTCTGCACTACAGCCTGTCATTTTTAACCGACTTCAAAAAAGTAGGAGGATCTATGTTCCAATGTTTGTATTATTTTTTTTTGTTAGTTCTCTCTTTCGAGTAAAAGTAAAATGATCTTCCTCGTAGCATAATTAATTTACCGCAATTTATCACGAGTATTATTAACTACTTATATTAGATTTACCATTTCACATTCCAAATTTCATATTGTTTTCATGTTATAAGTAGATTAGTTTGAGTGAAAGATCGCACAGTGGAATTTGCCCAAAAAGTTGCATATTTTGTGTTACATACTTCTATTGTTGGTTTATAATTTGTGTATCAGTAAGAAGGTAGGTATTTGAATTATGTTAATGTTGACCTAATTATGACTTGTAAGACTTGCTAAATAAATATTCTTATGAAGTAATTCACGATTAAGTGCAACTAAGTACATTAATTGTAGTTACCATAAAGTTGTAAATATGTAATTATTGTAAGTGCCGGGAAAGTGGAATGTGGATATTATAATATTTATACGTAATAAGACTGTAAAAAAAACATGAAATATTAGATGCTTAGTTTCGAACTAAAGAAAATATAATTTGCGTAAAGTTATGCTTAAAAATATTACTTACACGTTTATATTTTGTTTTAAAGCGGCCTAAACCCTTTTATGGTTTTAGAAAAAGTACGAATTATCACAATGACGTGTCCATTGAGCAATATTCGAAATATTATAAATACTCGTTGATTATAAGTGTTATTTTATAAGTGATTTATATTTTAATAGCTTAAAAAATTTGATTCATAGATCAAAACGTAAAAATTAAAGGAAGAAACTTTTTCTTCCTACTTTATTTAAGATATACCTCTTTTATTATTTTGTTTATTTATTTAGATATTTTTAATTGTGCTTCTTTTGACATTGGTACTTATGCTCAGAATTTAAAACATATAACTTTACTAAATTGCACAGTTTTAACGTAATGCTAATCTATAAAATGTTTATTAAAATGTTTGCCTCTTTGCAGTAACAATTATAAGAATACATTTATCACAACCAAACAAATACACTGCCGATTGTCAATAACCATGTAATACGTACTTACTTTAACAACACTTGTTTGTCATGTACAGTACGATTACTTGGAGTTAACACTTGACAGATGGGCGTGCCTTCAGTCAATTTTCAACTTTGAGATCATACAAATAAAATAGTTTTTACATAATCTATAAACGTGGGTAGCGGTATACTAAAAATGGCTTTATTTGTATGACGTCAAAGTTGAAAATTGACTGAAGGCACGCCCATCTGTCGAGTGTTAACTCGAATTAATCAAACTGTGTGTGCCTAGAAGTGTCACAAAATATTTATAAATTAGATAATTCGTAATCAAGATCTACAGATCTGTGTAGAGTATTGTGATGGATGAAGGGACAGTAATTACTGTTACTTAGTATAAATAAGATTTTGTATCATTAACTTTAAAATTTCATTAGCATTAAACATTATCTCGACCATTTTTCAATACCACTGTAACTTAATATAAAAGTAGGTTCCAGTGTTTGGTCCTTCAGGTGGCATTAATTGTGTCAAATACCTATAGGCAGACCGGAAAAATAAAAAATCGGGCATATTTATTACGAAACGAACATGACATCAAGCAGTTCCCGATTTTTCATTATCTACGGTATGAAATACATAGAGACGCCAAATATCATTACATTTTAGAAATGAATGTATCTCTTTAAGTGGTGTCTCTAAGTATCTACGATGATTAGTCTTTTGTAAGCATTCCATATTATTACCGTCCATTATGTTATGTTCTGACACCGTAATGAAAAATACCGTTGCATACGTATATGTGTGAAATCAAAAAGTATTGACAGAAATAAATTAAACCGATAAATGGCTTTCGTATCGCGTTCTATATGTTTTTCTAATCTCTGTTCAAGGAACTTTGCATTTTGATTTTTAATAATTTTAAGTACTTATTGTATAAAAGTTACGAAGTAGAAATACGTAGGTACATACTACGAACACTATACTTATCATTATAAAGGCACCTAGAGCACAAATTAGGGACATCCGAACAAAAAAAATCTTGTATATTATTGTTTTTGTATAAATTGTTTTATGAATTGTTTAAAAGCGGCAAAAGTGCCCTAGTCAAACTGTGTTAAAATTATTTTTAACAGCGAGATTTAAGTTACATGTGTGATTTTATTTTAGTGAGAGATTTTTTTTTTTCAAAAATAAAAAGACGTTTGACGAACGACATGTTTTTAATTTCTTAGCGTTTTAAGTATCAAAAAGGTTAACAGTCTACACACATTTGAAGTACCTTTTACTTAAAAATAAATAAATAACATGAGCCAAATAAAATAATATAAAATAAACTCTTGCATGTTTCAGTCACGTGCACATACAGAACTAGCCTGGTAAGTTACGATTTTTTATAATACATTATTTATTTATTAAAGTAATAAAACCAATGCACTGTAAAATTAAGATGCAGTACTTTGAGAACTCCGAATTGAAAATAGCATATTTAAATGTTCCTTGTTAATTAAAAACGTTTTACTGCACATAGTACCTACCTACAGTGTCAGTTATTCATACAATTGCTCTAATATTCTACAAGGTAGGTATACTGTGACTTACAAGGCAAGAGGTAAAGCAAATCTTTTCTTAATTTTTATCATATAATAGGTCCTACACGCAGATCATCTACAGTCACCAGCACCAATATCTGACACAACAAGCGTGCATAAATATCTGATTGCATAAATGTCAGATATTTTTGCACGCTCCGCTGTGGCAGATATTAATGCTGGTTACTGTACATCACATGTACCAAACTATTAGTAGCTACGTAACTATTAGTAGGAAGGTAGAATCTTAATATCCTTAATTGTTTTTGATTTTTCCGTAAGTACGTTAGAACTTATGTAGGTATATTTCATGAGAAAAATATATTATAAAATATCTTATACTAAAGTCTCATCTCCAGTCGAAATACCCGTTACACCAAATGATTTAGATTTAGACTATACCTACATAGGTATTCCCTTAAATCCACATTATTCATAGATACTAAATAACACTATTTATAAGATAAAAAAATTACCCTCCAATTAAAATTTTTTGTACACGCCGTCAAAAAACAAATAGGTAAGTAAGTAATATTTACAAAATAAATGTTATTCAGCATCTGTGAATGTGGCACATGGGACTAAGACATAATTAACAAGTCACTGGCACCCCAAATCTGATTGCCAAGCTAGACTCTGAGACAGCGTTATCTCTTCACCGATATTTATCGTTACTATTTTGAAAATGTAAAATCAATATGTCAACAAAATTGAACCAAAGTAGTTAGTGACGTAATACTACCTCACATCACAATCAATAAGCATCTAAATATCTTGTATGTGTTAATATTAAATAGGTTATTGAGATTCAATGTTTCTGAGATTCAATACTTATTGACCGAATGCTCCGGCTTTCCAAACTGTTATGCTATAAATTTTTAGGATTTAGCCTGAATCAAAAATGTAATAATAACTAAGGTAACAAGTAGCGTTATCTGAGATGAAATAGTACCTACTGGTTAAAACATTAAATATGAAGCTTACCACGGAATTTCGTCACGACTGAAAAAATCTCGTATCTAATATCAATACGTCAACAAAATGTAACCTTGACATAATAATCATAAAGTTCATTCAGATAAATTATCAATTTTGAGGTACGAGTTTTTTTTAAGTAGTGACGATTTGTATAACAAGTACTGAAACTTACAATATCGCTAAGATTGCTTTTGTCTTTGGCACGCTATTGTAAATTTATCTATCACAATTTATGAAAGTTAAAAGCTAAATACAGGTGAACCAAAAAAACCCAAGTTACATCGGCACTATTATCTATTCTGAGCATCGGCAATCTTCCTCCGCTCCGTGCAGACGAGTGTTGATAAATAGCGAACTAATCCGAATGTAAGACCGAATGCACAATAACGACCTTATTGCATTAAGTGCAAAGAAGAAAAGGCAATGACGGATTTTGTTTAAAAACAACTGACTGACGCGGTGACGTATAGCGCGGCGCTGAATAAAATGGCGGTCACCGCAAAGGCGCACGAACGTTTGACCAATGGCTGCTCAAGACTTTACCCGCGCAAACGTACTGCTTTATTGTTGTCTAAAATGGTTTCGCGCCTTAAAAAAAATGCTCACCTGCGCAGTATATAGATATAACTTATATTATGGGTACAATTGTAATTCACTGGTATGTCACTTATATTATAGCACTGCACACTGCATGTATATCTAAGGGAATGGTCACAAGTGCATAATTAAATTTTGCATTTAAAAACTTTACGCAAGTCTATGAGTAAATATGTATCACAAAATCGTCCTAGCTTCTTAAAAATACCCCTTAGATGCAGTTAATATGGTGATACGCTTATCTTAGTTTTAATGAACCTGCCTATAACCTTAATGGCTCGGAATGCATAGTTTGGCGATAACCGCTGCCGCAGCAAGTAGTAACCGGCCATGTTCATCGCGCACAGCATCAACACCAACACACCGAAGTCCATCCAGAAGGATACCCCTGACATGCCCATAAGTTGCACGAAGTATCTGAAAAAAAAGGAGTCAGAAATATAAACAATGTATATAATAGTACTTAGCTTTTGTCCGCAACTTCGTTCACACTGATGTATTAATCAGTGCCTATAGTAAAGCACAACATGAATATCATTAACCAATAAACCTAGGACCCAATTCTTATAAAAAAACTGTCAAAATGCGAGTCGGGCCAGAATCACTTTGAAACAGAAATGTAAATCCCGTTTATTCCCTATTCTGCTGTAATTTTGAAATATCCCTTCTTAATGCAACTCTATCATCCTCAAGTTATGTGCCAAGTATCTATCAAGTCTTTTCATATCAGCAGTCAGTTGGTATAGTTGGTAATAATGGCAAGTATAGCCAAGATTTTTGGACTTGAATCTCATCCAGCGCACCATAAAAATTTATCGTTTTTAAAAATCATAAATTTCGTTTTAGCAAATTCAAGTTCGGCTATTTAAAACAAAAATTAGGAAAAGATCTTATGCACATTGACATTACAATAGAATCAGAAAAATAATCAACTTACGCAACACTCTTAAACTCGCAATAGTCCACATGATCAGGACAGATTAGGTCGTCCCTTGGAGGTCCATATATGGCGGCCACCAGACCCTCGACACTGTAGCGCATGAACGAGCACGCCCGTGCCAATCGCCAGATAAGAGGAGGGGGCACATCGCCACTGCCAATCCCGTATACTGCCAGCAGCATTAGCGGAACACTTAAGGATGGACCCAAAAATACTGCGTTCTGGAAAGGAAAGACAGATTAATGCAATACATAACCTGACCAACTTAGAAAAGTTGAAAAGTTACGATGCCACGGACAGACAGATAGACATTGGCGTCAATCTTATAACACCCCTTTTTGCGTCGGGGGATAAAAGCAATCAACATGCATAACGCACAAAATAGTGGCAAGATTTAGGCGAAAACAAAACATTAGTTTGCTTAAATCCTTCGGACCCAATGCTTAGCAAGTAGACATAATGTTACCACTTACCACAACACTCAACGTGGCTGATATCACGGTGCCCATCGACTCTGAGATGAGAGCGGTCACTAAGCAGATGGTCGTGAACATCAGTATCCTTGGCAACTCCATGGGTTGGGAGGTGAGAGGGTAAGTGATACTGATGTAGATGAGACTAAAGAAGATCGTGGCCGGTGTTCTTGATACGACGAGCGCGGCATAATAAGGCTTGAGTCCGTACCAGCGGTTGAAATACTCGCGCTTTACTAATTGCACTTCTGATGGGACTGGAAAGAAAGGATATAGAGTCAGAGAAATCGCAAAGATCTAATTAGTAGTTACCCAGCTAAAAAAATGAGTCAAGTCTCTCTTCTGAGGCATCTACAGCGGATGTTGAAAAATTGTTTACCAATTACTCTATGTGTGAGTGGTGGGTGGTTTTGGCTGTGGGTTTAGTTGCGTTTGCGTTGTATATTTTATTTTTCTCAAAAATGGTATGAAATGTTGCCATTACGTCATCAAAAACGTCTTCGAAAGTAACGCATCCTGGAGACTAAGGCTAGTGTCCAGGAAGTAATATCGAACTGTCCAGGAAGTAAGTATGAAATTGACTTCCTAGACAGTAACGGGTTCCTTTAAAAATTTGGAACTCGTTACAAACAGCGCGCGCATCGGGCAATCATCAGCATCATCATCAAAATCATCATTACCAACCATCGTCATCATCATCATCATCAACGACCATCATCATCAACACCTCTAACAATCATCATCATCATCATCACCATCAACGACCATTATCATCACCATCTCTAAAAATCATCATCATCATCATCATCAACGACCATCATAATCACCATCACTAACAATCATCATCATCATCAACCATCATCATCATCCTCACCATCATCATCATCACACAATCCTCGTCATTTCATTATCACCATCATCATCATTTTTGAGAAAAGCACTATACTAGCTTCGACCAGTAATTGCCATCCTGGCCTCGTATCATTGATGGCTTCACCTGGCGGTTCGGCCATCAAAGTTCTACTCGTCCAGGATGGCATACTGACTGATCTCTGCAGTAATGTACTATTACATGCTAATAATGGAGGACGATAAATAGTACATTACTGCAGAGGCCGGGAAAGAAAGGCTTGCAGGCCGAGTATGTATGTATAGGTATACGAAGCTGGCATGTTCTTTCACGCCGAGGCTTGTGAAAAGAAATAAAAACTCCTAGAAATCAATATTTTATTCGTAAGACAACTAAAATTGTACCAGACTCAAATTATAACTACAATCTATATAAGTGTTTATTTCATTCTAACATGATTTTTAAAACGTTAAAATAATACCAATAAAATCAAATTGCTATAAAACATGTAGATGTAACGGACTGCAACAATAAAAAAACACGTTTCAAAACGAAACTTTTGAAATGACAATATGGAACTTACTTGCAAAATGGCTAAAGCCCAAGTCCAGTCAATCAAAAAAAAAAGACAATGACACTTGTAAATTTTCCCGCCAAAACTTTTTATTATTGTGTTTGCTGTTCGGCTGTTAGGCCCATTATACACGAACTGCAGCCCATTTATTCAGCTACATTAATACTTCATAATGTAAGTTAAATTGTAATTTGGCGTAAAACGCGTCGGTAATATTTATACATTTACTTAGGGAATATTCATAGTCCTGTGAATTTTATTCAGTAACTAATAAATGAACCATTAAATGGGCCTTTAACGTGGATATTTGACGTTTTGCATTGAAACAAAAGACTGTTGTCTTGCAGGCCTAGGCCTGCAACAGTATATTTTGAAGCCTGTTTTATGGAACACAACATAAACATTACATTATGTTTGAGAAAATTAACTTTGTGTAGGAGCAACAAACATGGTCCTGCGCAAATTAATGCCTGAGTAAATCAAGTAACTTGTAAAGAATTTGTATCTATCATGCTGTTATAAGAAATTTTTGCGCGTTCTGTTTATGCAGGCGATACCAGGTGCGTTCAAATGTCTACAAAATTGTGACTTCAGCTCTGGCTCAGACAAAAGTCACAATGACTAGTACAAGTTTACCAGCAGTGAATCTGCTAAGCTAAGTAAATAACTATAGACGTAAAAGTAACAGAGAATTTTGAATAACTAGATGTTGCCTGAAATTTCGTCAGAATCTTGCAGACATTTTGTATTTTCCGGGATAAAAAGTCATCATCATCAAAATCTCAGCCTATATACCTACGTCCCACTACACGTAGTACTATTGTTTATTCTATGCTAATGCTACTACTGGGCACAGGCCTCCTCTCATAATGAGAGGGCTAAAAGGTAGGCTTTATTAATTTGGGACAGTGTAGCTACAGCTTTCAATAGAAATATAGCGACATATTTATTAGGTAAGATCAGGAGTATCTTTTCTAGTTTTTTTTAATTATTTCGAAATATATAAATAAATATTATTTTTACGCATTCAATATTACATTAAAGTCTGCGAAGCTCCCTGTAACTATCGATTATAGTTAATATCAAGAAGTTGACAGTAATTTGTGATAGAGGCCCTAAATGTAAAAAAATATAGTAACACTTACAAGCCAAGAGCACAGGCATCATAGGTATATAAAACATGGCGATGACGCATGCGTAGCAGAATCCGAAATTGAACATAGCTTTAGAAGCGTCGTAGCCCATCTGGCTAAAGAGTGCGCCTATGAGGAAGCCCAAGAATAGGTAGAGACACACCCGTAGATGTAGGTACCCCTGTAAATTATAAGAAAAAAACTGATTATTTTTGGGTTTTACGCAGTTTTATTGGACAGCCTTAAAATTAGGGTGTCAGTACTTAATCACGAAAAACTTTTTCACGAAAACTTTTTCACGAACGACTTTATCACGAAAAAACTTTATCACGAATAGACTTTATCACGAAAATACCATATCACGAAAACTATTTCACGAAAACTTTTTCACGAACGACTTTATCACGAAAACTATATCACGAATAGACTTTATCACGAAAAATGTTTGTTAGTTCTTCAGGCTGAAACGGCTGGACGGATTTGGATGAAATTTGGTACCATCACCAGCAGTACCATTGAAGATGGTGATTTCTGTTTACATTTAAGTTCCTTCTTAATGTTACTTTAACAAAGTAATGACTCATTGCTCCCACATTGCCTGTTATAAATGTTCTATGACGTTACAAAACATTTGCTTTATAACATTTTATTATAAGAAATTGTAACAAATGTTATATTATAATGTTATATAACTTGTAAAATGTTATACAACAAATTGCAAGTGCAATTGCCTATATGATGTTATATAACATTTTTATATCAATGTGGGAGTGTTTAAAACATCTTAGAAGTTGTAAGGTTGTAACAAAAGTTATAAAATGTTAGACAATGTTATCGTGTTTTATAACGTTATAGAACATTTATAACAGCCAATGTGGGTGCACCATAAGCCGCTAATATAGATTGGTACCTAAGTATACGAGTATGGACACAATAAACCAACGACGATTATTATTATGAGTTCGATCGACGTAACCACACAGTATTTTGCTATTTCAAGTACTTATGTGAGCATGTTATTAACAATGCATATTTACGCATATTCTTATTTAAACTGACCAATGCACTAAAGTAAATATTACAGTCCACTGACATGTGGCTTGTGTGTTTACTTTAGGCCTCGTTAACCTTTAACGAAGTGTGCAATCTAAAATATTTGACGTCTTGTAACTTAATGAGCAAGGTGAATCTGACGATCTGCAGGGCTACTACTAAGCTCGAAACTCGAAGTTCGTGTCGTGCGGTCCCCTGACACTTATACTAGAGTAAGTGCACTAAATGTGGACCAATCTGTTAATATGGACCACCGTAATATTTCGGTAGATGTCGTTACTATCAGCTCAAAGTTCGCTACTTCTAGTCGATAGCTGCTAAGCTACATACCATAACTGGACAAGTTTTAGGATTATTACAACATATTAACCCTTGACTGTTTTATATTCTAGAAACGTCACTTTAACGATTATTTTTCTGCATGTAATCTATAACTATATTTAAATCTAACGGTTTTGCCATACCGTTTCGTAACTTGGACCAGTTCAAAGGTTTCAAATATGGTCCAGTAGTCCATATTATGACTAAGTGGTCCATATTATAATTTTTGGTAATTTTGGTCCCAGTATATGGTTTCAAAGCCAAAAAAGGCAAGTAAAATGGATGAAAACAATAATTTGGCTCATAATTTCCCCAAAGAAAAAAGTTAACTGGTAAAACATTGCTACGACTATTTTTTAATCAAGGCCTGTTATTTTGTTGCCCTACAGGCGCATCTATTGCGACACTTAAGGTTCCAACAGAGAAAACGTCAACAAATTTTATCAGCTATCGGATTCTGTAATCGATAAGCACAAATTTACAACCAATGACATATAAAACCTAGTGGTCCATATTAAGCTGCTTTTTTAAAATGGTCCATTTCTCTACATTTTTTAAAAACTTAATATTTTTTAGAAAGTTTTTATAAATTTTCGACTGATATTAGTTATTTTTTTAAATTAATTTAAATAATCTGAGTTTCATTGAGTAAAAACGATATGGTAGTCCATATTTAGGGAACTTACTCTATTTAATACGAGAGCGAGAGGGACCGCACGACACGAACTTCGAGTTTCGAGTTTCGTTGTAGCCCTGCTGAAACCGTGCAGAGAAACATTACAACTACCTAGATACTCTTTAGTAGCTTTGCGTAAAGTTATTCTATTAATTTATTTTTACTAGCTGTTGCCCATTGTCTGCGAGGAATTTGCTTCTTGCTATTCAGTGGGAACTGGGAACTATTCAATTTTCAAGGATACAAGTTCCCCGGGACTTAAGCTATCTCCGTACTCGTACCAAATCGATTTTGACGTTACTGCATTACTGAGTAACAAACATCTTCTCAAACTCTCATTTATAACATTAGTTGGATTTTGCGAGTACTGCCTTTTCGCAACGTAACGTTTGGCAACCTGTTTCATTTCGCAACTTTTCATTTCGCAAACTCTAAAACTGTAAATATTTCAGGATTTATTTCAGGGCCATCGTGTAGAACCCTTTAGGTTAGGTTAGGTTAGTTTTATAAAAATCCTGAAATATTTACAGTTTCAGAAATATTAAACAGTTGGGAAATGAAAAGTTGCGAAATGAAACAGGTTGCCAAACGTTATTCGCCGAAACATTAGTAAACCTGGATTTTGATTAACTATTACGTGGAGTATACATATATAAATGTGTAATTTTATTTATTTTCTTAATTATTACAGAAAAGCTTGCCCCTTGTCATTCCCGGTGCAAAAGTGCCCATAACGCTCACGGCATTACCACGTTGAATAGCTATGGACAGCCTTTGCACCAGAAATGATTCGGAGCGAGGGTCCTCCCCTTTTTGTCTGGGCCGACGGCCCAAATCCCGCACAAAACTATATATTAATTATCTTTAATAGTAGACTTTGGTTAACTTCAAGCACAGTTAGACAAGCCATAAAAAAATCTTACTCGATTTCTGACATTTTGCAGCAGCATTCTTCTCAGCAATATGCAGAACTGTTCGCACGGCGTTGTGCCGTACTTATAGCAATGCTCCTCCACCCCTCCAGCGTTTAATTGTTCGATCTCCACCTCTTCCTCTACTAGGTCTTCAACGGCGTAGTCTCGCCACCGCTGGTTCCTACCATTATCTACTGCTGCTACCATCCGGTCTACATGGAAACCATATTCGCCACTGGATACTTCAATCACTGAAAAAGAACTGACTTTGTAGTTGTACTAATTTATCGTAGTTCAGCAAAATTTTTAAACTTATGCACATTCAGGACTGTAGTGATTTGACATAAGTACCTACATGTGCTTTAACTGATACTCGTACTTATACTGTAATGTAATTATTTGATAGTTAGTTGTAATTTTAACTCGTATATAATATTGTTTTTAAGCCGTGGTGGCCTAGTGGTTTGACCTATCGCCTCTCAAGCAGAGGGTCCTGGGTTCAAACCCCGGCTCGCACCTCTGAGTTTTTCGAAATTCATGTGCGGAATTACATTTGAAATTTACCACGAGCTTCGCGGTGAAGGAAAACATCGTGAGGAAACCTGCACAAACCTGCGAAGCAATTCAATGGTGCGTGTGAAGTTCCCAATCCGCACTGGGCCCGCGTGGGAACTCCGGCCCAAGCCCTCTTGTTCTGAGAGGAGGCCTGTGCCCAGCAGTGGGACGTATATAGGCTGGGATGAATATTGTTTTTAATTATTCTTATAGTGATGCTTTTATTTAATCTTTTATTGATATATGATACGTGTTTTAGTCTTATTACTGTACGGTGGTGGTACTGATGGAACCAAATAAATCTTTCTTTCTTTCTTTTTCTTTTAATGTTCATTATTATACATAAAATAAATGAGCTAAGCAAATGTGTGTGGATTCAAACCCGGGCACCCACCTCGTAAGTTTTATTTAATTTATATGCATAATATACCACGCCTTTCTGGTCACGGTAAATATCACGAGGAAACCTGCACACGCCTGCCAAGCAATAGTGCCTTTAAAGTTCCAAATCCATAGGTACTGAGCCCGCCTGGGAACTATAGCCCAATTCTGAGAGGCACAGACATCTCAGAATAAAATTTCTGAGAATAGTTAAAATACTTTTTGGCGACCAGGGGATTCCACAATAGAGAGATTCACAAAATACCGATTGTCTAACGTGTATTACTTCCCAAAATCAGCTGGATTATAAATACTTTTTGGCGACTAGGGGATTCCACAACAGAGAGATTCACACAATACCGATTGTCTAACGCTAACGTGTATTACTTACCAAAATCAGCAGGATTATAAGTCGTAGGGCAAATCAGCTGCAACTCCTTGAGGAAGGGCACTACTCCGGCAGACGTGCCCTGGTAGGCGCAGCGGCCGTCCGCCACCACATACACGTGGTCAAACTCCGCGAACAGCCGCGCTGAGGGAGTGTGAAGGGAGCAGACGACGGTGCGACCGCCGCGAGCCACACGCTTCAGTAAGGACACACAGGTTGATGAAGCTACGTCGTCGAGGCCCCTGGGGAATAATAATGAAGTTATTTCTTACTAACTGTTGCCAGAAACTCCGTCCGCGTAAAATTATCGCTATATTTACCTCGGGGACTCTGCTATTTTTCGGGATAAAACTACCCTATGTCCTACTCAGGGTTTACACTAATTCCATCTCAATCAGTTCAGTGATTTAAGCATGAATAGGTAACATACAGTCAGACAGATAGACAAATAGAGTTACTTTCGTATTTATAATATTAGTAAAGATCTAAAGATAGCCTTCTGTCTGCCAGACACGCATAATGTTTTATCTGTAGGTAATGTAGTGGCAAACACTTCACTCTAAGAAACTTACATACCTACTTACAAACAGCACTAATAAAAAAAACACGACTTAAGCTGTGTGTCCACCAGATATCTGCGAGGAATGTGTTAGTCATGAACCAATAGAAACGCTTCATTTACCTATCCTCACAGCTCGAGAACAGCTCGGCGGAGCGAGGATACACATCTACGTGTATGTAACGAAATCTTTATGCTAAGTACTAGGACTATTATCTATTTAGTTACAGGTGTAGCTAATACGCTAAAAAGCTTACGTGGTAGGTTCGTCGAGAAAGATAACAGGTGGGTTGTTGAGCAGCTCGAGTGCGATTGAGAGGCGCTTGCGCTCGCCGCCCGACAGACGCTCCGTCGCCGTGTTACGTGCCTTGCCCAGGCGCAGCAACTGGACTATTTCCTCCACCTATACACAGAAGATCGTCATCATCATGAAGAAGTGGTCCACACTTGAAGAAAGGCTTCCTCTTTAGAATGCCACAATGAACAACACCTCGCTACTTGGATTCCTCTGTTGTTCGACTCTCGTGTTGTCGTAAGTCCGCCTAGGTAGATCGGCCTATTCCGTCTTCTTTTTCGTATTCGCCACTGGGTTAAATATTATTATTAATATTATATTCTGACTATTTGTGAAAGTTACTGGCAACCGGTGGATGCAAGTGGCGAATTGAAAGAAAGAAAGACTAAATTTATTTACCTAAATTCGCCACAACAAAAAAAAATACAGCTAAAAAACAGACAATCTTATACAATCTTATATATTAGGCACCAAGAGAGAAAATAAAATAAACATTATGCTGAAAGAAGTAAAAAGGGCCATACTCAGCGTATTGCTACAGCAAGCCGCAGCGCTGGTTTTCAGTATGACCCTTAGTATTGTCGTTCATTGTCGCGTTCCAAGGGGGAGGCCTTTGTTTAACAGTGGACATCTTCGTGCTGATGATGATGATTCACTATAACTTCTAGTGAAGGATTGAACTAAGAATGAGAAGGAGAAGCACATTTTGTAAACACCTAGAGTTGGGCATGATCTTTGAGCGTAAACAAGCCAGAATAATTCGCCAATGGTGAGATATGCAAAGATCACACAGGGTCAACTAAAAATCCAACCTAACGAATAATCAATAATATAAAACCAGTCAATAACCTAACCTAACGAATAATGGCCAGAAAAGTATACCTGCCGCTTGTATATTGTGCCCTTGAGATTGTGATTTCTTTATATTGTGAATCATGTCGGCCTTAGGCACTGTCATTTTAATTACTAACTGTAGATAAGTAGGTACCTACACTTTATTTTGAGAATAACCAAATTAATGGCGTATGAATATTTTTTATGTCATCGTAGGTACCTTGAAAAATGAATTATTTTCATTCATAAAAAGTTACTTCATTTCCTAAACCTAAACATAAAATGAATAGGTATAAGGAAAATTTTAACTTTGTGAACCTTAACCTTATTTATTATTATTTGCAATTCAACAGTTCCATTGTGTGTTTTATTTATTTTTTCGTATGTCAGAGGTTTTTCCACAGGATATTGACCGCGATTGCCTTTGAGTTTAACAATCCCTGATCATAATGGAACAATATCGTAATATCGAAAGCTTGTCAAAGGTGATCATGGTTGATACCGTGTACCGGGTGTACCACAGTACCTACCGTCTTTCCTACTTATAAGGATCTAAGCTAGCTGACGTCGGTGAACGGAACGGAGCGGACGCACGCTTGCGGGCGCGGGTGCAGTGCCCTTAGTGTAAGTTTTCAGTTACAAAATACGTCTCGATCGGGTGACACTCTTTCCCGGCCCGGATAACACCGACATGGAAACACCGGCCCTGTTTTTTGTGTACACGCCCATAGAAACTGTCGAAAAACAGGGTCGGTATTTCCATCCCGGTAGGTATTATCCGGGCCGGTACCCTTAGTGTAAGTTTTCGGTTACAAAATACGTCTCGATTGCGATCGCGTTATAATCTCAATTTGTATGGAAACACGAACATCGCAAAAGTTCCGCTAAAGGCGCTGTTCGTGTTTCCATACAAATTGAGATTTTAACGCGAACGCGATCGAGACGTATTTTGTAACCGAAAACTTACACTAAGGTTGGTATTAGGTAATCCGTCGCACACGACGCGTGCAGTTAGCGCTGCTTATACTATTTTTAATAGACGTTGGCCCGCTCCGTGCAAACCGTATCAGCCAGGCTCTCGACGTCACAGAGGTCCCAAAATATCAGACATATTAACTTAGATGTAAAAAAATAATTAGTTTTTGTGATGATCGATGACACTCTTTAACTTTTCAACTGGGCCCCATGTTCGTTGGAGCACTTATATGTACCTTTCCCGTAAAAAAATTGTCAAATGTAATTGGCAGTGAGTATTTTGTCTGCGAAAAGTTATTTTATCACTAACTTGGATGGGAAAGAAAGAAAGAAAAAAATACACGAAATTCGGCACATATTTACAAACAATAAAAAGAAAAGGAACAGTATAAAAACAATACAACTGAACAATATGAAGTGTCCTATATGTAATCCAGATTATCTATCTGTACCTATGTAGCGGATCTGCTCTTTTGTACTACATCAATGTTTTTTTATATAAAAATATTGATAAACTCGTGAACTAAAAAAAAAATAATACAAATAATTTGATTTCCACAAATAACCTTTAATTCTAATTACTAACAATACAAAAAACGAATACACTCTACACTAAACAAATATTTACAAACAAGCAGAAAGTGCGCAGCGTTTTTGTATTAGATAAAACTGGCCGGCTAAACAATGAGCTACGTCACACGGAGAAATAATAACGGTGATGCGAGGCGATAATGTGTTTGCGACAGGAGTGGAGCAAATTACTTTATCTACAGCTACACACCCATATAGTAAATCCTCCATTATGCGTTCAAAAACCATAGATAATGAAATGACCAGCATTACGACATTGGATTCTATTATGAACACGGCTGTATCAAAATCAAAATTACAAATTTCACCTGAACGAGATCCGTCGGCGGCGAGATCGTCGTGCGCAGGGAAGTGAACCCATTCCGGGTTCTGTACCTTTTCTACTTAAGAGCGTTTATACCTGCTGCAGAAGAATGAATGAAAATTAAAAATGTTGTCTGATAGAACACTTCTTAATATATAAGTTAATGTGTCTATTCCAATAATTATTCGGTACAGACTTTTATTTTCTTTAAAAACCGGTTATAAACATTAATTCGTTTTTAAAGAATATAAAAGTCTATCACGAAGAATTATTGGAGTAGACACAATAATTTATATATTAAAAAGTGTTCTACAGACAACATTTTAATTTTCATTCAATTTTTAAGGAATAATCGAGAAAAACTAACAAAAATGCAACGTTGCCAGCTCAACAGGTATGAACGCTCTTAAATTCGGTGCGCTCAACTAGTAAATCTACTTACCTACACGCGACCTAGCATTATTTAATCTGAATAAATCTTCTAAATTTTAATTTTGCCCTTGCACTAATTTATCACCCACTATAGCTTCTAAATTCACTATCCAAAAATACAAACATTGGAACATAGAACCTCCTCCATTTTTGAAGTCGGTTAAAAACGAAAACGCCACACCTATGTTAAATTGTATCCAAATCCGATAAGCTATTTTACCGTGAAAGAGTGACAAACATCCATCCTTACAAACTTTCGCATTTTTACCAACAGTAAGATAGATAGAGGGCACCCTAATCCTCGAATATGTTACTCACAATAATAGCTTTCTTCCTCTTGCTCAGGTTTGTCCCCAGCTTGAGGTCTGCCGCGATGGCCATGGCTTCTTGCACCGTGATGAGCGGCTGCAACAAGTCCTCCTGCATAATGTACCGCGACAGCTTCCGGAACTGTCGCAAGTCGCGAGGCTCGCTGTTCGTGCATATTTGGCCACCGGCGCCTGTTACTCTGCCGAGGAAAGTGAGGCTTAGTTGAAAAATAATTACAAGAAGGATACCTTAAGAACCTATACCTTAAGAACGAAATGCGGAAAAGAAACCAAAATGAACGCATGAATCTGATTTATCCAGTAGAGGAATTAACCTGCACGAAGTTTCCAATTCTAACAGTAATAGTGCTTTCCGAACATGAAACTACCGTGAGACTCACTCATATTAAATGATATTGTAACGGATAACTCACGTCTTAAACCGAGTTTAGCTGGACATGTTTCGGGCTATTTCGCCCTTCTTCTCAGGAGCACGCGACTCGGCGGCTGCCGCAACACGCACACTACGCGCCACCGCTAGAAGAAGGGCTACGAAATAGCCCGAAACATGTCGAGCTAAACTCGGTTTAAGACGTGAGTTATCCGTTACAATATCATTTAATAGTGCTTTCCCTTTATTAAGTGCCAGTAGATAAAAAAAAACTCGCACTACTTCTTGCTAAATTACTCGTAATTTTAGCAATACCTATATTATACTGTGATAAAGTTCCGGGTGTGGTACCAGTAACAGTACTAAGAGGTTAACGGTGCATAGTGGCAATTGTATATGTACTTGTATCCGGCTAGTATGTTGAGTAACGTGCTCTTGCCGGCCCCCGAAGGCCCGAGGATGGCTGTCAACTGCCCCGACTGGAACTCCCCGGTGATGCCGCGAAGAATGAGTTTAGAACCTAGAAACAATACAGACACGGTTACATTTAAGAACCGATTTACACTATCATAATCCTGTTCCTGCGGATTCGTTCACGTGAACCAGCTATATCTGCGGCCTATGGACCGCATGCGCCCCGTCAAGTTTCTCTGAGGGGCCCGCTTGGCATACAAATTACCTATATTGATTTCCAACTAGGTATTTTGACTTTTGGCTGCGACCCAATGCAACATTTATGCAACGCATTTATGGCCCATACAAAAAAAAAGATCGACGCCACGCTGTGGGGAATAGCCAACCCCCTAGATTCTCTATTTGAATTTTATTGAAACTCCTACGTAGGTATAGCTGAATTCCCGTGGAATTAGTTAATTAATATATGACACTGCAAGCTGCAAGAAGTACACCCGTGCCAAATAACATTTCTCTAGACCTAACGGTTGTGATTTTGGGATTTTACTTGCGCATATCACGATCCCGTAGGAACACTAGGATAAAAGTTGTATGTCGTGTTACCTAATCACGTGGTTGAGCTATCTGCTTACAGAAGGATTACTCGCAATACGAGTAGTTCCTTTATCAACCGACTTCAAAAAAAGGAGGAGGTTCTCAATTCGTCTGTAGGTATGTTTTTTTTGTGTTTGTTACGCGATAACTCCGCCAATTGTGTGCTTCCGAGGTGGTCCCATTGTCACTAAGTCAGGATCTGATATTTGTAGTCAGTTCCATTTGTTGCTAAAAAAATTTTAGTTCCTTTCTTTTCATACTAATAATTTTCCTTTTCTGTATTGCCAAAGGAACTACCTACTGCGAATAATCCTTGCAAAAAGATTCTTCCAAATCTGTTCAGTCGTTATACTTAGCGAACGCGATCGAGACGTATTAGCCCTCATTAGCTGTGACAGACAGAGACAGACGGATACCGGAGTGATCCTATAAGGATTTCGTTTTTTCGCTTTGGTTTACGGAACCTTAAAAACGCTCTAGAATTTTAAATTGTCTAACTCAACAATCCGACAAGGTTAAATGGCTTGTGGCTTATGTAATAGGTCACGATTCATGTCAATAGCATAGACGTGTAATTCGCAGATCGCGGTAAATTGCTTGCAATTAACGTAAGAAGTCAGGTAAACCAGAGTCAAGGTTCGAACAACCATTATTTGAACTAGCATAAGCTAGTATTAGGTCTATGTTACAACACTATCACACGTAGCTCGTGTGTTCTAATCTGAAAAACTTACGGTATTATTAGTAATCATGTCATGCAAATGTACTTTAAACGAGCAATTGTGTATATTAAATGAGGGCTATCGGGTATGAATTCGCCGCTAGAGGCGCTAGTGTAGCGTGAGATCTCCGAAATGTCAAAACTCATAGTTTTTGGGTGAGCTACGCGGGTTTATTTATAACTAGCTTTTGCCCGCGGCTCGCCCCGTGCCCCCGTGGTGCTGGATATCCTGGCTGCAGCATCAGCTCATCCTGTTGCCACCATAGCATTGTAAGTAAAATCAAATACTGATTAAAACGAATCCAAACACGATATAACTGCTATGGTTTTATCAAGAGTGTACCGACTAATGTTCTGTATATCCTGGCTGCAGCATCAGGCCGAGAATTCCATAATCTTGCATAGTTATATAGCATATATGGGTGTTTCAAATTTTAGGTCCCAAATATGTTTGGAAGTTAAGTAAAATACCAGCGTCTAAGAAGAAAAGAGCTGATGATCTGGAAACGGCTGAACCAATTTTGATAAAACATATCTAAGAACCATCGCTAGAAAACCTGCTTTCAACTAAAAAAAACGCATTCAAATCGGTCCACCCGTTTAAGAGCTACGGTGCCACAGACAGACACAGAGATATACAGACACACAGACACACATAGCGGTCAAACTTATAACAACCCTCTTTTTGTGTCGGGGGTTAAAAAAGAAAAAACATGTGTCCAATATTTTGCGATAATCTGATTGACGATCTTTTTGAGGTCGTGAGATCACTAGTCTTAGACTTCATGAGCTTTGGGTAACCAATTATTATGTTCCTTACTTTAAAAAAAAACATACGCCTTTGCCAATTAAAGAGCAATATAGCTCCAGAATGCTTTTACATAGATGTGTATGAGTAAAACTCATTTAAACCGGCAATGCCATCACATAGGACATCTAAACACATTTTCGAAACATAACAGTACATAAATAACGTGTACTATTCTAAGCATGAACGAAGAAATAAATTTTTCCATTCATTTTGACTGCACGTATTCTAAAGCAATGGACAAACGTAATGTCGGTTATAGAGGGCAAGGACTTATGTTTGAACCCGAAGCGTCTGCCTCGTCACCGTGAAATGGCTGTTTTAACAAAACACGACACAACAATATCAAAGCGTCGACGTCAAATAGTTTCGTAGGAAATACTTAAAAATATTAACAAGTGTTAAAGGAACTATCGTAAAAAAATATTTATGTAGCCTGTATAGTGTCCCACTGCTGGGTAAGGCACTTGTCTCACCGCCAGCGAGGAAACGATTGGCTATCGACTATTTTCTCGCTCAAGAAACGAACAAAAGATATAAGATCCTGTGTGAGTAAAAGAGACACATATATTAATAGTTGATCGCTGGTTGTTCACACTGTCGGCGAGAACTCGCTTTTACATATTTTGTCGCAGCGACAAAGCTATAAAACTCGCTGAGCTATAGATACTCGCTCAGCGATGTCAGCTTGGCGACCGCCCCGCACGAGCGAGTCGAGTGGAGCGAGTAATGGCCCGTCGCACGCGAACACTCGCTTACAGCCGAGCGACAAAACTACACTCGCTTCTCGCTGCTCGCCCACTCGTTTCTAGTTACTCGCTCTACTTGCTTCTCGCTCATCGTCGGCGGTGGGACAAGTGCCTTAAGGCCTCCCCTTTTGACCTCCACAACTCTCGTTCTGACGCAATGTCAGGCAAGTCCTTTGCGTACGTGTTCAGATCTCCTCGGTCTGCCTCGATGTTGCTGGCCGTTCTCCGGCACCCACCAAGTAACTGTGCGAGCCCACCTTTGTGAGTGCATGCGACAGACGTGTCCAGCCCAGTCCCATTTTAGCTTAGCAGTCTTTTTCCCAACGTCGGTTATGCGTGTTTTTGAGCGCAGCGTGGTGTTTCGGATTCTGTCCATCCGTTTCACACCTAATATGCTACGCTCTATCGCCATTTGGCAAACCTTAAATTTGGACTTTTGATTTTCAGCAAGGGACCATGTTTCGTAAAGTAATAGTAAAATAAAAATACAACCATTAATTTGTGCGTAGGTAGGTTTAAATACATTTACGTAATATACCTACCCGTTGACATTTTAAGTCAAGAAAAAAATTTGCATTGCTGTCTTTTGGTTTTAAATATAAGTTTATCAATAAAACTATCAACAAATCGCCGTTCAAGGAAAAGGATCTAAATAAATATTTTTTATTACACACTAGATTTAACTTGCGACTTCGCTTGCTTAACAGTGGAATTGAATCATTTAAGTATGGTACCATTGTGCTAGCAAAATAAGAAGCAATAGCCACTGACTTTTAAAGTTTTTTAAAATAACTTCGGGCTACAAATGTTATAACTTACATTAGTTTTTAGGGTTTCGTACCCAAAGGGTGCCAACGGAACCCTATAACTGAGACTCCGCTGTCTCTCTGTCTGTCTGTCTGTCCGTCTGTCACAGGGCTCTATCTCTTGAGCCGTAATAGCTAGGCACTTGAAATTTTCACAGATTATGTATTACAGTGGCCGCGACAACAACAAATACTAAAAATAAAATAAAGTTACAAATTACCTGTTTCATTCAGCGGTTTTTGATTGCTAGGCTGCCAAGATGACGGCCGTCAGTTGCTAGGGGCAACGTCCATGACCCTATGTTGTTTAATGTTAAACTACTTATTAATTTGCGATTTTATTAGTGCTATTTTATAAAGCCGTCGATAATTATAATAATTGTCTCTAAGACCGTGGTTTATTTTTTTGCAGCATACTAAATATCAATTTATGATCCACAAACCTCCGACACACACTACACACACACTTTACAAAAGCCAACTTCAATAAAGCACTCACAGCCGCTGTATTTAATGTTTTTTACACTAAAAAATGACCGTTATAATTCATACTAAGTAACACTATTTATTTACAAGGTCAAAATTTAAAATCAGGTTAAGATTTATTCACTAATTCATAATAAGTACGCGCTGTTCGGCCGAATTACCGTTCAGCCACTTTTTTTTTCGGCGCATGGCAAGAGTCTAAAGCGCTATTCAGTCGGAACAGGGCGACAGCCCAAGAGGATGATAATTTAAAATTGTTCTTTATTCAAAATACTTACACCTAGTGCTTACATTTTGGTGATATGTTTTTATTAAGTTGTAATGTACTAATTATGTTTGTTCAGGTGGAATAAAATAATTTAAATAAAATAAATGAAAAAATAAAAAATATCACGGGACAATTCACACCAATTGACCTAGTCCCAAAGTAAGCTTAGCAAAGCTTGTGTTATGGGTACTAAGCAACGGATAAATATAATTATATAGATATAGATACATACTTAAATACATATTAAACACCCAAGACCCGAGAACAAACATTCGTATTTTTCATACAAATATCTGCCCCGACACGGGAATCGAACCCGGGACCTCAAGCTTCGTAGTCAGGTTTTCTAACCACTAGGCCATCTGGTCGTCTAAAATATTAAATATTTCAACTTAAATTTGAAGTGGATATCTTCAACCGATTGAGCTGAAATTTTGCATGCATATTATTATGACGTAGAGCTGATCTGATGATGAAGTTAGATGTTGGCCATAGGAACTCTGTAATAAAACGACACGACTGCATCGATTTTGGTCTCATTTGATTCGTCTTGACGACTACCTGCTTTGGTAACCAGGGGCAAAAAGTACCGCCAACAAAAAAACTTGTATTAGATTTTTTTACAAAAAATTATTACTGAACTATTTGTTTTTAAAACATTGTACGGAGGTGCGGAACCCTTCATGCGCGAGTCGCTCGCACTCGCACTTGGCCGATTTTTTATTATTGTAATAATAAATAAGGATAGTACCTAAATAAGGATAAAAGATGATTGCCATTTCATGGCTACACGACTGAACAGTGTTTAAATAAATTTGTTTAGAAAATAACTTGACTGACAATCGGGATTTATACTTGTGAATGTAGTATTCATTATTGATAATTATAATATACTTACTGTATATTCTGTCCCGTTCCTAATACCGTAACTTCGTTTACGCTTGTTCCTAGTTAGAAGTACGATTTGCATCAAAACAATGGTATATATCAAAGGTTAATCTGATTCAGCGAACCAATAACGCATTCGTATTGAAATAAAAGTACCTTTTTTAACCCCCGACGCAAAAAGAGGGGTGTTATAAGTTTGACCGCTATGTGTGTCTGTGTATCTGTCTGTCTGTCTGTGGTACCGTAGCTCTTAAACGGATGGACTGATTTGATTACGGTTTTTTTATTTGAAAGCAGGGTTTCCAGCGATGGTTCTTAGACATGTTTCATCAAAATCGGTTTAGCCGTTTTTGTGATATTGAACTTTGAAATGACAAAGTCGTGGGTTTTCCAACTTTTTAGGGTTTCGCAGCCAAAATGGTAAAAACGGAACCCTTATAGTTTCGTCAAGTCCGTCTGTCTGTCTGTCTGTCTGTCCGTCCGTCCGTATGTCACAGGCATTTTACTCAAAAACTACAAGATGTATATCAATGAAATTTGGAATACAGATGTCTTGTCAAAGCCGCTATTTAGTTTTGTAGTTAAAATACAAAAATAAATATTTATAGGGGGGGCACTCCATTCACGTAACAGAAATTGAAAAAAAAATTAACTCGCATCAACGTGTGGCACATAGTTCGACAGCTCTTTCGAAAAGATAGTAAGGTTTCTCGAAAACTTTTTTGATTAAGTCACAGATTAAGTAAAGATTTCCAAAAATATGGAAATAACGCAAAATAGCAAAAATTGTGTCACCCCCCTCTATCTTGTAAACCGTTTGTCCAAAAAATATGGAAAGATAACGCTTAATAAATACTTTCAACGAAAATTAGTTTAAACATGATCGGATATACCGTTTTTGAGTTATTGCCGAAAAACTGCGATTCTCAACAAAAGGACGTAAGTGCCCTGAAGATACGCTCTTTTTCTGGTAATAGATTTAAAGACTGTAGTAAGTGTTTTAATTAACCTTTTAAACGAAAAAAAAATGCTATGACAAAAAATTGAACCGACTACAAAAAACCAGGAAAATATTTTTTTACCAGTCTGAAGTCGGTCGGTGCCTCAGCACGAGCCAGCAGGAAGGAATTCAATTCAATTACATTAAAATAACAATAAAGTCAAATTAAAAGAAAGAATTTAGTTACAATTAAGTTTGAGATGTATTTTCGTGTTGAAAAATAATCTAGAATAAATGAATAAAATGAACATTTGAATGAAATTAAATACGGAAATATCAAACGGAATAATTGATAAACAAATAAAATTTGATATGCTGTAGACAATTTAGTCTAACGCATTAGCGTAGTATTCTTTAATGGAGTAATAATAGGTCTAGTCATAAAATAATCTTTTAGTTTTCGTACAAATGTTCTCAGATCACTGCACCCCTTGCTATTATCCAATTTATTGTACACTCTTATTGCAGTATTAGTTAGGCCTTTATCAAAATATTTAAAATTACATTTAGTCACCGATTTTTTTTTCTAAACTATTGCACATTTTGTTTAGCTACCCTGAATGGGGAATGTCTGAAAACTTTAGAAACGCTTGAAACCCTTTATATCAATAGGAATAACCATTCTAATTAACAGAAAAAAATATCAGCCAGCGCTGGTCTTATTTTTCTGGTTTTTCTGTGCATCTATATTTCAGTTTGTATTTTCGATATAGGTTTTACGGGATGACCGTAAAAGTAACAAAAAATTTGGAATTGAAATAAAAAATACAAAAAGATTCCAAAAAACCAATCTTAAAAAATGACAGGTTTTTAAGTAGCATCAATGAGGGCTATCGTTTTTTGTCTCACTAGATGGCGCACTGTTGCGTGAGGTTTTTAAGTATGGCTTTCAAAGTCTGTTATTACGGGCGTGAAACCTAGTTTAGATTAAAATAATATTTAATACACCTTAAAACCGTACCATAAAAATATCGAGCATGCCACAGTGTTGCATAGTCCCCGTTTTGTTGGGAAAAAAGGGAGGACAAAGGTTTCCGAAAGACAAAACTGTCTCAAAACACAGACATTCATTGCCTCTGAATGCATATTTGCCATAATTAATTTCAGATATTGCAAAATATTCACAAAAATATTTTAATTATAAATAAACCCGCGTAGCTCACCCAAGAACTATGAGATTTGACATTTCGGAGACCTCACGCTACACTAGCGCCTCTAGTGGCGAATTCATATGCGATAGCCCTCATTAAACTGACATGAGCTTCTATGGGTGTATAGATGAAAAACAGGGTCGGTATTTCCATGTCGGTATTATCTGAGCTAGTAAGGAGTGTCACCTGTCAAAACGATCGAGTCAAAGACACAAATTATTTTTTAATGTTTTTTATTCTAGACTATGGAACAAACCGTAACCGACCGGACTGTCATAATTTGGCGGTAAAGAAAACTCTTTCGTTTTTTTTAAATTAATTGATGCTACTTCAAAATCTGGTATTTTTTTCTGTTAATTAGAAAGGTTATTCATATCGATAAAAAAAGTTTCAAGCGTTTCTGAAATTTTCATCCATTCCCCATTGGTCTTTGTGTTTAAATACATATAAGCAAATACGGTAAAGATATAAAGAGACAACTGTCAGTATTTTATACTCCACAAACATATATCTACGTGTAACAGGTACACGTGAACACCCTGCAAGAAGACGTAGGGCCTTTTTTTGTTTTAAAACACCGATTGCACGTTTGTGCCATTACCTCAAACCTCTATACAGTATCACATTATACTTTCAAAGTACGCAAAGTATGTTGTTTTCAGGGTTCCTTTGTCTGCTGTTCTGGATAGGCTTTTCAGAGCATAACATGCACGAGCCAGCTTGTTGGATACTTTATCAATTTGCTTGTCATCTTAGGAAGGGATCTAATTCAACGCCCAGAAACCTTAGACAGTCAGATTTGATAATCGGAATATTGCATACAGTGTCAGGACTATTGAAGCCACGGCGGAATATCATATAAAAACTCTTACTAAGTACAGTTAATTCTTAAGCCATTTGATGAGAACCATGTAGACAGTTGAAACCAACATTCTTGCATTTTAGTCATTTTTTACTATCATTAAACGTATTAATATTTTGTTATGGTAAGCCTAGTATAGAAATACTACCATTTCATGACATGGCCGAACACGCCATGAACTGCACAATTCTAAGATCTGGCTGCGACATTCATGCATTTGTGCCACGCTATTTATTTATTACCTGTGCTTTTATCTACGGTAAATATGTATTGCAACTTTGTACTATAATTAGCTATTCTGAGAACACGCCGTAGTTTTCCATCGGCTTAGTGCATGACACTTACGCCATGGTCCTAATGTGTCACAACGTATTTACATAATTTATCGTTAACAATGAACGCAGTGTTCGCAAGCACGTTTAAAAGTAGTAAACAAACCAGTCAGCTTTTTCCTGCGATTGGCAAAGAGCCAGCAGTAAAAAATATATCTAAAAGCCTTGACAAGTTCGTATGTAACACTCAGTAGCACCCTGTCGCAGGAAGCCTCTGCTGCCATTATCAAGATTTTTTTGATAAGTGCGGCAAATGCTGACTGCAACACGGTTCTATAAATGACAACATACAAACTTGTCAAGATATAGGTACAGTCAACGTCATAAATAAGTGATCACTTTTGTACCTTGTCACTTTAACGTCATGTTTGAAAACCCATACGAAATTGTGTAACGACTGAAAACGACAAGGTACAGAAATGATCACTTATTTATGACGTTGACTGTACAATACCTACGTTTCCTTTTTTTTAATTCGATTGGATGGCAAACGAGCAAGTGAGTCTCCTGATGGTAAGAGATCACCACCGCCCATAAACATCTGCAACACCAGGGGTATTGTAAAGAGAAATACTGCAATGATGGGAGAAAATTGACCAGGTGTGAGATAGGAGGCGGTCCCGGCTATTTCCCTACAAAAAAACAGTGATAGAAAGAAAAATCAAGATGCCAGAACAAATCGAAGGTAATCTTAGACATTTCAGTGACACCTCGCTTACTTGCTCTCTGCCTGTGACATTGACCGTGACAATAACTATTGCGAAGTTTATTTTTTACCCGACTGCGAAGAAGGAGGGTTATGTGTTTGACCCGTATGTATGTAAGTATGTCTATTCCTATGTTTTACTGAAATTTATTATTAGTTGTTTGTTTACAATTTCATTTTCAGTTAGGTATCTTGTAAACTTCGTCATAAGATAATAAGTATTAAAAACATTCGAAAATTGACGAAAAAATAAAATAAAAGAACATACATTTTCCCATACAAATTGTTTATGGGTTTCGTGACTGTCAGTTATAGACTACATACATCCCCATCTCATTAGAAATACGTAAAATATGCAATATCCCAACTGAACCGCTGATCCACTGTGGACCCTTTTCATAGTGCCATCGCATTGCCCGCATGAAAAATAATTCTGTGGTGTTAAAGAAAAAGGAGACGAGTCAAAAAAATGAAAAAATAGATTTTTGCACTCATTGGTTCAAAACACTACACACAACGCAATTAGATGAGTCAATATTTTTTTTGACTTATCTCCTTTTTCCTTAACACCACAGAATTATGACAGTAAAATATGAGAACATTCCACAATTGTCAAGAATCGTATGATTCGATTCTGGTATATTCATTTTATATTCGGTATTCGGCATATGCGGCAGGTTTACCGAATATTCGTATTCGGCCGAATTTTCGGTTAAATCACCGAATGTTCGACAAAGTGGTACTCAAACTTTTTACTGTATTGAGCCATGTATGAGTTGAGTGCCAAATGTGTTATTTTTATGAGGTAGGTACAGTGAGGCTTTATATTTTTGTTGACACTGTAGCTTTATTTCCAATAACAGCAGATAAAAACAAATCATTAATAATTAAAAACAAAATATAACTTTGTAGCTGTTTTGAGATTAAGCTGAGATTAAGCTACAGTGATCTTTATAAGTAATAAAATAATATGTTAATATACATCGATCAGGTCTTTATTGTGAGAAATTAAGCAAGTTAAACTTACAAATGTTTAAACAAAAAATTAATCATATTTCTACTTAGGAATCAATTATGCCGAATATTCGGTTCGGTAAAAGTTTTACCGAAAATTCGGCCGAATATTGGTATTCGGTGAAACCCATGTTCGGCCCATCTCTAATGGTCCCTAATGGATGGTTTTATAAAATCTGTAATAAATATTCAACCATTTTATGATTACTTCCTTCCTGCAACATTACGCGCTTAAAGGAACAGTTTAAATGTGTGGCAAACTGATCCGAAAATTATCCTGATTGTTAGTGATTATATTATATTGTCTAAATACCTATCTACCTACCTACATACGTTGTAAATAATTGTAACGATACGAATAAATTTAATTGAATTTTTCTATGTTGCTGGATTTTGCTGGCAAATTTTGCTGACAGCAAGAGCAATAAAATTTTTCGTTTTTAGGGTTCCGTACCTCGAAAGGAAAAAACGGAACCCTTGTAGGATCACTTTGTTGTCCGTACCTACTATATATTCCTGTTACAACCGTCCAACATCATATCTACAATAGGGAATATTTTAGCTGGTGGTTTGGTTTTTTTGACTGAAAATTCTGTGAATATTTTTTAGAATTTAGAATGGTTCATACATTGAGCGATGTTCAAAGACGTGACTAGTTTTTTAATTAAATTTCCGAGGACAAACCTTAGCATGGATTTTATCAAACTTAGCTAACCATAATGCAAAAATATTCAGGTCACCTTTTATATGTTACCTATACCAAGTCCATTTTTATCGCACACTATGAGACTAGTCTAGTACCTACCTAGACGACGAGCTTCATGTTAAATCATGTTCTTCTGGAGAAGGTACGCATTTAAATAAGCTGAAAAGTAAAACATAAACTAAATAAATATATTTAAAAAAAATAAAGTCGCGCCCGATCTAGATTTGAACTCTATAGATCTCCAGTTTACATCTCCACACTATACCGCTGAATCACTACCCTTACGTGAATTACCAGTCAGTAGATTGATTGTTCGCCACCAAAAAGCCCAAAAAAGAACTAGCAAATTTCATCCAAAATAGTTAGAGCCGTTTCCGAGATTCCCCGATATAAACATAGGTACATGAATTGCTTATTTATAACACACAAACACATCATCACGCCTGTATTACCAAATGGGGTAGGCAGAGCACACGAAATGTTACCGATTCGGAGCCACTTTTAGCAATTTTAGGTTTTAAGTTTGACAAAAAAGGTACAATAGTGACAGGTGGCTAGCCTGTCGCCTAAGGTATACCTAAACCTATAATCCTTTGTCGCCTCTTACGACATCCACGGAAGAAATGGAGAGGTGTTACTCTAACCCGCCACACGGGTAATACCGTAAACTGCTTCAACTTTGCCCTCTAGCTCCAAAATTGCGTGATTCGATTTAGAGTCGATAACTTAGCACCCTTTAGGTTTTAAAACTTTTATCCCCCCCGTATTAATAATTCCCGTGTAGATAAAAGTTTAAAACCTATAAGAGTGCTTAGTTATCGACTCTAAATCAACTCGGGCAATGTTGGGGCCAGAGGGCAAAGTTGAAGCAGTTAACGGTAATTGCTTATTTAACGATATAGGATAATATATTTAAAAGCCTGCCAATATAATCTCGACGGTATCCACTCATTTAGCTACAAACGTTTTCAACAACTTGTTTCGCAAATTAATCGTTTTATCATCATAATCATTACTTGGCAAACTCTTCATTTATTGTTTTCGTCATTTGGCAAAACCACGTTTGTCAAATCATCGTTTGGCAAAAAAAAATGCATCATTTGGCAAAAACTTTATTAAGAATAATTAGAGGTGCCTTTAGATCAGGTTAACTTGGTTAAGAAATACAAGTACGTAGATTAGGGCGGGTTAGAACTGAGACCCTAAGAAAAAACTAACTGCTGCCAGTACAGTAGGTAGGTTAAAAAAACTAACTACTGTAAGTGTGGTTGGTCAGGTTAGTTTAGAACTACGATCTAGGGATGCGAGACGAAAACAAGCCACGAAAACCTAACCCTACCAATTTAAACATGTTATGTAAGTAGTTTGTCAAATAATCATTTATAAATTGATGTTTTGTAAAATAACTAGTTTGAAAAATGAGTTGTTTGGGTACCGTATTTTATTAAATGATGATCATATTATGATGTGTTTGTAAAGTGACAAGTTAGTCAAAAGTATATTTATCAAATGAAGTTTGTGATATGAGCAGTTTGTGATATGAAGTGGTTGTGAAATGAATAGTTTGCGAAACGTTGTTTGTGAAATGATCATTTGTTAAACGTTGTTTGCCCAATAATAGTAAACCATATCTCGACAGCTATCGCTGTAATAACAAATATTTAACAGGAAATTTAGTGTCATCGAAGATAGTGAGCGTCTGAAGAAGTGACCCTTGCGTAGAAGGTACAAACAAAGGTTTTTTTTAAATTTATCAGCATTTTTCCGGAGTTCGCTGACCGCACTGAAAGTGTAATAGACGCGCCGTAAGCGTCCTTGGCGCGGCGTGGCAACAGAATTACAGAAAGCCGTGCCTTGCGCTTACGCCATAACCGGCGACGAGTGCAACACAGTGCACCGGTCCGCTCTACTTTGCCACGGGAGACTTGTCTCCACAGAGTACTTTTATTGCTTGCCTCTCAACCGTTTAATACGGTATTGTACTATTTTTCACTTATTTAATGAATCAAAGTTTGTCAATGCTTGTTATCAACGGAAAAACATTTTTTTTAAGTTATAATAGTTTGAAATTCAATATTAGACCGAGACAGAGATAGACACACTTGCATGTGCGCGGGATAGCGGTAAACGAATTCTACGCGGACGGAGTCACGGGCAACAGCTAGTTCAATATTTGCTTTATATTTACGAAGCGTCTTACATTTGTGTGTGTGTGATTTGTGAATGTATTTACATTGTATAATTTTAACACTACTTTAACCTAATTCGTCTAGATTTGCACTTACTAATAAAAATACTTTTTGGGTTTCCGTGCCTCGAGAGGAAAAAAGGAACCCATATGATCACTCTCGTGCCTGTCCGTCTGTCAAAGCCAATTTTCCCGGAAACTACTAAATAAATTTAGTAAAAAATTGGTATCTACACTTATTTACTCGTGACCCCGGTGTGTCGGTGACTCGAAAACGGACGTGCAACTTAAAAAATATTTTTAAACACGGGGGCCACTTTTGTTGGGAAAATTAGATTTTTAAAAAGCCAACTGCATCTTTTGCCATATCAAATGAGAAGGCTCGTATAGAAGTCTAATGAAATATAGAAGTTTATGGTATCTTTCAAGTAGGTAACATAATTAAATTTCCCTAATTTCTTGAAAAGTACGGAACCATATCCACGCGGGTTTAATTAGCACTTATTTATATTGTTAACATTGATATCGAGAGTTTAGTAATAAGGACTTAACTTTTTTGTACATTTTAGCACTTTAGTTTACTGAAATAATAAGTAAACAGCTTGCTGACGTAAACGAAGTCTCAAGTTTACTAAGAATTAAATAAAAACGTTGCGACTCGGAAAACAAGCGTAGACATTCGTACCAGGAAGCAAAAACTACTATTGTATTTGCTATGTCGTCGACTAATATAAATAATAGGTATTAATAATAGGTTTCCGCACATTTTATAAATTCTATTTCGTACAGTCAACCTTATCAATCTTATCAATCATAGTAAATCATTTTGTTTTTCTTTAACTTTATTTATCTAGACGTTCAATGCCATTACGAAACGGTTTTTCTAATTTTTCTAAAAAAAATTACCCTGTCAGAGGACAAAAATGTTACATGTGCCATTAAATTTAGCAAATAAAACTCAACAAAATTACTGAAATTTTACCTTACGAAGCTGGCAACCTTGACAAACTTGATATGTTTCCGTATACGTAAATGAAAACTTATGAAATAAAACACGGTTATGAAATAAATTTTGGGTATATTTACAAAATTTCTGAGGGAAATCTCTAAGTAGGTATGTTTGGTAACAATACTGATTTGATTCTTGATTATTAAATTGAATCGATTCATATTTTACGCAGCACAATGTACCTATCAGGTAGGTAATTCAGATTTGAACGTCATAGCAATCAATGTCGAATTTTAATGTATCATCATACATACATTGTATAACTTTTTCTTGTACATAAAATACAGGAAATCATGCAACAGACAACAAGAGAAACTATGTGTGCAAAACGAACTTATCCCTTATTTTCTCTTTGAACAAGGGCATCAGAAACCTAGACATGCACACTTGAAAAAACACTAACTGTAATACAGTCTTTCCCAAAGTGGGCAATAACGCCCCCTTGTGGGCGCTGAAGGCCTAGAGGGGGGCGGTAACAGGCCCAGAAAAAATCTTCACCTTTGTGCCTTCATTAGGCAAGACTAATATTGTATGAGGTTTTTAAAGTGAATAAAAATGGGGGGCGCTACAAAACAACTGATTTTCAAAGTGGGTGTTAGATAAAATAAGTTTGGGAACAGGACAGTGTAATGTAATAAGTACTAGTAGATAACCTGGAAACTGTAACACCATGTCAACAAAAATGTACCCACGAAAGTCATACAAAATAACGCTCGGATAAACACATTTATAATCTGTCTCTATTTCACAGTGCATAAAGGAGTGTACCTATCAAGTGCAATGGGTAGGTCTAGCATGATACTCTCGCGTGCGCCAGCGCGTTGCGGCGCGTCTTTTACGTTTCCCGGCAAGTCACGTGTCTAAACTAGTGAGGGGGGAATCGATTAAGTTATTTAATTATTGTGCTTCATTTGAGTAGGTATTATTACTGACTGTAGGTACACGTCGTGCGTTCCACGGTCCGGATTAGAACATTGTTTGTTTTAACGTACTTGTTTCATAAGTCGTGCAAGTCGTATTTTAATACGTTTTAAAATAATAAATAAGTAACATATTATGACATGACTCATACCCGTAGAAAATACAAAAAAAAATACACATCATAGAAACAAAATACACTTGTTTTGTTACTGTCTCTCTGAAGAACGCAGAAGTATAAAAAAATATTTAAGGAAAGGCTTGTTACAGCCTAAATTGAAAAAAAAAGTATTTTTCATCACACTTGCTCGTACCTAAACAGTGTCGTAACATGCAGGCTACCTTGGTTGCAACCCCCCAAATAAAACCCTCGACCTTAATGTGCTTGTCATGAAACATGAAACCCGTGGTCGGTAAATGAGTCATTGCGCGTACAAATTTTCTTGTCATGAAGCCCAAGGTCGGTAAATGAATCAATGCCTGTACTGATCGTGCTGCGCGCGCTGACCCACACGCACACGCGTGTTGCGGCGCGTGCTGCGGGAGGGGGAGGGGGAGGGAGGCGCTGCCAAGAGCGCAGCCACAGAATATATAATAGTACTGACGTACAGAATGGCCACGCTCCGCCCCGCACCGGTTCGAGTTACCCCGCCCCTCAAGCGCAGATTGCAGGAAAACCGCAGGAAAGCAGTCGGGCGCGCAACGCGATGTATGTCGGTCGCACCGTCGCACGGCACTAAGTTCGGGAACAATTAATTTAGCGAACGAAATGGTGATATACTGTGCATTGTATGGGTGTTTGTCAACAGTCAAAGATAAGAAAAGGAGTTTTTTTCGATTTCCTAATGTAAATAATAATGCTTTCTAAAAGTATCGCGATTAATACATTAAATAACTAATTAGGTACCGAATAATTCGTTCAAGTTTGTAGTCATATATTTATTGTAATTTAAAATAATAATGCTTAAATACATAGACAGACAAATTTTAAGTAGGTTTAAATAAAAATATGTAATTAACGATTACATTTATTTACACATCTAAGCCATACCTACATACCCTATAGTACTAGGGTTTTGCGATAGTCAGCCCTGTGTGTCTTACGCACACATTGACGCGTGTACAGACGTTGTCGTGCCTATGTAGATTCAAGAATGCGTATTTTGTATGGCGTGGCCGCCCTGTGGCGCAGCCTAAGGTATCGCCAATATTTGGAACAATTATATTTTTTCTTTTAGAAACATAAAATTCTACTCGCAAATGTGATGAAAAACATTGTATGTCGCACGGGCGGTACTAGAATTACGAACATCGACTCATTAAAGCCCTCAGTCTTCGACTTCGGGCTTCTAATAGACTTTCGTTCGTAATTCCTTATTTACCACCCTTAAGACACAATGTCAAAAAAGACTGACCGTGTACTTCTGGAGATAGGAAAGTGGCGCGGGCGGCAGCGTGTTAAGTCAAATTGATGATTGGCGATATAGGTCTTGAACCGATTTTGCGCGGGCAATAGTAATCCATCACTAATTCGCTCTTCTGACGTCATCATTTATAGGCACAAAAAAGTGACAGCGCCGGGGCGTGATTGTACCTGCATATCATCATCATGAACCTACACCTTATTGATTTTTTTTGTTTTATTTTTTTTAATTGCACATTATTAGAAAGCCCGTAAATCAAAGAAGTTTATTAAGCAATTTGTACGCGTAAGTCGCTGATACATTTTTTTTTCTAGTCACGCAAAGTTACAAAATTATCTTGAGTTTTTTTTATCGTCATGTCTAAAAAGGTTTTTTGATCAGTCTAGCAGAAGTAGAATTATCTAAATTTATTTTGAAGAACCAAGGTATTGCGAAGGCAAAACACTAAAAAAAAATTAACTCAATAGAGGCTATACAGGTTGTTAAATAAAAAAATCTGGCAGTGATTTTTCAAATAAAAATAAAAATGATAATATCTCAAAAACCGTCAAACTTAGCATAATAGTAAATGAGGTCAAAAATGTTCAAAATGGCCTTAACTATCATCCTTTAAAACCCCTACATCCGACTGCCAAACACCCGTATACAGCCACGTATTTAAATAGGCCCATCGCACTCCCGACACCACCCACTGCCAATTTGATTTGTATTTGCTTACGTTACCAGTCATACGTATTTCATTAAAAAATAGTAGGTATAATACAACAAGAGCATAAAACGAGCCATTTTACCCGAGACGTTCATATAGCCGATAGGTGGATACACACGTTGAGGGGAAAATGGGTTTAATGCTCGAGTTTTACACTCTGCTTTTCATTTCGATGGCGAGAAAATGAAATAGCAACAGTGGAAACAATTGTTCACCTACTATGTATTTTTTATTGTCCACGCATTTATCATTATAAATTTTAAATTTTATTGATCTATTTTGATTGCTTTGGATGATTTTTAGTTGTATATAAATTAAAAATTATTAAAACAAAATATGTAGAAACTTTTGTTGTATGTGGCTGTTTACACCTCCTGATTGCCTTGGCCTTAGACGAAGATTTTACTTTATGCACTAGAGCATTAAAAGTCATTTTAAGTCGCCTAGATCCAGCATAAACACGAACTTTACGAGCATGAGAAGTGAAAAAACTATTTAACGTATTCACGTTAATATTTATTTAAACAGAATTGGAATTGTCTAGATTTAAAACATACAAAATACTTTCAAACTTAAAAAACTGTTTTTATTTATATAGCATAATCTAGATTTAATTCATACAAATTATTTAAAAACTTAAAAACTGCTTTAGTACTTATCTAAAATGAAATATAAGTCTTATTACAGAAACCTAAAATTTCCATGGCTACAAATTCCATTCAACGTCCGAAGTTTATCAAAACAAAAACAAACGTACGAGTACATAATACTGTTCTATTCGCAGTCAAGATGATGATAACACTGCTCCTAAACTGTGACTTATCTTTTATATTTCTATGTCTATCATTGTCATATGTCTAGTATTTTTTTTAAACAGAGGCTTGCGTTTGGCCACAATCACGCCTGATGGAAAGCGAGGATGAGGCTTACGATGGAGCACGCTTGCCTAGTAAATGCTCATTCACCCTCTCTAGACTTGAAAGCGGCCAAATTGTAGTGTTCAGGAAACACAGTCGCTGGCAGGGAATTCCACTCTTTTGCTGTGCGGTTGATGAAGGAAGAGCAAAAACGCTTTGTGCGGATTTTGGGAATACTGACAACGTAAGGGTGGAGACCCCGCACACTTCTGGTCGACCTGTGGAAGAATGGAGCAGTGGAATAAAGTCGTGCAATTCCGAAGCACATTCTCCGAAATGTAGCCTTTAGATTACCGACAGGGAAGCCACTCTTCTGCGATGACGAAGGCTCTGACGACAAAAATCCGCATCGTAGGCGACGCCGATGAGCCTCTTCGCTCGCTATTCTACCGAAACTCGCGGAAATTGACTACATACGCTATAGAAAAGTAAAAAAAAGGAACCTTTCAAAATGTATAGCACAAGAGACATGCCTGTGTACTTTGTGGTGATGGTGACACCATTTTTAAGTCGTTAGAGTATTTTTTTCTTGAGTGGCTTCGAAGCGGTAACGTTTCGTGTGATCTGCCAACCCCTTTTGGGAATACAGGCGTGATGTTTGTGTGTGTAGAGTATTTTTTTGGACTCAACAGATATATCAAATGCGTTATTTACTTTTCGGTTACCATAAAAAATCTAGACAGCGGCCCCAACCATTTTATGAATTTATAATTGAAAGGAGCACGTAGTTGAGATGTTAGTTGCAATGCAAACATTTCCGCCCAGGACTTCAACGTTTGCCCCAGTCAATTGCGTCACTCAACTCAGTATATTAGTTTTATTCTACTATGCTAATCCTAACTAAAGAGATGTAAATAGTTCACTTCCAAGGCTGCTAACATTGACATAGTTTATCCGAACAATTATGTTACCTAGATAGGTAGCTATCAGTTAATTACTATAACCTAGTCTAATCTGTCTTTGGAATATCATGCTTCACTGCTTTGCAATGCCTATAAAAGGACATGTCACTTATATTATACTACTTCTGCATTTTGTAAGTGTATTTCTTGATTTATTGTAGGTAACATAGATAACGATTTCATTTAAGAATTTCAAATTCATTGTACCGTATTGGACGCAATCAAAATTTTTCAATATTTTAGACTTCTTACAATTAAAGTGACGTAGATAACAGCCCTTATTTTTTACTAATTATTACTAGCTTTTTTCCGCAACTTTGTCTTCCGAGAACTTGTTTACCTATCCCGCGGGAACTGAAAAAATTGCTGGGACAAAACTATCCAATGTGCTTCCCAGGGTCTCAAATTGTCTCCATACTAAAGTACATCTAAGTCAGTTTAAGCGTAAAGATATAACAGACAGACGGATAGATAGAGTTACTCCCGCATTTATAATATTAGTAACTATATTGTTAATACGACACGTACTTACAATATTGTTAACGACAGATTTAATTAAATCAATATTTAGGCTACCCTTTGTTACAATAACTATAATTTAATTTTATCGATATCCGTAGTTATCTTTATTTTTACTTTCAATGACACATTCACATCACTAGCTAGCACGTGCACGTGCAGTGCTTTCTACCGGTCGGTGCAGCAAATTATGTAGCAATAGCGTGGATAGACTGTTGGCATAGGTGTATGCGCCAAACTCGAACATGTCAGTCTAAACCGAACTACAATTATTTCTATTACCGTATTGAAATAGTTTCTTGAGTATCACGCTATCAAAATCAAGACTGAGAATATACCTAAACAAATCTATGGTCTATTTGTGAAACCAAGATACTAAAATGACAGTCTGAAATGTCAAATGTAAAAATAATGCGGCCAGCATAAAACGATATTTTTTGATAGCAAAAATAACATGAAAGCATTCAATATTCTACTTTCCATTTTGAAAATATAAATGCACTTTTACGATAAAGTGATAAAATCCAAAAAAATACCTGTGCTTACAGGTAAAAATACAGTGCTCGACACTTGTGCCAACGTAATAGTTCATTGCGTCTTAAGGGCGGTAAACAAGGAATTACGAACGAGCGTTTATTAGAAGCCCGAAGTCGAAGACTGAGGGCTTTAATGAGTCGATGTTCGTAATTCTAGTAACACCCGTGCGACAAACAATGTTTTTCATCACATTTTCGAGTAAAATTGTATATTGGTAAAAGAAAAACTAATATTTTTCAAAAATTGCCGATACCAGTGGCCAGCCTCCGCGCCGAAAGCAGCATGTGCCCGACGTGCGCCCGCCAACAAAATTAGTACCGGCAATGACTCATTTACCGACCACGGGTTTCATGACAAGCACATTAAGGTCGAGGGTTTTATTTGGGGGGTTGCAACCAAGGTAGCCTGCATGTTTCGACACTGTTTACGAGCAAGTGTGATGAAAAAAATCATAACACAGACTAGAAGCTACTACAAAACTAGAAAAACGAAGTTCGTATCGCACCGTTCCTTTCACTCGCGTATTAAATGAAAAGCGTAAGCGGGACAACAACATACGAAATCAGAGTTTTGCACTTCGTAATATAGGGCCAGATATCACACAACGTCATTCATGTTTTTTGTATTCGACATTCGTTACTTTACTCGTATTGTGATCGGATATGTTCAGTGCGTTTTCTCGTGTATGGTATGTGTTTGTATGGAAAGCATTGAGGCGGATCGTACTTAGAATGAAATTAAAACTTAAATATCAACATCAATAAAAAGTAGAAATATCTCCAAAACGGTCGCATATTTATTAGACCCATTTTACCTTTTCCTCTTCTTTTTCTTTCTTTTTTTCCTTTTTTTCTTTTACTTTTCAATATTTGCTTTTTCTTTTTTTTTCTTTTTTTTTGTCCTAAGTCCCTAGATGTTAGTACGTCACGGATCCATTTATACATGTAACAACAAACCTACCAAATCCTACCAAATCTTTCGGTGATAGATAACCGGTTACGGCACATCACTATTAAATAGTGATGCCAAGACGCAAAAATAGGTAACACATGAAACGTCATTTTAGTATCTCGGTTTAGTAAATAGTAATACCTACTACACTGACGTAAATTGAATTTTTCACAGTTTCGTGATATTTAAATGCGAAAACTTATTTTTTGATAAATTTTTGACCATTCTCTATCATTAAATAATTTGTGGAAAAAATGCAATTGCGTCATTGTTGGTTTAGAGGTGCGAATTGTTTTATTGGCGTTAAGGTTACCGCCTACAGAAAGTTCGTCAGTATTGATTGAATACCAGTATTTATGTAACATAGATTAAAATCAGCAAATTTGCAGAGTTACTTTGCGGAGTTCCATATCAATGAACTAAAAGAATTTCTTTGCTCACCCGCGAACTTGTGATAGCTAAGTTTATGCAGATAGCGTGTTCATGCAGTTCCTCCACCTCCACACTGTAAGAACACAAACAAATCACACAAACCTATCTATCACCACCACCACACCACACTGACGCGTTTCAAACTCAACCAGAGCTCATCTTCAGAGCAACAAAACCGTAGACCATGCCACCAGACGTTAGACCAACCACTAAGTTCGAGAGCAATAATTTTGCGAAATGGTAACGGTATGTACCCTACCTACTTCCTTTTTCTAAATAAATAATGATTTCTGAAATTATCGTGATTAATACATGAAATAACTACATACCGAATAATTCGTTTAAGTTTGTAGTCCGTATATCTATTGTAATTGAAAATAATAATGCTTAAATACACAGACAGACACATTTTAAGTAGGTTTAAATAAATATGTAAGTAACTTTAACGATTACATTTATTTGCACTATCTAAGCCATACCTACATATAAGTACCTTTAAATGTCATTGGTAGCATCACTTATTAGGGTTTTGCTATCAACCCTGTGTATGTTACGCACACATTGACGCGTGTACAGACGTCGTCATGTCTATGTAGATTCAAGAACGCGTATTTTGTACTGCGTGGCCGCCGTGTGCTGCCGTTAGCACCTAGATAGTAACTGTAAATTGGACGTCGACCCGAGCTAGCAAACCTGTATATTCTCAAAGCACATGATGACACTACATTATCTCATAAATTTTATTTCACAGAAAATTAGTAAAGTCTGGGTGCACTGATATTTCTCTACATACTCAACAAAAGTGCCTAGGTAGGGATATTTTTTATCCCTAGACTAGACAGTTTTGAACATGGGTCTACCTAGGTATAATGACTAGGTATTCCAAGACTCAAGAGCTGTCGGTAGGCCTCCAACAAGATGGAGCAACGACCTGGTTAAGATCGCGGGATCGCGGTGCCTGTGCCTGCGGAAAGCACAAGACCGGTCTGAATGGAGAGCCTTGGGGGTGGCCTATGTCCAGCAGTGGACGTCTTTCGGCTGACATGATAATCCCAAGACTCTTTTGATGCGTGTATACGTTTTAGATATGAACGTTTCAGGCGTCATTTGATTTGACACGGTCCATTACCCCACGCCTGGCACTGACCTTGCTTACAATGATCATTGACTAGTAGTCAGTGACTTCAGATTTTAAATTCTAATGGCACCCGACCAGCACCTCCCCGCCTCGAGCGGTTAGTATTCTTCCATTCTAATGGTGATTTTCCACCGGCGAGGCGAGACGAGACGAGCCGAGACGAGAATTGAAATTTGTATGCAATCTCGCGCGACCGTCGCGAGCCGCCGCGGGCAGCCGCGAGCCAACAAATACAAAAAACAATACAAATTTCAATTCTTGTCTCGGCTCGTCTCGCCTCGCCTCGCCGGTGAAAATCACCTTAAGCCCAGGACAAAGACCGCGGTATATATTGAGCCAGGACTGATTGTATACAGTTCGCATAATAAAATCTCAAAAATAAATCTATGTATTCTTCATATGAGTTTGTATATGGGCATGCGCTCACTACACCAACTCCGTAGCGTCACCGGATCGCCTCACTCGCGAGGTTGCCACGCGCGGAAGTCGAGTGGACCACTCGCTGCCGGCGCTCTAATCGTATCATCCATCTCACTCTCGTGATAATAATAAACGTCAGCGGGACGGCAAGATACGAAGTTCGAATTTTGCACTTAGTATAGGGCCAGTGCCGATCATTCACTAACACAGCTTTAAGACGACGCGAGCAACGGGCCGCTACGCGCGGCTGGCGGGTCAAAACGACCAGGTCCTAAGACTACCTGTCCACTGGAGTGGAGCGAGGCAGCAGGGTGTTGAGCGAGTTAAAAATCCACCAATAGAATTGCATAAAATCTCCGCTCCTCTTCAGTGGACGGAGATTCGTACCTACCCAGCTTAAAAATTCACACAAAACGTGAGAAACGAGCGTCAGCGGGAAAACGAGGAAGCTACGCGTATGGAGAAACAATACACACCTCCGTTCCGCATTACTTTCTCGCCTCGCTCCGATCCAGTGGACGCCATGTAAGCCATGGATGGAAGTGGCGAACGAAAATGGTGATATAAGTTATATATATAGGTAGGTGTAATAAGTACTTACTCCGGCCATTTTGCACGGTGTACGTAAGGTCTTGGAAGCTCAAGTTGACCGGGGGTCGCTGCGGCAGATGGGACAGATGCGCCCGTCCCAGCGCTCGGTTCACCACCACCTCCACGTCACTCGTCATTGCGGCTCTTATGTCACGTGACCCATGTGAAGGATCACATTCAGCCTACGTTGTTCAGCTGAAAAAAGTGAATTTATGTTAAGTAAATAGGTATTTCGAATAAAAAAACCGGCCAAGAGCGTGTCGGACCCGCCCAGAATAGGGTTCCGTAGCCATTATGAAAAAATAAAGTAATATTTTTCTAAGGATTTCGCATTTTATACGGAATCTTCCAAGTTTAGGTATATTTTATACCTTAGGCTGCTATTTACTCATAAACTACTAATAATTCTCAAGCAAACTTAGCCGTTATAGTTTTCCTTGAAAGTTTGATATACTTACTACCATCCTGAATTTTATCAAATTTTTCCACCCACCGATTTAGATTTTAGAGGGGGGGACGCTCGATTTTCATGAAAATTTGCACTTTAAAGTTGAATATTTCGCAAACACATCACTGAATCGAAAAATCGTCTTAGCAAACCCCTAATGGTTTTAAAAGACCTATCCAACTACCCCACACTATAGGGTTGGATGAGAAAAAAAATCACCCCCACTTTAAGTCTATGGGAGGTACCCTAAAAAAATGTAGTATGTTTAACCACTTAATATTTTTAAACGCAGACATACTAATGGCATGCTTTCTGGCCAGTTGGCAGTATTTAAGTTTGATATCCAACTACAAGTAGGTTTCATTATCATGGTTATTTCTACCGATATTGAAGATGCGACTTAAAACTGAGTTGAGTAACAGACTGCTGCATAGCCGTGTAATTATAATATCTTTTTCTTGACTTAATCACAATTAGTACTCCTCACTTATCGCTAAAACTTAAGATTGTTTCTATCGCGATAGGAATCGCGAGTTGCGAGAGTGCAAACTATTTGTATTTACCTATGCTATAATAACTGGCCGATATCATGAAATAGATGTTACTAAATGTCAACGTTAAAAATGATTACTGATTGTCACGTCAGATCAAATCACGGTCGGTGTTAAATCCTATTTTTGCTAGAACAGTCGGTATTGCAAATAAAGTGTAATAAATAATAAATAGCTATGCCGAATTATCCTCCTGCTCACTTAGCGGACATCCATTTCATTTATGGGTTTTGTAACGGCAACTCGCAAAGAGCAGTTGCTGAATACCGGAGAAGATTTCCCACTCGTCGCGTACCGCACCATTCCACCTTCGTGGATACACATAGACGGTTTTGTGAAGTAGGTCTTGGAAAGATTCACAGAGAAAGGGTGATAAATTTAGATTTACAAACAGAAAATCGAATTATGAACTTAATCACAGAAGATCCAACGTTGTCATCAAGAGCTATAGCACGGATTGTACATGTTAATTACAGACTCATATTAAAGCTATGGAAAAGGTACGGTCTTCATCCTTTCCACCACCGTAAAGTACAAGGATTGATAGAGAACGATGGGCTTGCTAGAGTCACATATTGCCAAAGAATCAACCAGAAATTAGTAGAAGACCACGGATTTCTTGACAAGGTATTATGGACTGACGAGTCGATGTTTACGAGAGAAGGAGTATTTAATTCCCATAATCAACATATGTGGGCGGAAGAAAATCCGCATTCAAAGAGAGTGAACTCGTACCAACACAAATTTTCAATCAACATGTGGGCTGGAATTATCGGCAATAAATTGATAGGTCCCATCATATTTCCAAATCGATTAAATTCCATAAACTACTTAAATTTTTTGAGTAATGAGCTCAATGAGTTATTAGAAGATGTCGATTTGGAGACACGTAGAACAATGTGGTTCCAGCATGATGGTTGCCCGGCCCACTTCGGAAATGCAGTTAAGCAGTGGTTAAACCAAAATTACCCCGACAGGTGGATAGGTCGTGGAAGCAATGTTCTCGCCTGGCCCGCCAGGTCACCAGACCTGACTCCTCTAGATTTTTTTTTATGGGGGACATTGAAAGAAAAGGTTTACTCACGACCAGTAAACACAAGAGAAGAATTGCTGCTAAGAATTACAACAGCCTCAGAAGAAATAAAAGATAATTTTACTAATTTAAATAATGAAATCCGGTTACGTATGAATCTTTGTGTTCAAAACAATGGTTCACATTTTAAAAACTTGACTCACTAATAAAGCGTAATTTAAGAAATATTGCATTGTGTTTATTTATCTCTTACTTTCTTAGTAATACTCGTGGTATAAGCCTCAATTATCAACAGCTTTTGAGTATAAAATACTGGCTGATGTTAGTCGTCACCCGCAAGATAAGTTTTATAACAGTCATCCATCCATCAGTTCCATCACGTACCAAGCAAGTTTGTAACAATAAAAGGAAAGTATGATTTCGATCGGATATTAATCAAGGTCATTCTACCGGTTATGGTGAAGAGAATGAAATGTATTTTTCTAGAAACACCAAAAATAAAGTTTTTTTTAAATTTGTGGGTTATGAATGAACAAATTGAGATATTTTCATTTAATTCAGTTCAATACAAGCATGTTATGACATTTGTTGTCACAAACTAGTAAACAATAACATGTCACATGACATGAACCACACTGCACTCATTGACTCGGGCATCGTATGATATCGGAGCGACTCGTGAAGTGTCATGTTCGCTTACTCTGTTTCTCTACTAAAGATTGGTTCCACTTACTCACTCTCTTAACTAAAGACTTGTTCACAAGGCCGTGCTAAGCTTAATTGAATTATTTTGTTCTAAAAAATAATTTTAATTAAAGTACATAATTGAACCTATGTTCATATAACATTTTTTACTCGTATTATCGTCAGAAATACCCTGTTAAAATCCCTCGGGTTATTCGGGCCCACGGTGTATATTCGTGCAAAATTACAGCTTTCTAGCATTGATAGTCCCTGAGCAAAGCCGCGGACGGACAGACAGACAGACATGGTGAAACTATAAGGGTTCCGTTTTTGCCATTTTGGCTCCGGAACCCTAAAACTAACCTAGTGGTTTAACCTTTGATATTTACTACGACCTTTTCGGTGAAAGAAAACATTGTTAGGTTAGGTTAGGTTAGCCCTAGTCCTCTCTGCTTAAAAAAAATATGGACTAGGGGTAAAAAAAAATATGGGTATCGAATGAAAGCTAATAATTAGAGCATTCTAAATATATGATTATTATGTGTAATAGACTTTTAAGCTATCATTTTCACAGAAACATCAAAAAAATAGAGCAATCAAAAATCCGACTACCTTAAAAAAACTTTATTAAGTTTGTACCGAACCCTCGGTGTGCGAGTACGACTCGCACTTGGCCTGTTTTTGTACTGTTCAAAAGTTATGGTAAGACGTGGATGCAGCGAAACTGGTCCCGCTGATTATTGTCTGTTTTAAAGTTTTGACATTGCAATTTATATAGTCGTCAACGTAAATGTCAGGCATGCTGGTCAATGCCAAATCGGTGATTCCGTAAATACACTTTAAAAAAAACCGGCCAAGAGCATGTCGGACAAGCCCAAAATAGGGTTCCGTAGCCATTACGAAAAAAATAAGTAATATTTTTCTAAGGATTTCGTATTATATTCGGAATCTTCCAAGTTTAGGTATACTTTATACCTTAGGCTGCTATTTACTCATATACTACTAATAATTCTCAAGCAAACTTAGCAGTTATAGTTTTCCTTGAAATTTTGATATACTTACAACCATCCTGATTTCCTTCAAATTTTTCGACCCACCGGTTTTGATTTTAGAGGGGGGCGCTCGATTTTCATGAAAATTTTAAAAATTTAAAGTTGAATATTTCGCAAACAGATCACTGAATCGAAAAATCGTCTTAGCAAACCCCTAATGGTTTGGAACTTATCCAACGATACCCCACACTATAGGGTTGGATAAGAAAAAAAATCACCCCCATCTATAGGAGGTACCCTAAAAACATTTTTTTAAAATTTTTAATTGTACCATTTTGTTGGCATAGTTTACTTATACTTGTATATCCGTGCAAAATTACAGCTTTCTAGCATTGATAGTCCCTGAGCAAAGCCGCGGACGGACAGACAGACAGACAGACATGGCGAAACTATAAGGGTTCCGTTTTTGCCATTTTGGCTCCGGAACCCTAAAAATTTGGTTCTTCGTAACATGGTGTATGGAGTGCCCCCCCTATGAATATTTATTTTTGTAATTTAACTACAAAACTAAATAGCGGCTTTCACAAGACATCTGTACTCCAAATCTTGTAGTTTTCGAGTAAAATGCCTGTGACATACGGACGGACGGACAGACAGACAAACCGACAGACGGACAGACAGACAGACGGACTTGACGAAACTATAAGGGTTCCGTTTTTGGCATTTTTGCTCCGGAACCCTAAAAACAAGATAATCTTAAACGTATTGTAATTTGTAAAGTAAAAGTAATCCGTGGCAAAAGGAGCATGCGGCCGCGACCTTCCTCTTAAGTTCGAAGACAAGAATAGGTACTTTCTTATTCTATGTTTTTCGGATCAGAGTAATTGGGTTTTACTTTTTAAATTATTTTTTTATTGGTTTCATATTATTATTTGGTTTTCGTTTTATTGATACAACCACCGTATTGCACTGAAAAAAAAAAGATTTGCTAACAGTAAAAAAAAAAAATAATGTTGCTTGTAACATAACTTGAGTGACTACAAAACTAAGGCCTACTAGTAGCTCAAAGTTAGGTGATGTCTTACAAAATCTGTTTTGCAATTATTTTGGTTCCAAATTAGTAAATTTTGTCTAAACGTCAAGTAGCCTAACTAATTCAGCCAAGTATCCTTTTTTTTAGTGTGATTTGTTCCCGTAGAAGCTGACTATTAGCGACTGCACCTGAACTCGCTCCCCTTCAATAGACGGATCAAGTCACGAAACTGAAATAAAGGTAAATAAGCCACGGTCTCCTTGGGACTTTTTTTTTATTCAACTGGATGGCAAACGAGCAAGTGGGCATCCTGATGGTAAGAGATCACCACCACCCATAAACATCTGCAACACCAGGGGTATTGCAGATGCGTTTCAACCTAGAGGCCTAAGATGGGATAACTCAAGTGCCAGTAATTTCACCGGCTGTCTTACTCTCCACGCCGAAACACAACAGTGCAAGCACTGCTGCTTCACGACAGGATTAGCGAGCAAGATGGTGGTAGCAATCTTGGCGGACCTTGCACAAGGTCCTGCCACCTGCAAAAACTACTATATAAACTATTGTATAAACTGGTTGCGTAGCATGACACTGAATTAAAACTCGGCCAAGTTCATCATACACGGTCTATTATGTAATGTATGTATGATAATGAATATACATAAAATAATGGCTTAAGCTGTTTAAGTAAAAACCGACCAAGAGCGTATCGGACACGCCCAAAGTAGGGTTCCGTAGCCATTACGAAAAAATTAAGTAATATTTTTCTAAGGATTTCGTATTTTATACGGAATCTTCCAAGTTTAGGTATATTTTATACCTTAAGCTGCTATTTACTCTTAAACTACTAATAATTCTCAAGCAAACTTAGCCGTTATAGTTTTCCTTGAAAGTTTGATATACTTTCTACCACCCTGAATTTTTTCAAATTTTTCCACCCACCGGTTTAGATTTAAGAGGGGGGGGGACGCTCGATTTTCATGAAAATGTGCACTTTAAAGTTGAATATTTCGCAAACAAATCCCTGAATCGAAAAATCGTCTTAGCAAATGGTTTTTAAATACCTATCCAACGATACCCCAATCTTTTTTTTTATTCGACTGTATGCAAAACGAGCAAGTGGGTCTCCTGATGGTAAGAGATCGGACGGACAGACAGACAGGCAGACATGGCGAAACTATAATGTTTCCGTTTTTGCCATTTTGGCTCCGGAACCCTAAAAAGAGGATTTTGACCTTGACTTAAGAGATCATAGTTTAATTTAAATTGAAGGATTAGTAGATTGTTGCACCAAGCAGAAAGTAATTTATTACTGCACCAAGTGCCGATAGCACGAGGGCAATATAAATTACTTAATGCGAGGAGCATAATCTGCTTTTCTTTCAACTACTCGTATTACAGGAATAGCAGATGAAAAAAAACTCGTGCTAAACAATGAATAGGAAAGAAATGTCACTAGCATAGGCCTTTAGCTGTTAGGATCACCACAATCACCTTTCTTGAATGATGGCCTGACCAATGACCAATGATAACTTCAGTTGTTCAGGAAAAACACCACTCTTAAAGGAGAGGTTTATTAAATGAGCCAGGGGCTGACTCAAATAACCAGCGTTTAACTTGAGGATATTTGTTGTAATTCTGTATTAAATATATATATATTTAAGGACATTATTATCATAAGGCCTAAGGAAAATTTAAGATGAAACGCGGTCTTGCCTCTGAGTGTTTCGCTTATTTACGTCCGGTCGCAATTTAACGCTACCAGCATTCGCATCAACAATGTCAATAAAATAATTATTAAGAAAATTAGAAATATCTTGCGGATTATTATATGTCATATCATTGAAATGTCATTGGTCAATGTCAGTATGGTTGATGTTAGTAGAAGTAGTGGATGATATTATGTTCCATGTCGCCTTACATTTATTTTTGTTACTTTCTATGTATTTACCATTACTTATATTTTTTGATTTATTTATACATTTACGTAGGACTTTACTATATTTACTAAATGTACCAGATAACGTATTTGATCGTCTATAATTAAGGTATAATTTACGTTTTACGCGACATGACGTTCTTATACCCTTAGTTAATCATTTCGTATTATTTGGCCTATTACTGACTTTAACTTTTATGAGCGGAAAACACAACTCAAAGAAAAGGCACAATAGGTCGTGAAACAGTGCAAACGCCTCCATCAAGTCGTCCGAGCCCAAGACATCCGCGAATGATAAGGCAGCGATGCATTGATAAAACTTACGGATATTGTCATCACAGTAATCCCTCCTAAGCTATATTTATATTATATATTTGTATTCTTATTTATATGCTTTTATCTATTAGAATTCAACGTATGAAACTGTCAAGCTTAACGACTAAAACCAGATTTATTTTATTGCTGTAAATGGCCCTAATATTACGTTATTGTTTAACATGAGTGAATAAGTCACATTTTACTACGACTATTTTTACGTACGGCTAGCCATTTGGTGTTTTATCTCACAGAAGTATGTCAGTGCGGATAAATTCCTTAATTATCTCCGCCGCTGTTCCGACATGCATTTAATAATGATGATGAAATAAATGGCGTTATGGATTTAAACATTTTCTGCGGGTAATCATTCTTGACACAACGCAGAAAAATTTTAAAAACCAAATATCTGCGCTATCCTACTAATATTATGAATGTGAAAGTTTGTGATTGGGAGTAGCAGTACCATGTGTGCTACTTGCCAAATTGTTATTAGTTGCAGTTGTTTTCTTGTCGCGAAGTAAATAGGAACGGATACATCTAATTCCTAAAGGATCATCGTAACTACCTATTATTAACCTATATCGTGGGACACATCAAATGAAAGGGGATGATGTGAGCGTTTCAAATATATTAAAAAGAATTGGTTTTTAAGTTGTATAGGAAAATAGGCGTAAATTTACTACTCCATTTTTTCTCGGAAACTACTGAACATTAAATTATAAAAAAAAAAATTATATATCTATAGATTGCAGGAAAACCAACCTATAAGATATGTGTATTGATCCACAATATTGATCCATAATAAAGTTCATCCCACGGAACCCTCTCCGCGACACGCACGCGTCGGGTTTTTATATTTCAAAAGAAATTACTTCGAAGCTCACTTTGGAAGTATATTTAATAATAAAGTAAAATGTTTTTTAATTATTAGTCTGGGTCGTAGGTTTACGTTGTAATTTAAAAGTCCCAAAAACAGCCGTTTGTATCGATATGACTTTTATACAGCATTGTAACAAGCTACTCAGTCACTATCAACGTCAAACAATTGACATACCTACGATTCGCGGATGACATTATACTCTTCGCAGAGAGCCTGGAAGACCTCGAAGTCATGGTAGCTGAACTGTATGATGTCTCTGTAATGGTGGGTCTTAAAATTAACATGACAAACAAAAAGATTATGTGCAAGAGCACCAATGCCACCTACATTTACAGTTCATGGACTGGACAGCTACTGGAGAGGGTGGAGGAGTATGTCTATCTCGGTCAAACCATGAGCCTAGAAAAGAGCGGATAAGACCTAGAATTTGAGGGCCGAATTCGCTTAGGCTGGGCGGCATTCGGTAAATTGTCCGACGTGCTAAGAGGGGACATACCTCTTAATCTCAAGCGCAGATGCTTCTGTGTGTCCTCCCGGTGCTGGTATATGGAGCCGAAACTTGGACGCTCACGCAGAAGGTCATACACAACCTGCAAGTCACGCAAAGGGCGATGGAGCGGGTAATGTTGGGCATATCTCTCCGAGACAGATTCCGAAATACGGAGATCTGGGAGACGAGCAAGGCTCACCGATATAGCCAAGGTAATCACCCAAAGGAAGTGTAAGTTGGCTGGACACATGTGCCGCAGGAGTGATGGAAGATGGGTGAGAGTGGGGGAAGGCCGATGGAGTGGAGACCCAGAAGCGGGCGGAGAAACGTTGGTAGACCGACGACCTGGTCAAAGTGGCGGGAAGGTGCTGGATGAGGAGAGCACTGGACCGAAATGCTCAGCAATACTCAGCATTGGGTGGCTATGGGCAGAAGAAGAGAGAAGAGAAGACTCAGTCACTATATTTTCACCTGACTTTTTATTTTACTAATCCATACTAATTACTTATTACTTATTTACTTATTACTTATATATACTTATTACTTATTACTATATTTACTTATATTTACTTATTTTACTTAATTTACTTAATTACTTATATTTACTATTTATATTTACATATATTTTATATTTATATTTATATATTTATATATTTTATTTATATTTATTAATTTATATTATTTATATAATATT